>NC_139624.1:65907786-66085286 GCF_964638095.1 Poromitra crassiceps | reverse complement strand
TCATGTGGTGTCATCAGTTCCCTGAAGAAACGAACAACGATATGTTAGTAATGAATCGCTGTTAACGTTAACATTACTCATCAATCATCAGACGTAGCACCCCAACCTCCAAATGTTGCTAACGTTAGTGTAACATCAGTTAATCCAATCAGTTACATTTAACGTGCAAAATGGCCTACCTGCACTTCATCCAGTCAGACATCTGCAGTAATTCTTCTTTCTTTGAATAGTCAATGGTTGCACCCAATATTCACCTTACAAAAACAGCAAAAAATCTGCGACCTCCATGCTAACTATTTAGCAATTGTAGTCCTAGCTGTTCTGTTTACCAGGCGCTGCTACGTCATGAAGGGAAGTCGATCTGATTGGTTGGTGTTGGCAAGCCCAGACGGTGACAGACAGACGGTCCATCCAATCACCTGCCGAGTAGCTTGAAAAAAGTGACCGCCCTCTTCAGCAATGTAGCTTGGCCGAACCCAGATGGATGTCGTTTGTGAAACAAAATGTGAAGCAAACTCATCCATCTGGCAGTGTCAGGTTAGTCTCAACCTGGTTCTTTATTAACTCATTGAGTGCCAATGACGACTATAGTCGTCAATTCAAATATTAACGTTCAGTGCCAATGACGACTAAAGTTGTCAATTGCGTTTTTTGACGGTGGGACGTGGATTAAAGCCTGATCCATCTCCTGTGAAAGTATGGTGGATGTTGAATGTGTAAAAGCTAGTTTACAGACCCATTAGGTGGCGACAGTGCTCTCCAGATTACAGAAAGGCGAGGAAAAAACAGAGAAGAAGTCATGGGGAAACGGAAATCGCATCCGTATGCATCGATATGCATGAAGCATATCGTTAGCTGTGCCTGCAGCAGCCAATCTGCTGCCACAATTGAGCCCCTCCGTGTCCGCTGCGATAGCCCATCCGCATGATTAGTTGTGGAGTTGTTATTATTCTCAACTGGAAGCATGGGAGCCGGTGACAAATACACGCGGAACGCTGTAAAAAAGCTGGATGTAGCGCACTTTTCAGTACAGAGCAAACGCAGCTGAGAGCCACCAGAGCCACTCCCACGGAGGTGGGGTTTGCAGTTGAGGGGGGGGGCACGCAGGGCAGCATACAACACTGACCCAGACAGACCCAGACAGCAGGACAGGATTGGCAAACGCAAGCTAGAATATCTGATGCCCACCAGCAGTAAATCAAGACCAGCAAGAAGCTGCAACCAGCAGCGCACGCAGGGGCCAGCGCTGCTGGTTGCAGCTAAAAAATATTATTTTGCCAAACAAAATTCCTTTGTTTTCACTGTTTTATTGAAGGAAATTATTTTTGAGGTGTGACTACATCAGAAAATATTAGCTTCAGAGTCAGTCATGTGCTTGAAATGCTTCATTTCACAAAAGGCTAATTATCTCAGCTTCTAATTTGAAACGTCTCTTTTTGCTGAAATCAACCTATCTTCTCCGGCTCATAACTAAAGAACGGAAAATGATATCAATAAACTTTTTTTTGCTGATGATAGAAGAGAGTCACATCGTTCTTTGGGCGTGTTCTGTGTTTATATAGTAATATCACACAATATTCTGTGGGCCTCGAGAAATCACTGAAAACGCTCTGAAAGTCTGGCACTGGGAGCATCCGTTTTCCAAAAGTGGCTGGCACTCAATGAGTTAAAGTAGGACTAAACCCCAAAACACTTTTTTTCAGCTTTTAACCAATATGACTTTTGGGGTGGTGTGTGAAGATTTCTGGTCAAAATTTCCACATTTGACACCAAACTGTTACCATTGTACCATTTGTATCATTTTCAGCTGCATAAGTGCCCTCTATGGGTTCAAACCTGCCTTTTTTGCCCTAAAAATGCACAAAATGTAGTACAACCTGACATCACGATGAACCAAAGACTATGGGATTTCAAGATAGTAACTCCCCAACTCCCCCTGTACCCTTTCCCGGCTCTTCCCAACTCCAAGCCTATTCATAGTATTCCCATGATGTCACTAGCATTTTCCTACCAATATGGCGCTATAATACACACAGCTCATTGGCTGTTTGTGTCACTTGACCTGTTACTCACCTGTTAATTGATTACAATCACCTGTTATTTTCCTACCAAGATGGCCGTGTGGTGCTGTAACATAAATACTATCAATAAAAGCCACTATAATCATAAATAGAAATAAAAGGAAGGACATGGCATTGTGTTGCTGTAAATCATTCCCAACCTTTTTCATATTAACTCATTCATGGCCAGTTTAGGACTGCCAATATTTAGCACAGGCCAAAGATTTTCATAATTGTTGGTCATCTTTCAAGACCCACAGTACATTATCTATTAGCACCAAAGTGATTTGCAATACCTCAAAATGAAGATGTACGTCTCTGGGTTCACCAGGGGAAAAAAAGTGAGCTTTTAGCATGTTCTGTATAGCCATTTATATACACCCTGTTTTCACCAAAAAGGTCTCTCGGAGAAGAGAAACAGCAGAAAAGGCAATTTTTGTAAAAGACACAATCTCAGGCAGAACTCGCTCTCAATTCTTTTATTTTGAACTGTATTGACATCAGACATGTAAATATTATTCGTTATGACACAAATGACAAAAAAAAAATATATATATATATATATATATATACATGAAGTGCTTTTTTTACATTCAACAATACAGTTTACTCAGTGTGAGTGAGTGTGCAGACAGACACACAGACAGACAGACAGACAGACAGACAGACAGACACACAGACACACACACACACACACACACACACACACACACACACACACAGAGAGAGGGAGAGTTCTGTCCACAGCTGCTGCTGGATCGCACCTCCTTCCCCCGCAAATTAGCATAGGAGGGGAACACCAAACTGGTTTGAGATCAGCGTCTAGCCTCCTCTGCCTCTGCATCGATTTCCTCCTCTCGTTCGGGCTGGGACGAATGCTGCGACACAGGAACGGGTCCGGCTTGGCTTTGGGACCAGGCGCTGGAACCGGATCGATCATGTTCGTCACGGGTTTGACTACTGCGAACAACTCAATCCAGGTTCGCCCTGCAGCAAGGCGAGCAGTGCAGCACGCCGAGGGGCGTTTCAATGGCGTTTCTCCTCTCTACAAGGAAGCGCGTTTCTCTGTTTTTCCTTCTGCTCATTTCAAAACAACAGCTGCGGTATGTGTTTGATCGCGTGTTGTCGGCTTGCCTTTGAGGCTAGGGACCTGATAACATGTCACAGGCTGGGGAAGTGTTTGAACTACGCGCTGCACTAATAAAAACAAAAACACGTCAAACACGTCATTGGCCCTCTGGGCTATTCCTGATAACACGTCAAAGACGTCTTTGGCCATGAATGAGTTAAGGACCCGCAATTTAGTTCACATTGGGGCAATGGACCCCCATGATGAGATTTGATCTCTCACATGCAAATCTGTTTGTTTTTGTAATGTAGCAGATTTTGTGCAGAATTCCATATACTGTATATTGAGAGATAACAGAGAATGCTGGAATCTTCTCAAGGACCACTGGTGGTCACTGGGCCCCATATTCAGAACCACTCAACCACTTTGATTGTGCCGAGAGAGAGAGAGAGAGAGAGAGGAGGAGGGAGGGGTGAGAATGTGTGTTTGTACTCTCTGCGGCCCAGCTGCAGCTCCAAGTCTGCTCTGGTCTCGCGCTCGAGAGAAAAAAGCAGAGCGTGATTTTGATTACATGGTGCACTGCACCTTTGGACACGAATCACGAAAAAAACAAAACGAAAATGAAAAACTGACTTCATAGCGTTCTAGAGGACAAGTTGGTGAACAATTTTAAGTGTTTACCTCAATGCAGAAATCTCCCATTGTGGTTACATTAGAGCATGTTCAGAGCGGGGGGGTTTGTCCTGCCTATTGTGCTCTGCTGAGGCCGGAACGATAAACCTCGCGTTAACGATAGTTACATGGGAGTCAATGGCAGTAAAGTAGTTTGCCACTCAATGACCAAATTGATATAACTTTCAACCATTTTGAGCAACGCTGTTTCCATACAGGCCACCAGCGTTGGCTAGTTGTTGATATTCATAAAGATTTTGTAGCTCTTATATAAGGTTTTTCTTGATGCGGTGGGCAAACTGTCATGGCGCCGGTTTCCGGTAAAACATTTCCGAAGTTTCGTGTCTTGAGCACAGCCAAAGAGTATAGTGAGACAAGAGGAGACAATCTTAATTTCTTCTCTTTTTTATTTTTCTTTTTTATATATATTTCCCCCCCCCGATTTTTTTCCCCATTTTTATGCCCCATTAGTGCAAATTTTAATTTATTTATCCTGGTTGCTACTCCACCCTCTGCCGATCTGGGGAGAGCCGAAACTGGCTCCATGCTTCCTCCGAGACATGGGCAGTTAGCCAGCCGCTTATTTTCACCTGACAGGGGAAAGCTTCACCGGTAGGACATAGCACGTGGGAGGTTCACGCTATTCCAACCAGTTCCCCTCCCTCCGAACAGGCGCCCTTAACTCATTCAGGGCCAAAGACGTCTTTGACGTGTTATCAGGAATAGCCCAGAGGGCCAATGACGTGTTTGACGTGTTTTTGTTTTTATTCGTGCAGCGCATAGTTTAAACACTTCCCCAGCCTGTGACATGGTATCAGGTCCCTAAAACCTCAAAGACAACCGACAACACGCGATCAAAGACATACCGCAGCTGTTTTTTTGAAATGGGGGAGGAGACAAGAAGACAAAAGCCGTGAGAAACGCTGCCTCTTTGCAGAGTAGGAGAGAGACGCCATTGTGTACGGTTGTGACAGTGTGCTGAGTTGAGTTGAAGTTGAAGTTGAAGAGATTACAGTAGCTAGTAGCCTATAGTCGTCAGTTTAGTTAGCGTTAGTTAGTTGTAGTATAGTCTGTAGTATATTTTAGTTAGTTAGTTGTAGTAGTCATAGTCTAGTCAGTCATGGTGAAGGCAAAAGGAAAGACCAAACACCGCATCGCCCCTCGGCGCGGCGGTGCCCGAGCTGTTCGCCTTGCTGCTGGCCTTGCTGCTGGACAGCGGACACTGGATGAGATGTTCTCGGTAGTCAAACCCGTGACCACCATCGATCCGGTTCCAGTGCCTGGTCCCAAACCCAACCCCGTTCCTGTGTCCCAGCCCGAACGAGACGAGACGGAGTCAGAACTTTCTGACGAGGAGGAGAACACAGCGACAGACAGGATTCCCCAGGAGGAGCCATTTTCCAGGGCGCATTTGCGAGACGAGACGGAGTCAGAACTTAGTGACGAGGAGGAGATCGAGGGCAACACAACAACAGACATGATTCCCCAGGAGGAGCCATTTTCCAGGGCGCATTTGCGCCGTGCAAAGACGCCCCGGGATTACATGGAAAGTGACTTTGACTCTCAGTCATCAAGCTCCCATTCATCTGAAGAGGAGATGGTCACACCGTCGCCACTTGTCCATGTCGAGGGCGAAGAAGACTGGACCCCAATGCGACAGGACCCCGATGATCGTGGTAAGGAGTAATTTTGTTGTTGATATATATGCATATTGTACAGACAGTACCAGTACCAGCTTCACGCACAAAGTCCCAGTGATGATGTCATCACACTCACACAAAGTCCCAGTAATGATGTCTGTGTGTGTGTGTGTGTGTGTGTGTGTGTGTGTGTGTGTGTGTGTGTGTGTGTGTGTGACTACTGACTACACTGTCTCTGCATTCTATGATCGTATAGTTTACTGAGACTAGTACACTACACTGTCTCTGTACTAAATGTGATTATATAGTTTACTGAGACACTACACTGTCTCTCTGTACTAAATGTGATTATATAGTTTACTGAGACACTAGTACAATACACTGTCTCTCTGTACTAAATGTGATTATATAGTTTACTGAGGATATGTTGCTTTTATTTCAGATGAGGACGAGCCGATTGTTGCAGAACCCAGTGAGCCCACATCAAGTAAACAACCAAGATCAAAAGGTAAGATCTTGTTTCCCTCTTTTGTGTCTTTGTCCAAAATGGCTGATGAGCTTGTAAGCTCACAATTAAACATGTGGTGTGTGTGTTGTAAATTGTATTGTAATGTATGTATTTCTTTATTTACAGGCCGTGGTGCAGATGGAGAGCCAATGGAGGGACAGCAACCCAAGAAGAAGGGGAAAAAGAAAGACACCAAAGGTATGTTCATTTTCCCTCTTTGCCCAATATAGCTTGTGAGAATGCGAGCGGTACCAGATGGAAGCAAGGCAGAGGCAGAGTTCAAATCATCCTTAGTTGATTTATTTTCTTTGATGCACCAGGTGTATTTACAGAATTTGATAAGTGAAAACACAAAAATACAAAAATGTTCTGAGACATAAAAATAAAGAAAATAGATAATTATTCTAACTGGACAAAACAGAACTAAACTCTAAACAAACACATAGGCTAAAGCCCAAATGTGGGCCCTATGCTAGGCAGCCAGCAGTCCTGGTCCCATTCCCTGCCTGAAGCAGGGCAGAGTGAGCTCGATCTCCAAGATGCTGGCCCCTTATATACACCCAGACTCTCCTATGTGGAGACAAACATAATTAGTTATCAATTAACCACACCAAACATCAAGAGTTCCATTCAACACAACTATTATTAACATTGACTTTCCCTCTTGTCAACATAATACTTATATGAGTAGTTAAATACATTAGAAATTCAATCTATACTTTAACCAATTTAAACCCCCCTCTACTCAACCACACTTGGCATGTCCCACTGCTCCCCCGTCTACAATTGGGCTGGACTCCTCTGCCTCGGTAACGCCCACTGAGTCCAGACCCGGACACTGCCAAGTGCAGGAGAGAAGAGTTGAGAAACACACGGGGTAAGAATGTTTGTGCCACATTTTCCAATAAATCTGCTACGTCATAAACTGTCTCTGCTTCATTATTTAACTGTCGTATGTATTATACAATGTGTGTAAATTGCAGGATGATTATCTGGATAATGCCCACGGATATATTACTATCATCAACGCAGGAAGACCTGGCAGCATGGCTGAAACGCTGCAGTGAAACAGAAGACAGACTTCAATGAAAAGTCGCACACATCCAAACAGTTCAATTTAACCCCAGCGCCCAGGTGTAACCTATATACAAGGAAATGTTATTATCATGCATGTAATGTTACTGTCTGGCCATGTATATTAACATAGGGCATGGGGCTTCCCCGTGACATTTCCCCCCCCTTCTGAAGACGACACTCGTACTCGTGGCGTCCTGGAGAGATAATCGGCCGTACAGTTCTCCTTACCCTTCACATACCGCACCTCAAAGTCAAAGGGTTGCATGGCAATGAGCCACCTGGTGATCCTGGAGTTGGTATTCTTCATGGTCCTCATCCATGACAACGCCCGGTGGTCCGTCTCCAGGAAGAACTCTCTTCCCAGCAGATAGTACTTTAGTGAGTCCAGGGCCCACTTGATGGCTAGGCACTCTTTCTCCACCACAGAGTACCTGACCTCATGTTGTAGAAGTTTTCTGCTTATGTAGGCCACCGGCTGAAGGTACCCTGGTTCACCCTGCAACAGTGCTGCTCCAATGCCATAATCCGAGGCATCCGTTTGCACCGTGAAGCTCTTGCTGAAATCGGGGCTCTTAAGAACTGGTCCCGTGCACAGACAATTCTTCAAGGCCTGAAATGTCGCCTCACACTCCTCCGTCCACTTCACCTTGTTAGGCTGGTACTTCCTAGTTAGGTTTGTCAGTGCCACTGCCTGTGTTGACAGGTTGGGGATGAAACGGCTGTAAAAACCAAGCATGCCCATAAAGGAACGTACTTGGGCCTTGGTCATGGGCCGCTCAGCTAACCGGATAGCTTCCACTTTCCCCACTTGTGGCCGGATCATACCTTTTCCCAGCAGAAATCCAAGATACTGGACCTCCTCCTTTGCCAGGGTGCACTTGTCAGGGCGAATCGTCAGTCCAGCCCTCTCTATCCGTGACAGCACCTCCTTCAGATGGACCAGATGTTCCTCCCAGCTAGCACTGTACACAACAATGTCATCTAAGTACGCTGCAGCGAAGGATTCAGTGCCCACCAAAAGTCTGTCCATCATTCTCTGAAAGGTTGCTGGAGCCCCATGAAGGCCAAATGGTAGGACCGTAAACTGAAAATGGCCAAACGGGGTTCTAAAGGCCGTGACTTCTTTGCTCTTCTCTGTCAGGGGAACCTGCCAGTAACCTTTACACAAGTCCAGGGTACTGATGAACCTGGCGCCGCCCAGCCTCTCCACCAGGTCGTCCACCCTGGGCATGGGATACAGGTCAAATTTACTGACCCCATTGACCTTCCTGAAATCCAGACAGAACCTCAGTGTCCCATCTTTCTTTGGAACAAGGATGATTGGGCTGCTCCACTCACTGAAGGAAGGCTCGATCACCCCCAGCTCTCTCATCATTTCCACCTCCTTCTTCAACACCGGCAACAGGCGCTCCGGGACTCTGTACGCTGGCTGTCGGATGGGTGTCGGCTCCTTCAGGGGGATATGATGATGGATAACACCGGTCCTGCCTGGGGATTCAACAAAGATATGAAGGGGCAAGATCTGAAGGAGCTCTTTTCTCCTAACATCTGACAGATAACCCAGCTCAAGTCCTTTACATTCCCCCTGACCTGGCAGATACTGCTCCACTAGTTCCTCCTCTTCATGTATAGCACGAACAAAGAGCACAGGGACTGCCAGCGTTGCAGGGACATTACGAGGGTGCCACTTCTTCAACATATTAATATGGAAGGTCTGCAAGGGCCTTCTTCGCTCCGGCATGCATACCTGGTAGGTCACTGCACCCATCCTCTGCTTGACCTGATAAGGGCCCTGCCACTTAGCCAACAATTTATGTTCAGACGTTGGCAAAAGCAACAGGACTTCCTCACCAGGTTCAAAGCTCCGCTCCCGGGCTGAATGATCATACCACTCTTTTTGCCTCACTTGTGCCGCCTGCAGGTTCTCCCTGGCCAGAGCAGTGGTGTCCATGAGCCGCTCCCTCATTTTCAGCACATAGGAAATGATGTTCATGCCCCGGGTCCTAGCCGGTTCCTCCCAGGACTCTCTCAGCACATCCAGGGGACCTCTGACCTGATGGGCATATAGAAGCTCAAAAGGTGAAAAACCAGTGGAACTTTGTGGGACCTCACGATATGCAAACAACAAAAATGGCAGCCACTTGTCCCAGTCTTTGCCAGTGTCTGAAACAAACTTCCTCAACATGCTTTTGAGGGTTTGGTTAAAACGTTCCACCAGTCCATCGGTCTGAGGGTGGTATGGGGTGGTTCTCACTCTCTTTATCCCTAACAGCTGGTAAACTTGGGAGAGGGTGCGACTCATAAAATTGGGCCCTTGGTCTGTGAGCACCTCCTTGGGGATGCCCACCTGGGAGAAGAACCTTAGCATTGCTGTTGCTATCTGCTTGGCAGTCACCTCTCTCAGGGGAAAAGCTTCTGGGTACCTGGTAGCATAATCACAAATTACCAGAATAAACCGGTTGCCTGACTGGCTTCTCTCCACTGGGCCAACAATATCTACCCCGATACGTTCAAATGGGGTGCTGATGACAGGTAGTGGAATGAGAGGTACAGGGGCGGCGGACCTTCCTGCTGTGAGCTGACATTCTGGGCAGGTCCTAGTATACTCCTTGACCTCAGTGTACATGCCTGGCCAATAAAACCTCCTCGCTATGCGCATATACGTCTTCATAAAGGCTAAATGGCCAGCCCACGGGATCGTATGGCCAAGCCTAAGCACCTCCTCCCTGGCTACCTGTGGGAGTACAAGCTGTTTTCCATATTCTGACTGTCTATACAATAATTCATTCAGAAGCAAAAAACTGTCCTCAAGAGCATTGACACCAGTGACCCCCTCTGCCTGCCTAAAACATTCTACCAGGCTTGGATCGTCTCTTTGCTTTTGAGCCAGGTCAGCAGGGAAAGGGACGTCTACAGCAGATAGCTCTGGGGCCTCGACTTCTTGGTCTGACTGCTCCCCTGGCTCAGCTATAGCCCCCCCCCATCTTGTCTCTACGCCTGCTCAACCTCTCTTCTTGTGTGACTGTCGGCACCCCATCTATCTCTTCCTCATAAAAGGGCAAGCACTGCACTGTGTCTAGGTTGGTAGCTGGCTCGGTAACAGAGATATCAGCGACCTGGCTAGCCTCTGACTCGGGCCTCACAGGAGTCACAGATATAGGAACAGGGATGGCAGGTGTTGACTGACTAAAAACAGGGACACTAGGCAGTACTACAGGATCTACCTCGGCTGAAACGGCTTCCTGCCTCGCCTTAGACCGTGTCACCACCCCACAAAACCCCTTTTTAGTTTCTTGTATCAGATCTAGCAACATAGGAAAATCTGTGCCCAACAAAACAGGATATGGCTACCCCCACCGTCATCAGATAAGGCTGATTGTGAACTTCAATAAAGACTTCAGCAGTAGGAACATCTACACTATGCCCATGGACACAGACCACTGGCACTACATCCCCTGTATTCCATCTCCCCCGGTCAACAAATTTAGCATGGACAAGTGTACGCCCACAGCCTGTGTCTAATAGGGCAGACAATGGCTTGCCATTTAAAGAAATAGTGGCCAATAGAGACTCTGTGGAATCAGAGGGCGAAATAACCTCAGGTCTGGGGACATAACACAAACTGATTGTATCGGACTTTCTAACAGGACAGGCTGGACTAATATGACCCACCTCCCCACAGTTACAACAGATAACCTCAGCTTTACTGTCTGACTGGGGCCTACTGCCATACTGGGGCCTGAATCTGGGGGAATCTACCACCAAAGGTCTGTTGAACCTGGGCTGACTGGGAGCATACTTCCGAGAACCACCACCTTTACTCAACCCAACAGACTCACCCCCGGCTTGTTGCAGCTGTCCTGTGTAGTGGTAGGCCCCCGGTCCTCTGTGAGCCGTCACATACGTGTCCAAAAGCTTGGCAGCATCCGCAGCAGTTCCTGGGTCATGCTCTCTGACCCATGCTCTCACTTCTGGGAGCAAGACCCTCAGGTACTGCTCCAGGACCATCTTCTCCATCAGTTGATCCTTGTTACAGGCCTCATACCCCACCCATTTAAAAAATAAGTCTTTGAGGCGGGTGTACAACTCCTGAGGAGCCTCTTCGAGCGGGGTGTCCAGGGAGCGGAACCGCTGACGATAAGTGTCACTGTTTATTTCATACTTTCTCAATACTGCACCCTTCAATGTATCATAATCCACTGACTGGGCGGCATCCATGGCAACAAAGGCACTCCTGGCCTTACCAGTCAACAGGGGAATGAGACGAACGGCCCACTCCGGACGTGGCCATTTGTAAACTGCTGCCAGACGCTCAAATGTTGTGAGGAAATGTTCAATATCGTCAGTCTCTTCCAGCCTTACCAGCTTGGGCTGTCCAGCTGGCATGGTCCCCGTCCGAGCGGCAGCCTGGCCAGATCTAGCTGCCTCTAGATCCAACTGCAGCTGTGTCACCTGGTCGGTCAACACGCTGTATTTTTGCTCCTGTTTTGCTGCCTCATTGTCCTGTCTTCTGTCTCTCTCAGTTTGAAATTGCAAAAAGTGTTCAAACATCTTCGCCAGGTTTATGATAGAAGACTCACCGGCGCCCCCTGTAGTGCTGGTGAAATGGGGTTCTTCCTCCAAAGAACCCCCAACTGCTCCATCATCCGGCTCCTGTTGCTGCGCCTGCATATTCTTCCCTCAAGGCATCCTGACACTAGTTTCTTCTGACACCAACTGTGAGAATGCGAGCGGTACCAGATGGAAGCAAGGCAGAGGCAGAGTTCAAATCATCCTTAGTTGATTTATTTTCTTTGATGCACCAGGTGTATTTACAGAATTTGATAAGTGAAAACACAAAAATACAAAAATGTTCTGAGACATAAAAATAAAGAAAATAGATAATTATTCTAACTGGACAAAACAGAACTAAACTCTAAACAAACACATAGGCTAAAGCCCAAATGTGGGCCCTATGCTAGGCAGCCAGCAGTCCTGGTCCCATTCCCTGCCTGAAGCAGGGCAGAGTGAGCTCGATCTCCAAGATGCTGGCCCCTTATATACACCCAGACTCTCCTATGTGGAGACAAACATAATTAGTTATCAATTAACCACACCAAACATCAAGAGTTCCATTCAACACAACTATTATTAACATTGACTTTCCCTCTTGTCAACATAATACTTTGTAATGACTCTATGAGTAGTTAAATACATTAGAAATTCAATCTATACTTTAACCAATTTAAACCCCCCTCTACTCAACCACACTTGGCATGTCCCACTGCTCCCCCGTCTACAATTGGGCTGGACTCCTCTGCCTCGGTAACGCCCACTGAGTCCAGACCCGGACACTGCCAAGTGCAGGAGAGAAGAGTTGAGAAACACACGGGGTAAGAATGTTTGTGCCACATTTTCCAATAAATCTGCTACGTCATAAACTGTCTCTGCTTCATTATTTAACTGTCGTATGTATTATACAATGTGTGTAAATTGCAGGATGATTATCTGGATAATGCCCACGGATATATTACTATCATCAACGCAGGAAGACCTGGCAGCATGGCTGAAACGCTGCAGTGAAACAGAAGACAGACTTCAATGAAAAGTCGCACACATCCAAACAGTTCAATTTAACCCCAGCGCCCAGGTGTAACCTATATACAAGGAAATGTTATTATCATGCATGTAATGTTACTGTCTGGCCATGTATATTAACATAGGGCATGGGGCTTCCCCGTGACATAGCTGATCTACAAGCTTGTGTGTGTGTGAGTGTGCTATAGTAATGTATTTGTATTTCTATATTTTTATAACACCTATCCTGTATCCAGAGCAGCAATGGTACTGCATGGATGAAGTGCCGTGGGAGCCAGAGGACATCCCGTTCACTGCAGTTCCTGGACCGCTCAACAGTGCTGCTGCGCTGGAGTCAGACAAGCCAGTGGACTTCCTGGAACTCATCCTGACTGAAGAGCTGCTCCAGTATATTGTTGACCAGACCAACCTATATGCACAGCAGCAAATTGAGGCTGGCGCAACAAGTGTAAGGCTTGAGGCATGGAAACCTGTTGACATTCCTGAACTGAAGGCCTTCCTAGGGCTCCTCTTCCTGACTGGGCTCATTGTAAAGCCTGACCTAAAGAGTTACTGGTCCACGAACGAGGTGCTGGAGACCCCCTATTTTGGTAAGACAATGTCCCGAAACAGGTTCCAGATCATTACGCGTTTCCTGCATTTTACTGACAACACAGCAGTGAGAAACAAGGATGACAGGTTGTTCAAAGTCCGCCCAATCTTAGATATGCTAGTGAACAAGTTCCAGGAACTCTACCAGCCAGGCCAGAACATCTCAATAGATGAAGGAACTTTACTGTGGAGAGGCAGATTGAGCTTCAAAGTTTTTAACCCACAGAAACCTGTGCGTTACGGGATCAAAAGTTATGTGTTATGTGAGTCCCAGACAGGATTTTGTTATAATTTGATGCCTTATTGTGGAGACGGTAAATCTCTTGTAGATACAGTGTGTGGTCTCCTGTTGGGGCTGGAACAGCAGGGCTACAAACTGTACATGGATAACTTTTACAATTCTGTAAACATGTGTGATATCCTGCTAGATCTGGGGACACATGTATGTGGCACACTGCGAAAGCATAGAGGAGAACCACCAGCTGTACACCATGCTGAGAAGGCCACCCTGCAACCAGGGGGCAGAATTGCCTTCCACACTGACCGGGTTCTGTGCTTGGCATGGCGGGACACAAATGTTGTGAGAATGGTATCCACATTTCACCAGGACGAGATGAGACAGGTCTTGACGTGGAAGAAAGGTGTGAGGGGGAAGGTGGTGAAGGAGAAGCCTGTCTCTGTGATAGAGTACAACCAGTCTATGAACGGTGTTGATAGGCTGGATCAAATGATTTCGTACTACCCGTTCATCAGGAAGTCCTATAAATGGACAACTAAATTTGTGATGTACATGTTCGAAATCTGCCTCCACAACGCCTTCGTCCTGTACAGAGCTAAAAACCCACAGGGCACAGTACAGACCATGCATGCATTCCAGGAGTCTTTGATTCAGGCGTGGACCACTGCCACAAAGCGCCATAGAGCTCCATATGCTGACCGTCCGAGTAGGCTGTCTGCCAACCTGGCAAAGCATTTCCCTGTCAGGAATGACCCCACCCCCAACAATGACAACCCAGCAAAGCGATGCAAGGTGTGTATGGCCAACAACAACAGAAAGGAGACACGTTTCCAGTGTAACTTCTGCCGCATCCCCTTGTGCAGGGTCCCCTGCTTTGAGGTCTACCATGACACTCTGAACTATAAAGACTAGGGGTGTCACGATACACTAGGTTCACGATACGATACAATAGACGATATTGGGTTCACGATAACAATACGATACGATATTTTTTGCGATCGATTTGTAATTTGAGGGGGCATCCTTCACGCTTATTTGAGTAATTTCACCATTTTCATCCTCCGTGTCTGTAACGTCCCTCGTCTGTTCAAACAAAGCAATGAAAAGGAGAGCGAGCATGCAATCAGATGCAGATCAGTGCCACCATGTTCAGCTTATTTTTCTCGCGATATGAGATTTCATCTCAACGATACATATTGTCACGTTTTGATATTGCGATATATTGTGGGACGATATATTGTGACATAAAGAGTAAATTCCCCTCAGTGGTAGAACGAACTCCCCACTGAGGTCAGGACGATTTTTTTGCGATCGATTTGTAAGTTGAGGGGGCATCCTTCACGCTAATTTGAGTAATTTCACCATTTTCATCCTCAGTGTCTGTAACGTCCCTTGTCTGTTCAAACAAAGCAATGAAAAGGAGAGCGAGCATGCAATCAGATGCAGATCAGTGCCACCATGTTCAGCTTATTTTTCTCGCGATATGAGATTTCATCTCAACGATACATATTGTCACGTTTTGATATCGCGATATATTGTGGGACGATATATTGTGACATAGAGTAAATTCCCCTCAGTGGTAGAACGAACTCCCCACTGAGGTCAGGACGGCCGAATCCCTGCCCATCTTTCGCCGAAGATTGAAAACTCCTTTTCTTTTCTTTTTTCAACTTTTTATTTTAGTTTTCAGTGAGTCCACCTTTGAAAAAAAAACTCACCTTTTCAAGCTCCACTTGAGTCCCTCCTGAACTAACCCTTTTGATGTAGCATCTCCCCCCCCCCTTCTCCACCCCAAACCCCCTCCCCCCATCTAGCATCTTCCCCCCCTTCTTCACCCCAAACCCCCCCCCCCCCCCCAAAAAGAAAAGAAAAAAAAAAAAAAAAAAAAAAAAAACCCATTGATGTTTTACTCTACTGCTGCAAGGGTGTATCTGTGTAGATGATGTTCCACAGTTGATTCCACTAATGTTGACAATGTGACATTGTAAGTCGCTTTGGATAAAAGTGTCTGCTAAATGACGAAATGTAATCTAAAGAGACACACATGGGCCCCGCGCACACACATTCACACTCACTCACACTGAGTAAACTGCATTGTTGAATGTAAAAAAAGCACTTCATGTGTATATATATATATATATTTTTTTGTCATTTGTATCATAACGAATAGTATTTACATGTCTGATGTCAATACAGTTCAAAATAAAAGAATTGAGAGCGAGATCTGACTGAGATTGTCTTCTTTACAAAAATGCCTTTTTCTCCTATTTGCCTTCTCAAAGAGACCTTTTTGGTGAAAACAGGGTGTATATAAATGGCTATAAGTAGAGTACAGAACATGCTAAAAGCTCACTTTTTTTTTCCTGGTGAACCCAGAGACGTACATCTTCATTTTGAGGTATTGCAAATCACTCTGGTGCTAATAGATAATTTACTGTGGGTCTTGAAAGATGACCAACAATTATGAAAATCTTTGGCCTGTGCTAAATATTGGCAGTCCTAAACTGGCCCTGAATGAGTTAATGACCAGAGGAGGAACCACATTAGCAACCATGATATTGCATGTTTTGGTGAAGGGGGTTCCTATATGAAGGAAACCCCCGGGAGGCACGGGGAGAACATGCAAACTCCACACAGAAAGGCCCTTTTGACGACCCCACCCCGGGGGTGGGCACTCGAGGACATGCGGACGGGCACGCATTCCTTCAGTGTTCACAGCGTCCCAGGTGAGAATCGAACCCAGGACCTTTGAGCTGTGAGGCGACAGCGATTACCACTGCTCCACCGTACCCCCCCATTTCTTGGTTTTTCTCATAGGTTTAGTCCTGCTTTAAGCAATCAATTGTCTGTCTTCTCCGCGCCCGCTGTCTTCTCCATTGACCTTTTTCACAGCAGCCATTTTGTGTCTAAAAGGCAGGGTGAACACAGGTACAACCAACACATTAACGAGGGTTTCCAACTTCCAATCCATTTAGGTGTTCCAGTACTACAGCCCTCGTTAATGTTTTGGTTGCTCCTTTTAGACACAAAATGACTGCTGTGGAAAAGGCCCATCAAATTCAAAAATCCCTCTCTCGATTACTATCTGTAGAGGTCACCAAGCTGTCACTCGGATCCAGGCTGGCCAATAGAGAGGGATTTAAGGGAGGGATTTGATCCCCAATTCATTTTTCCATCAATGTTTTGAAAAATGCTTATAAAAACAGTTGTACTTGGTCAAACCAAGCGATTCAGCTATATTTAGAATCAAGAGAGACTAGAGAACAAAACTTCTGAGTGAAATGTTCTATGGTGCTGTGACAGCTGCTCTCAAACCTCTGTCAGACGGCGGGCCGGCTGAGGAGGCGTGTCCTGCAGGCTCTCTACCGCCACCCGCTTCTACTCCTAGACTCCGGCTCCAAAATGGCGGCACATAAGCAAGATGGCAGCTCGCACAAACGAGATAGTTTGGCTTCACTTTGTCATAGCAGTAGGAAGTGGAGACATCATCCATCTTTTTATAGGGTCAATGTCCTGTATGAGTATAATCTTTCTCAGTAATATACCAAACTAACACAAAACCAATAGAGGCTCGGATGGAGCAGGATTGCAGCAGTAGTTCAGCAAGTATGCGGTCAAAAGGTGGGACATCTTCTACATCTGTAGTTGTGTATTTGTGTGTGTTTCAGCAACCTGTGTTTGCTTTTCCTCTTTTATGGCATCAGACAACAAACAAGTGATCCGTCTCTCTTGGATCATTTAGTAGGCCTACCTTTGAACTAGCAGAAGGCCCAGAGAGGGCGTGTGTGTGTGTGTGCATCTGTGTGTGTGTGTGTGTGTGTGTGTGTGCGTGCGTGCGTGTGTCCACACATGCCTTTGAGTGAGAGCATGATGTGTGTGTGTGTGCATGATGTGTGTGTGTGTGTGTGTCCACACAGGCCTTTGCATGAGAGCACGATGTGTGTGTGTGTGTGTGTGTGTGCGTGCGTGTGCATGATGTGCGTGTGTGTGTGCTTGTGTGTGTGTGTGTGCGTGTGCATGATGTGTGTCCACACAGGCCTTTGCGTGAGAGCACCATCACTTTCTTACACACACACACACACACAAACACACACACACACACACACACACACACACACACACACACACAAACACATCTCCCTGCTTACAGTCATCCGCAGTGCCGTGATGCGTGTGCACACAGAAGAGCTGGTGAGATCAGAGAGAAAGAGGATGTATGACGAGACAATAACAGGGCTTTGAGAGCCTGTGTTGGCTTTCATCTCAGTTGTGTGGCCTCAGGTTAAGAGGGAGCAGGGTGCTGGAGAGGGTATGGAGGCAGTGATTCAACCAGAGGATCTAGCTGACCTCTTCTTAGCCTCCTGTAGACATTCGGGGACTTCCCATTGCTGCGAGGGCTCATTATTCTGCCTCGATGGTCCGAAAAATGTCCACCATACATTGTAGATTTAAAAAATATTTTGGGGGCAACTTTTGCCCCCACTGTCTAAAAACTCGGGGCATTTACACAATTTTGGGGGCACTTTGTGTGAGTGTGTTCTTCATCGTCATCTTCTGGCAACCAGCTGGCAGGTGCTGAGTGTGTGTTAGAGATGGAAATTAAATGAATTGAATGAAAATGAAATTATCAAAATATTGTGGCAATTTTTGCCCCTGGATCATGGTTTTTAGGGGCATTCTGAGAATTCTGGTGTGCATTTTTGCCCTCACCCCTGGCTACATTCCTACACTGCCATAATAGCGAAAGCCCAGCCCGTTAAACCAGAGGTGGTCGGGTTGAGGCATGGGGTCAGTGAGGTTAGGGATACACAAGATCATCCACATTTCAAATTCAATTCAAATCAATTCATTTATTGAAGAAAGAGTTTTGCAGAGACAGGTCTGAAATGCACTCTTCTTAACAACAAAGATAAAAAATTGACAAAGTGTACATACTGTAGGCTGAAAACTAAACAAGGATAAACAATTTAACTAAGTGATTCACATATCAAGCCTCAACATGGAGATGGTGACGGTCAGACAGTTTTCACTTCTTTATCATTATAGAGTCTGACTGCAGTGTGTAGGAAGGACTGCTCAATCAATAACCTTTATTTAACACTTTCAGTGCCACGGCCCTTGGGCAAAAGGTTGCTTGCTGTGCCACATAGGCCGCAATGCATTTTAAAACAGTCATATAATTTCTTTAATAATTACTATGTAAACACTGAACACGCACAAATAACGATGAGACTCTCTTCTATCACCTGCAAAAAAAAGTTTATTGATCCCATTTTCCGTTCTTTAGTTATGAGCCGGAGAAGATAGCTTGATCGAACGAAAAACAGAGCTTTTTTTCTACGAGCTGAGATAATGAGCCTTTTGTGAAATTAAACATTTCAAGCACATCACTGACTCTGAAGCTAATTTTCTGATGTAGTCACACCTCAAAAATAATTTCCTTCAATAAAACAGTGAAGGCAAGGGAATTTTGTTTGGAAGAATAATATTTTTAGCTGAAACCAGCAGCGCTGGCGCCTGCATGCGCTGCTGGTTGCAGCTTCTTGCTGATCTTTTGCTGCTGGTGGGCATCGGATATTCTGGCTTGCGTTTGCCAACCCTGTCCTGCTGTCTGGGTCTGTGTTGTGTACTTGGCTCTGCGTGCCCACCTCCCCCCCTCCTCCTCCCCCCCCCCCCCGTTGTGGGAGGAGTGTCTCTCTGCTCTGCTGTTTTCTCTGCCTGCCCTGTGCTCAGCACTGAAAAAGTCCGTAGATCCTGCTTTTTTACAGCCGCGTGTACCAGCTCCCATGCTTCGAGTTGAGAATAATAACAAATCCACGGCTGATCATGTGTTGCAGCGGACACGGAGGCTGTTGCAGCGGACACCGAGGTGCTCAATTGTGATAGCAGATTGGCTGCTGCAGGGGCACAGCTAAACGTTGCTTCAATGAAGCCGCTGCATACGGACGGATGCGATGCGATTTCCTTCCCCCCAATGACTTCTTCTGTGTGTTTCACTCCACGTTCTCTCATCTGGAGAGCGCTGTCGCCACCTAAGGGTTCTGTAAAATAGGTTAGACACATTCAATACCTCTGAATATTGTAAGAGGCGATGTAAGAGGCATAGATCGACACCCCCCCGTCAAAAAAAAAAATTCGAGTTATTGACGCCATTTGGCGTCGCTGGCACTGTACGGTAAATTTCTAATGACGCCATATGGCGTCGCTGGCACTGAATGTGTTAACCAGGTAAAGTCTCATTGAGATTAAAATCTCTTTTTCAAGAGCGACCTGACTGCTGGAGGTGCTTGGTCCTGGCAGGCGGCATGGACAGGGCGGTGCTGTTTCTCATTTGCCTACCAGTACATTGCAGTCTGGTTGGAGGGAGAAGATCATGTAGTGGATGGGATGGACTCATCATCTCTTTTAATAAAGTGATTGCAGCTTCCTCCCTACGATTCTTTATTTCAAATGAAGATTTTCATCAATCCCGATGCCGAGATATCAACCATAAGTCCATTTGAAGTCAAATGTATATGAAAGTCATCACAGTCTATAACTCTGGCACCTGAGAATACCATGAACTTCATGAAGTTCACCTTGTTATGCAGGGAGCCTTGTGCCCTGGTGTTTTGGAGTGTGCCTGCACCTCCAGAGGAGGCAGTGTGCCTGAGGAGGCAGTGTGCCTGTACCTCCAGAGGAGGCAATGTGCCTGTACATCCAGAGTAGGTAGTGTGCCTGTACCTCCAGAGGAGGCAATGTGCCTGTACATCCAGAGGAGGCAGTGTGCCTGTACCTCCAGAGGAGGCAGTGTGCCTGTACCTCCAGAGGAGGCAGTGTGCCTGTACCTCCAGAGGAGGCAATGGGCCTGTACCTCCAGAGGAGGCAGTGTGCCTCTACCCCCAGAGCAGGCAGTGTGCCTGTACCTCCAGAGGAGGCAGTGTGCCTGCACCTCCAGAGGAGGCAGTGTGCCTGTACCTCCAGAGGAGGCAATGTGCCTGTACCTCCAGAGGCAGTGTGCCTGAGGAGGCAGTGTGCCTGTACCTCCAGAGGAGGCAGTGTGCCTGTACCTCCAGAGGAGGCAGTGTGCCTGTACCTCCAGAGGAGTCAGTGTGCCTGTACACCCAGAGGAGGCAATGTGCCTGTACATCCAGAGGAGGCAGTGTGCCTGTACCTCCAGAGGAGGCAATGTGTCTGTACATCCAGAGGAGGCAGTGTGCCTCTTTGCCCCCCATGTGTGGCAGCCGTACTGCAAAACTAAATGAGCAACATGATGTACGTGTGTACGTGTTTCTGCACACGTGTCACACGGACTCGTACTCTCTCTCCCAGGCGCTGTATCTGTCGGTCAGGTTCCGGGCCGAAGGCTTGGTGTGTGCTATCACTTCCAGGAAGTCGGCGGTTGCCACGGTTTCCAGCTTGATGGTGGGCATGTCCGACTTCCCGTGCTGGTGTGACTCCAGAGCATCAAAGATCTTGCGGACGGGTCTCATGGCGGCTTCCTTACACACCACTCTGATATCGCAGCCAGAGTAGCCCTCTGTCTCCTTCGCCAGGATTTCGTAATCCAGTTTGGTCCGTAGATCCACCCCTCCTGTGGAGCTGAGAGGCGGCAGCCAATGAGCAATCATGGCTTGGCGGGCGGGTTTCGAGGGAAGACCAACCAGAATCCTCTTCTCCAACCTCCTCAGCATGGCGTGGTCCAACTCCCACGGCAGGTTGGAGGCAGCCAGTACGAACACCAGGTCGTCTGACCTGGCCAGGCCATCCATCTGAACCAGCAGCTCCGTCTTCATCCTGCGGCTGCCTTCGTGCTCTCCTCCCATGCTGGTTCCTCTCTGGCCCATCACCGACTCCAGCTCATCCAGGAAGATGGTGGATGGAGCGTGGTACCTGGCCAGCTCAAACAGCACCCTGACCAGCTTCTCCGAGTCTCCTCTCCACTTGCTGACGATGCTGGAGGCTGAGATGTTGAAGAAGGTGGTGTTACACTCGGTGGCCACTGCCTTGGCCAGCAGCGTCTTACCCGTACCTGGCGGACCGTAGAGCAGCAAGCCTTTCCACGGAGACAGGATGCCGGTGAACAACTGGGGGTACTTAATGGGATAGACGACGGCCTCTTTGACTAATCGCTTGGCGTCCTCCAGGCCGATGATGTCCTCCCAGCGCACGCTGGGGTTGTGCATATAGATGTCCTTGCTGATGACGCCAGCCAGCTCTCTCATCTCACTGTTCATCCCAGAGAAGGCGCTGAGGGGCTTCAGCAGGCGTTCCATATGGCCCGAGTCGCCGCCACTTCCTTTGGCACAGTCGTGGATCAGCTGGCCTTTCCTGTTGGCGTCCACAGCTGTTTGATTTCTGCTGATGGAAGAAACGTTGAGGACTAACTCTGCCCAGTCGGGGGGGAAGGAGGAGCCATTTTCATCCTTGAGCAGTGCCTTGGACTGCGGACTGCGGGACGGACTGATCTTAGGAAGGGGCTTCACAGCTGTGCAGGGGGTCTTCTTCTTGCCGCAGCTTCTCACCAGTCTGGTCTCAACTGGTTCTGACATTCTCCTGGTGAGTTTGGGGAACTTGTGGAACTTGATGTGGTAGAAGCTCTCGTACTCCATCAACACTGTCTCCAGGTCGATGTTATCGCAAACCTCAAACCTCCTCAGTCCAGCATTTGTCTCCTGGTCCAAGGCTGCTGCTGCGTCCATGTAGCCTTGTTCCAGAAGGTGGTGGTAGATGAGGATGAGGAGGCTCTTCCTCCTGGTTTCTGTACGCAGTTCCTCTGCCTCGCGGGCATTATTGGCAGTTTTCATGGATTGATACGAAAGCTCCATCATGATTCTGCAAGCTGGGAAGCTAGTGAAGCATGTGGCTGAAATAAAATACTTATCATCAATGTCTGTCATTTAAATCACTGATGATGTCGCTTATCCATAGGCATTGTGACATCATAAATTATTCCCTGAAGAGGCTATAAGCAGGACTTAGACTTCCAGAAAGATTGCAGGGAAGCTATTATTAGCGTTGAAACAGTTGAATTGACTGTAGCACACAAAATCACTGGCAAGCAAATTTAATAAACTACAAAAAAGTATTATTAGCGTTATTAGACTGTCTCGTTCATATTCTGCTTTACTTGACACAGGAACTGGCCTCTAAAGACATTAATATTAATTATCTCACACACACACACACACACACACACACACACACACACACACACACACACACACACACACACACACACAGTTTCTAATAGTGATGTTGGCCCAGTTGATCACTGAGTAACCCCCTGGAGGGTATAGATTATTGGTCTATGACATCACTGAAGATGTGACAATGTGTATGACATCCCTGATAATATATATGGCATCACTGACAATCACAATCTATGACATCATCAGTGGATATGACATCATCAGTCACCACTGGCCACCACAGGAGAATGATGACATCATCATATGACATAATCAGTGGTAGTCACACTGGCCACCACTCGACGATCATGACGATGGCGTCATCGCTCAGGCCACCACTCGACAATTGTCAGGCATGCCATCATCACTGGCTATGACATCAGTGGGTATGACATGATCAGTCACCACTGGTCACCACTCGACGATGATGACGACTACATCATAGTGATTTATGAGCTCATCGATGTCATAGCAGCATTAGCTGTGATTGGTCTACGTACAACATCGCTGTAGTACCCCCGTGGGTTCATTTCCACCCCCCGCACCAGATTCATTCCAGAACCGTGTTTTGGAGGCGATCGGAGCAACAGTGCACCTTGCAACTCCGGACACACAAGCAGACAGACACACACATACACATACACACATATTGACACACACATACACACACACATACACACACATACACATACATACACACACGTGGCCATTCCCCTCCCTCCCCCCCATTCATACATCCTGCTCGCCCACTCTTCAGCCCCCCGATTGGTTGAATTGTCCCAAATTTGACTGCACTTCCTCAGATACAACACGATTTAGACGACAAGCAGCTCTGCGAATAATGTGCAATGCAGACCCCTCTTACCACTGTTGAACGCACGGTATCGTGCAGGTGAGTGAAACAGCGCTGGGTGCACCTTTTCTCTGATACTATTCTTATTAGATAAAACGAGGAAACGTGTGTATGTTCACTGCGTTCGGGTTAACGTTACTCTCCTGCTGTTCACATGCGTGTAATCAGGGTAAACAGGCAAGCTGCGTCGGTCTCGGGTCGGGTTCGGACAAAACATTTGAAATGAGCGTGCGCCACAGGCCGGGCTCGGCTAACGACGTCTCGGACGGTGTTGGACGGGTTCGGACAGAAACGTGGCCCGAGCCCACCTCTAACACGGCCTCACACACAGCCGGTCAGGAGGCGCAGTTATCTTCTCAGCGGGTTGGTTGGTTTTCGGTGGTGGCTCGACCGATCCTTTAATTGCACTGTAGGTGAATTCTGAATGGCGCAATCCAAAGGAAAAACTTGGAGGTTTGTCTTTGGTTCTTTTCGGGTCAGGGTAGTACGCTGCCGGTCCAGGATTGGTTTTGTCTTCAAGGATGTTGGTGCGGCTTTTCAATTTACAACCTATTTCCTTGTACTTGTAGCCAAAGGTGTCGACCATGGTGTAGGCAGCCGGGCCTGGCGTTTGGTCTTGGCTTATATCTTTGGGCCTTGCATACAGGGAATAAGCGGGTGCCGAATGGGACACCATGACATTGGCCCGGTCCAGGGAGTATTTCCCCGGGCCCGGGCTCTTAAACTCGGCGTAGATCGGGTGTGTGCGCCTGTGTGGACGCCATGGGCCAACATATGGGAGGAGGGCAGAGGGGTTGTTCTCAGCTTTGATATCAAACTCTGTCATGGTCTCTGGATGAGTAGGTGGGAACTCCCTCCTCCTTATATAGCCTCAGGATTTATGACATCATCACTGAAGGTCGTATACCAACGATGATGTCATAAATCACTGATGATGCCGCAGGCAATGAATGGTGAGGTGACAAATGACTGACGTTCTAGAAGGCTCAGCCGTCACAGATGGTGACATGCTCAGCCATCACAGATGATGTCAAATATGTCGTCAGTGATGTCACTCGAGCAATTGTGATGCCATCAGTGATAATGACAGTGATCACAATTGTTCAATTGACATCACTGATGACATCCCTCACTGATAACATCGCCGATGCCATCACAATTGCACGGTGACATCGGTGTGACATCATTGGCGACCTGGCCACTTTCATTCTTCATTATTAGTGGCCGAGCCAGCGAAGCGGCAGGGCCACTTATTGTATTTGCCTTTATTATTATTATTATTAGTGGCCGGGCCAGCGAAGCGGCCAGGCCACTTCTTGTATTTGCCATTATTCTTCTTCCTCCCGGGAAGTTCGACTTCCCATGGATGAAAACTAACCAAACTTTGCACAAAGGTCCAGTCCCATGCCAAACGTCTTTGACACAAATTTGGGACCAATAGTCCTAACGGTGGCACTACAGCGACCGTCTAAAGTTTGAAACTTAAAAAATTCATAAAAAATCAGGCATACGTGCTACGGCTTTGTGCGCCTAAATGAGGGGAAACTTTTGTACAATGCAACCTATGGCCAATTATGAAGTCTAAAGACCGCAAAACTGCAAAAACTGCAAAAACGAATTAAATCCTACTCCTCCCACATTTTTTCTTCAAACGACACCAAACTTCAGCATCTGCATCGTTAGACTGTTCTACACAAAAGTATCAAAACAGATTTTCGATCGGTCAAAAATTGAGCCCACAGTGCATCAAAACGTTGAATTCTGGCCCCGTAAATAGCCTAATTACCTTAATTACCTTTGGCAATTAGGTTGTATTTGTGATGTCATCAGTCAGTCAAGCAATTGTGATGCCATCACTGATGTCACTCGAGCAATTGTGATGTCATAATAGCTGAAAGCCTTGAGACTTGCCCAGCCACGACCCATTGCTGCGCAGCAGCCACTTTTTTGGCGCGTAATAACTCCCACAATTTCTGCGCCACATAGACATGCCCGAACTCAAAACATGCGGCTTATTGAGGACAGGTGTGCTATGACTTTTCTAAGGGTTTGGTCAAGCGGTTTGGCACTTCTTTTGAATGGACCCAGACCCGGCCGGGTCCGGGTCGGAACCTCGGGTATTCGGGGGATCGGGCATACCCGAAGACCTCTAGCTCAAAGCCTTGAGACTTGCCCGGCCACGACCCATTGCTGCGCAGCAGCTATAATTATTAGGGGTTCAAGCCCTGAAGGGGCTGAAACCCTATTGTTTTTCTGCCGGTTTATTAGGGGTTCAAGCCCTGAAGGGGCTGAAACCCTATTGTTTTTGTGCTGGTTTATTATTAGGGGTTCAAGCCCTGAAGGGGCTGAAACCCTATTGTTTTTGTGCCGGTTTATTATTAGGGGTTCAAGCCCTGAAGGGGCTGAAACCCTATTGTTTTTCCTCCGGTTTATTCTTCTTCTTCTTCTTCTTGTTGTTCATCTGCCCCAACGCAAATTCCCGTGAGTTGGTAAATGGTAGAGACCTGACATTTGGCCCAATGACAGATATTGTTGGCAGGTAGCTGCTCAAGAAAGATTTTTCGAATCGGCCTGAAGGTGGCGCTATAATCGACGGTTTTACGTTAAAGGCCATAACTTCCACGCCGTTGGTCCGATTTTCAAACTTTTTTTTTCCAGATGTTCAGGTGGACCTCCTCTACAAATTTGCCATAAGGACCCTTAATGTCCGTCTGGAAAATTTTTGAGATATTTGGAAAAGTTTGGAAAACACATTTTTGACATCTCCTCCTAGACCGTTGGACCGATTTGCACCAGCATCGCCAGGAAGCATCTATGGAGCAAGCTCTACAATCGTGATTGGTGGATTTTTGAAATCTACTTTAGTTTTGGAGATATTGATCGTTAAAGTTGTGAGAGGGCGTGGCCTCACAGCTAAATTGTCATAACTTCATGACCGATTAAGGAATCTTCACGAAACTTGCAGGAGGTCTTCGGAGACCATCCTAGACCATGTGTGTCAAATTTTGTGCAATTCGACCAAAAGGGGGTGCCATAAACGCCAGAAATGGGCGTGGCTTAACATAAAAAAGGCTGTAACTCCACACCTGTTTGTCCAATGATCGCGAAACTTGTCAGATATATCAAGGAGGATGTCCTAGTCAGAATCGGAAGCTTTGTCATCTGCGCAAGGCTTGAACCCCGCCCATCGCCGCTTGCGGCTATATTTAGGGGTTCAAGCCCTGAAGGGGCTGAAACCCTATTGTTTTCTGCCGGTTTATTCTTCTTCTTCTTCTTCTTGTTGTTCATCTGCCTCAACGCAAATTCCCGTGAGTTGGTAAATGTTAGAGACCTGAAATTTGGCCCAATGACAGATATTGTTGGCTGGTAGGTGCTCAAGAAAGATTTTTCGAATCGGCCTGAAGGTGGCGCTATAATCGACGGTTTTACGTTAAAGGCCATAACTTCCATGCCGTTGGTCCGATTTTCAAACTTTTTTTTCCAGATGTTCAGGTGAACCTGCTCTACAAGTTTGCCATAAGGACCCTTAATGTCCGCCTGGAAAGTTTTTGAGATATTTGGAAAAGTTTGGAAAACACATTTTTGACATCTACTCCTAGACCGTTGGACCGATTTGCACCAAAATCGGCAGGAAGCATCTATGGAGCAAGCTCTACAATCGTTATTTGTGGATTTTTGAAATCTACTTTAGTTTCGGAGATATTGATCGTTAAATTTGTGAGAGGGCGTGGCCTCAGCTAAATTGTCATAACTTCATGACCGATTAAGGAATCTTCACGAAACTTGCAGGAGGTCTTCGGAGACCATCCTAGACCATGTGTGTCAAATTTTGTGCAATTCGACCAAAAGGGGGCGCCATAAACGCCAGAAATGGGCGTGGCTTAACATAAAAAAGGCTGTAACTCCACACCTGTTTGTCCAATGATCGTGAAACTTGTCAGATATATCAAGGAGGATGTCCTAGTCAGAATCAGAAGCTTTGTTATCTGCGCAAGGCTTGAACCCCGCCCATCGCCGCTTGCGGCTATATTTAGGGGTTCAAGCCCTGAAGGGGCTGAAACCCTATTGTTTTTCCTCTGGTTTATTATTATTATTAGGGGTTCAAGCCCTGAAGGGGCTTAGGGGTTCAAGCCCTGAAGGGGCTGAAACCCTATTGTTTTTCCTCCGGTTTATTAGGGGTCCAAGCACGAAGTGCGTGGATCCCTATTGTATCTGTTCCGATTATTATTATTTTTTTTTTATTCTTCTCCGGTAAAACTGTATGTACAGCAGAAACTGTAATGCTCAGCGTAGCCAGACTGGGCACATAGATTGTAAATGTGCCTCACTACTCAGAAACAAAAAAATACCCATATCGGCCAGATGGTGGCGCTATAACAGACCATTTCGCGTTATGGTCCATATCTTCTGAACCGTGTGTCCTATACTCAAAATTTCACTTCTCAGGGATTCCTTGGATCAATACGCATCTATCCATATAGGCCCCGCCCATTTGCGTGTGCCTAGATTTTCCGCCATTTTGAATTTTATCAAAAACCTACTTTTGCGAACTCCTCCTAGACCGTTTGGCCAAATCACACGGGAATTTTTCTGGGACATCTATGGACTACCCCGACCTAAAGTTATTAAAGGATTTTGGATACGTGAAACCGTTTTGAAATGATAAATGTCTAAACTTTTGTGTATTTGCTTTTGTTCTTTTCCTACCCTAAAAGTGTGTGGATCTCAGAAACCATACACCCCCCATCACCCAAACTTTCCACACAGGTTCACGACATCACCCACTACTCAGAGTAAAAAAATTACACCAATCCACCAGACGGTGGCGCTATAACAACCAATTTCACGTTTGTCGGTCCATAACTTCTGAACTGCGAGCTGTAGAATCAAAATTCCACATCTACTGGTTTCCCTGGAGCATCATGTATCTAACCCACTAGGCCACGCCCATTTCTGTGTGGTAGATTTTCCGCCATTTTGAATTTGATCAAAAACCTACTTTTGCGAGCTCCTCCTAGACCGTTTGGCCAAATCACACAAAACTTTTCTGGGTCATCTATGGACTACCCCGACCTAAGGTTATTAAAGGGTTTTGGATACGTGAAACCGTTTTGAAATGATAAATCTCGAAACTTTTAATGAAACACACGCCAACACTAAATTGCCCACAACTCATTAACCGGTCAATTACAACTACTGCTGCTACTACTGCTACCACTCCCACTACTACCAACACTACTACTACTACTATGACTACTTCTGCTACTATTACTACTACTACTACTACTACTACTACTACTGGAAGTTGGAATCTAGCATTTTGGGTGGGGTTAATGTGTTTTGGGGTTCTGCATCTGCTGTAACATAATACACAGTTGGTTTAGATGTCACACAGTAATGCCCGATCCACAAAGAATTGACACCCACGTTTGAATAAAAACAAGTTTATGCCATAATAAGGTTACATCCGTGCCTCGTCATTGCTGTGGAAGGATGGTGTAGGGGTAAAGTAGCAGACCTCAAAGCTGGAGGTCCTGGGTTCAAACCACGGCCAGGTAACTGTTTTATTTTTTGAAAATGTAGAATAAAGGTTAATCTGGATATAATTATGTATAACGCTGCTGAATACACACTGTGTACATAGCAGAATAACTGAATATGCCTATTCATGGTAATGTCATATTTCGACGTCATCTTGACATTCCTGTGTAGATGTCTAAATGATCCTCAAATCGGCTGTGATTTGGCCTAGTCCTGGACGTCACTGAAAGATGATATCAGAACATCATCATGATGTAATTGTGTTTGCTGGGAGCCTTCTTTCAGATGAGAGAGGAAAAACATTCCAATACATTATTGTGTAATAAACAGGTGCTGAAGAAAGCTGAGTCCATCCGATCAGATGATGCCCACCCTCTGAGGTTCGAATATGAGCTGCTTCCTTCCGGGCTCCGCCTTCGTGCCCCCATAGTTAAAAAGAACAGGTACAGAAATTCCTTTGTGCCTGTCTCTATCAGAGCGTTGAACGCTGCTGGGGTACAAATGTAATGTCTCCCCATCTGCCGTTGCTGTTATTTATTTATTTTATCCTTTTATTCTTTTATTCTTTTATCTTTATTTATTCTTAGGGGTACAATACAGTATATCTGTATTATATACTTTGTCTGCCCTTTGGTCTGGACTGAGGTTTTTTCTCTTGTGCTTTAATACAATGATACATTGTAGCTCTTTCTTGTGATATAAATGTGCTGCTGTGAGTGAACTGCACTTTGCTACTATGCACTTTATATCTCTACTGTGCACTTTAGATCGTTGCTACTGTTGTCATTTGCACTTTAACTATTGTGTTGCACTTTAAACTGCTGCTCTAGACTGCTTTTACAATGTTTTTTTTGTCTTATTTGTTTTTATGTATGTACTTCGTACTACGCTTCCTGCAATCCAATTTGCCCTTTTGGGACACTTAATAAATCTTGAATCCTTGAATCCTTGAATCCTTGAATCCTTGAATCCTTGAATCCTTGAATCCTTGTGTCTTCACATGTGAAAGGTCCAAAAAGAGAATTCAATCTGAATTATCCTTGTCACTCATGTGCTCATTGTAACAGCACAACCCACACCAATTAGTTCAAACACCTCCATTCAGGGCATACTTTTAATGTAAAGTGGTGCATTATGTGTGTAATACAAAAATGTCCTTAATGGTAAATGGACTGCATGACAAGCTGCCATGCAGGGTGCTGGCTATAGTCACCAAAAGCAATTTCAGGGATAAACCCCATCAACCTTCTGTAGTGGACGCCACTACGCCCTATGGTTTGATGTGTGTGTGGGAAAGACACAATGACAACTGAAAATTCTGATTTCAGAACACAAAAGCTCCATCATGAGACAAGAACTAACCTCTCCTGTTGCAAAACACGTTCTTGAACACAGCCACGCAATCTCCAGCTAACATTTCCAAGATATTGAAAAAGTTCATGAAACACCGCAAAATAAGGAGGCAGCATGTGGGGTTTTAATTACTGTTACTGACTTACCTGTCTGAAGTTGAAAGTTTTTCATCCCACGTGGGGTTTGAACTTTGAGCGGCAATGGTCTTTAGTTAGCATAAGTCATGTGCTTTACCAAGTGAGCTATCCAGACTGTTGTATTTAACTTTGTAGACTATATTATATGTATCTGCAGAGCCAGAGAAGTACTTGTCGTATTGACAGTATGTTCTACCCAAATACCACTTTCTGTCCAGATACTTAAAGGGATATTGTACACAAAAACTGCTTTCTATCCAAGTACTACTTCAAGTTTCAAGACATCACCCACTACTCAGAGGAAAAAATTACACCAATCTACCAGATGGTGGCGCTATAACAGCCAACCACCACTACTACTGCTGCTGCTGCTACTACTACTACTACTATTGGCTACTAGTGGTGGCTGTGGCTCAGGAGGTAGAGTGGGTTGTCCACTAATTAGAAGGTTGGTGGTTCGTTCCCCGGCTCCTCCAGTCCGCACGTCGAAGTGTCCTTGGGCAAGACACTGAATCCCAAATTGCTCCCGATGGCTGTGCCAGCACCCTGCGTGGCAGCTGGCCGCCTTCGGTGTGTGAATCGGTGAATGTAGGCACATTGTAAAGCGCTTTGGATAAAAGCGCTATATAAATGCAGTCCATTTACCATTTACCATTTACTATTCTTAGTACTTCTGCTGCTACTACTGCTACCACTCCCACTACTACCAACACTATTACTACTACTGCTACTACTACTACTACTAGTACTGCTTGGAAACCGTCAGGTCACCGGATCTCAACCAAACTTTGTTTACTTGTGCATATACCAAGTCTGAATAAATGTGCACTATCTGACATATACCCCCCAAGTCACCGGAAGCTTGGACCCCGCATCGCCGCTTGCGGCTATATTTATTATTATTAGGGGTTCAAGTCCTGAAGGGGCTGAAACCCTATTGTTTTTCACCCGGTTTATTATTATTAGGGGTCCAAGCACGAAGTGCGTGGATCCCTATTGTATCTGTTCCGATTATTTTTTTTCTTCTTCTCCGGTAAAACTGTATGTACAGCAGAAACTGTAATGCTCAGCGTAGCCAGACTGGGCACATAGATTGTAAATGTGCCTCACTACTCAGAAACAAAAAAATACCCATATCGGCCAGATGGTGGCGCTATAACAGACCATTTCGCGTTATGGTCCATATCTTCTGAACCGTGAGGCGTAGAATCAAAATTCCACTTCGGCTGTATTCCCTGGATCAATACGCATCTATCTATATAGGCCACGCCCATTTGCGTGTGCCTAGATGTTCCGCCATCTTGGACTTTCTCAAAAAAAAAAAAAAAACGAACTCGTCCTAGGCCATTTGCCCGAATGAGCCCAAACTTTTTGTGTGTCATCTCTGGACTTCCCTGATTAAAAAACTTAGAAAGAATTTGGATACGTGAAACCGTCTTGAAATGATAAATGTTTAAACTTTTGTGTATTTACTTTTGTTCTTTTCCTGCCCTAAAAGTGTGTGGATCTCAGAAACCATACACCCCCCATCACCCAAACTTTCCACACAGGTTCACGACATCACCCACTACTCAGAGTAAAAAAATTACACCAATCCACCAGATGGTGGCGCTATAACAGCCAATTTCACGTTTGTCGGTCCATAACTTCTGAACTGCGAGCTGTAGAATCAAAATTCCACATCTACTGGTTTCCCTGGAGCATCATGTATCTAACCCACTAGGCCACGCCCATTTCTGTGTGGTAGATTTTCCGCCATTTTGAATTTTATCAAAAACCTACTTTTGCGAGCTCCTCCTAGACCGTTTGGCCAAATCACACAAAACTTTTTCTGGGTCATCTATGGACTACCCCGACCTAAGGTTAGTAAAGGATTTTGGATACGTGAAACCATTTTGAAATGATAAATCTCGAAACTTTTAATGAAACACACGCCAACACTAAATTGCCCACAACTCATTAACCGGTCAATTACAACTACTGCTGCTACTACTGCTACCACTCCCACTACTACCAACACTACTACTACTACTATTACTACTTCTGCTACTATTACTACTACTACTACTACTACTACTACTGGAAGTTGGAATGTAGCATTTTGGGTGGGGTTAATGTGTTTTGGGGTTCTGCATCTGCTGTAGCATAATACATAGTTGGTTTAGATGTCACACAGTAATGCCCGATCCACAAAGACTTGACACCCATGTTTGAATAAAAACAAGTTTATGCCATAATAAGGTTATATCCGTGCCTTGTCATTGCTGTGGAAGGATGGTGTAGGGGTAAAGTAGCAGACACCAAAGCTGGAGGTCCTGGGTTCAAACCACGGCCAGGTAACTGTTTTATTTTTTGAAAATGTAGAATAAAGGTTAATCTGGATATAATTATGTATAACGCTGCTGAATACACACTGTGTACATAGCAGAATAACTGAATATGTCTATTTATGGTAACGTCATATTTCGACGTCCTCTTGACATTCCTGTGTAGATGTCTAAATGATCCCCAAATCGGCTGTGATTTGGCCTAGTCCTGGACGTCACTGAAAGATGATATCAGAACATCATCATGATGTAATTGTGTTTGCTGGGAGCCTTCTTTCAGATATATGAAAGGAAAAACATTCCAATACATTATTGTGTCTTCAGATGTGAAAGGTCCAAAAGGAGAATTAAATCTGAATTATCCTTGTCACTCATGTGTCCAGCTCAGTGGCCTTGTGGTCTGAATGTCCGCCCTGAGACTGGGAGGTCGTGAGTTCGATCCCCGGCTGAGTCATAGCAAAGACTATAAAAATGAGACCCATTTGCCTCCCTGCTTGGCACTCAGCATCAAAGGGTTGGAATTGGGGGGTTAGATCACCATATGATTCCCGAGCGCGGCGCACGCTGCCGCTCACCGCTCCCCCAGGGGATGGGTCAAATGCGGAGAACAAATTTCACACATTGTGTGACAATCAGTGGGACTTTACCTTTACTTTACTTCCATTGTAACAGCACAACCCACACCAATTAGTTCAAACACCTCCATTCAGGGCAGACTTTTAATGTAAAGTGGTGGATTATGTGTGTAATACAGACATGTCCTTAATGGTAAATGGACTGCATGACAAGCTGCAATGCAGGGTGCTGGCTATAGTCATCAAAAGCAATTTCAGGGATAAAACCATCAACGTTCTGTAGTGGACGCCACTATGCCCTATGGTTTGATGTGTGTGTGGGAAAGACTCAATGACAACTGAAAATTCTGATTTCAGAACACAAAAGCTCCATCATGAGACAAGAACTAACCTCTCCTGTTGCAAAACACGTTCTTGAACACAGCCACGCAATCTCCAGCTAACATTTCCAAGATATTGAAAAAGTTCATGAAACACCGCAAAATAAGGAGGCAACATGTGGGGTTTTAATTACTATTACTGACTTAACTGTCTGAAGTTGAAAATTGTTCATCCCACATGGGGTTTGAACTTTGAGCCACAATAGTCTTTAGTTAGCATAAGTCATGAGCTTTACCAAGTGAGCTATCCAGACTGTTGTATTTAACTTTGTAGACCATATTATATGTATCTGCAGAGCCAGAGAAGTACTTGTCGTATTGACAGTATGTTCTACCCAAATACCACTTTCTGTCCAGATACTTAAAGGGATATTGTACACAAAAACTGCTTTCTATCCAAGTACTACTTCAAGTTTCAAGACATCACCCACTACTCAGAGGAAAAAATTACACCAATCCACCAGATGGTGGCGCTATAACAGCCAACCACCACTACTACTGCTGCTGCTGCTACTACTACTACTACTATTGGCTACTAGTGGCGGCTGTGGCTCAGGAGGTAGAGCGGGTTGTCCACTAATTAGAAGGTTGGTGGTTCGTTCCCCGGCTCCTCCAGTCCGCACGCCGAAGTGTCCTTGGGCAAGACACTGAACCCCAAATTGCTCCCGATGGCTGTGCCAGCACCCTGCGTGGCAGCTGGCCGCCTTCGGTGTGTGAATGGGTGAATGTAGGCACATTGTAAAGCGCTTTGGATAAAAGCGCTATATAAATGCAGTCCATTTACCATTTACTATTCTTAGTACTTCTGCTGCTACTACTGCTACCACTCCCTCTACTACCAACACTATTACTACTACTGCTACTACTACTACTACTAGTACTGCTTGGAAACCGTCAGGTCACCGGATCTCAACCAAACTTTGTTTACTTGTGCACATACCAAGTCTGAATAAATGTGCACTATCTGACATATACCCCCCAAGTCACCGGAAGCTTGGACCCCGCATCGCCGCTTGCGGCTATATTTATTCTTGTTGTTGTTGTTCATCTGCCCCAACGCAAATTCCCGTGAGTTGGTAAATGGTAGAGGCCTGAAAGTTGGCCCAATGACAGATATTAGGTGCTAGTTTCTGCTCAAGAAAGATTTTTCGAATCGGCCTGAAGGTGGCGCTATAATCGATGGTTTTACGTTAAAGGCCTTAACTTCCACGCCGTTGGTCCGATTTTCAAACTTTTTTTTCCCAGATGTTCAGGTGGACCTGCTCTACAAATTTGCCATAAGGACCCTTAATGTCCGCCTGGAAAGTTTTTGAGATATTTGGAAAAGTTTGGAAAACACATTTTTTGCATCTCCTCCTAGACCGTTTGACCGATTTGCACTAGAATCTCCAGGAAGCATCTTTGGAGCAAGCTCTACAACCGTGCTTTTTGCATTTTTGAAAATCTACTTTAGTTTCAGAGATATTGATCGTTAAAGTTGAGAGAGGGCGTGGCCTCACAGCTAAATTGTCATAACTTCATGACCGATTAAGGAATCTTCACGAAACTTGCACGAGGTCTTCGGAGACCATCCTAGACCATGTGTGTCAAATTTTGTGCAATTCGACCAAAAGGGGGCGCCATAAACGCCAGAAATGGGCGTGGCTTAACATAAAAAAGGCTGTAACTCCACACCTGTTTGTCCAATGATCGCGAAACTTGTCAGATATATCAAGGAGGATGTCCTAGTCAGAATCAGAAGCTTTGCCATCTGCGCAAGGCTTGAACCCCGCCCATCGCCGCTTGCGGCTATATTTATTATTATTTTTCTTCTCCCGGGAAGTTCGACTTCCCATCCATGAAAACTAACCAAACTTTGCACAAAGGTCCAGTCCCATGCCAAACGTCTTTGACGCAAATTTGGGGCCAATAGTCCTAACGGTGGCACTACAGCGACCGTCTAAAGTTTCAAACTTTGAAAATTCATAAAAAATCAGGCATACGTGCTACGGCTTTGCAACTTTCACCGAAATGTGCGCTCAAATGAGGAGAAACTTTTGTACAATGCAACCTATGGCCAATTATGAAGTCTAAAGACCGCAAAACTGCAAAAACTGTCAAACTAATTAAACCCTACTCCTCCCACATTTTTTCTTCAAACGACACCAAACTTTAGCATCTGCATCGTTAGACTGTCCTACACAAAAGTATCAAAACAGATTTTCGATCAGTCAAAAATTGAGCCCACAGTGGATCAAAACGTTGAATTCTGGCCCCGTGTATAGCCTAATTGCCTTAATTACCTATGGCAATTAGGTTGTATTTGTGATGTCATCAGTCAGTCAAGCAATTGTGATGCCATCACTGATGTCACTCGAGCAATTGTGATGTCATAATAGCACAAAGTAGAGGTCACGGGTCCAAAATCACGGACCGGACCCTAATGGACTCGGGGAATTTGTGCCCAAACCCGTAATGGACCCGCCGTCTATTATTAGACATCTGAGACCCGGCCCCGTTCAGAACAGATAAATGTCGGACCCGGACCCGGAGTGGACCCGTCTATTATTACAAATCTGAGACCCGGCCCCGTACAGATCCGAGAAATACAGAGGCAGAGACTAGTGGTGTCGACGTCAAAGTTGCTTGTTAACTGCTACAAGTTGTATATCAAATGAAACTTTGTGCATCTTAACGTTATAGCATTCTCACCTGGTTGATGCTGCCTAAGCTAGTTACTGTAGATAGTACAGTGGCAGTCTCTCTATGCTACCGCCGTTCCTTCGCCCCAAAAACACACACAACAGCGCTAGAAACAATCACATACATGTTGTGACTTGTGTACTCACCATGCGATCATCGAATAATAATCCCAAAGTACGGGAAACAGTCATCTTCAATTAAATCCATAGCGAGAGGAGCCAGCAAGAGGGTTACCTCTCTGCAATGAAAATCACTTCCTCGTTTGCCTGAGGCGCATGTGTGCGCATGTGTACGCATGTGGAGGTCACATGCGCCTCATGTAAACGAGGAAATTGCAGATGGGAACGCTCTTTGCTAGTTATTTTCTCTATGGATTTACTTGCAGTTTGTGACAACAAGCCTCATGTGTGCTGTTTTGATGCGTTTCTCTCGTGATCAGCGCTGATCGCCGGGTCCACTCGGGTCTTATTGGACCCGGCATTTCACTGTCAGAGCCCCGAGACCCGTGACAATCGCTACCGGAACCGACCCAGACCCGGAGGCACTTCTTTTGAATGGACCCAGACCCGGCCGGGTCCGGGTCGGAAACCTCGGGTATTCGGGGGGTCGGGCATACCCGAAGACCTCTAGCTCAAAGCCTTGAGACTTGCCCGGCCACGACCCATTGCTGCGCAGCAGCTATAATTTCATTCTGTATTGCTGTCTGAGCGATACGCTGACCTGAGACTTGTGTTACTTGTATACGATGTTGTATTGTTGTATTTTATGTGTGTCTTGGAAACACTGGGCACGATGAATGCATGACACTTAAATCAATCAATCAAATCAAATCAAATAAAAAAGCATTATTTCGTGGGGACATACTGTAGAACTGTGTGACATCTTTGGCAAACTGGCCACTTTCTTTCAGCAACCTGGCCACTTTATTTATTTCTTTCTTTCACTGAAAGAAAGCGGCCGATGATGTCACACCGATTTACAGCGAGCAATTGTGATGTCACTGGAGAATTGTGATGTCATGACATCAGTGAGTGTTGTCAGTGATATCACTCGAGCAATTGTGGTGTCATTGACTATGTTTACATGCACACAATATTAGGGATGCACCGATCGATCGGCACGTGACCGGAAATGGCCGATTTTCACGTGATCGGCCTCGATCGGTGATCTGTTCCGGTCACTCTAAATAGCCGATTCTGTGAGCCGATTTTCACATTACGTGCGCGCACCCCAAAGCACCGAGACAGGCACCCAGCCACCACACCACACACGCCAGCATACCTTCCTCGTTGTGGATTTTTTTCACCGTCAGTGAAGTAGACAAAGCTCGCAGTTTGTCACACATGCAAGTCGAAAATAAGCCGTGGAGACAGAGATGCGGCCGAGTCCCGCTCGGCTGGAGTCCAGTCAGAGCGGCTCGCTTCACCTCACTGGCCCCTCTCTCTCTGCTCTCTCTCCCCGGGAAGCGGTGCTCCAGCAACCCGCCACCGCGCACAGCCGGCTTGGCGAGGTGAACGCGAGCATTGTGTCCAGTATGATAACCATTCCCCGACCTGCTTTTCCATTCCACATCAGCGCTGCTGCCTCAGCCTGTCAAGTCATGTTGTAACGTGACGTGGATACAGGAGAGACTATTTGTTTCGTATTGCAAATAGAACGACATGAGAACGACGGACATAATAATAAAAATGCATCGGACTCACAAGTGTGCAACGTTTTCTGTGCGTGACGATATTTTTTCGGATGGCAGATAAAAATACGCATACCAAACTTCGGACTGTGTGTAAACTCCGCCTGATATTCAGACTGAAGATCGTTACTGTAACTCATAAACTCATTTCCCCTCTACTCAAGAGGACTGGTCTGGAGCCAGTCTATAAACTCCTTGTCCATGGATCATTTTGATGTTCTGTTGCACCTGTTTTCTTTTGGAAAAGTAAATGCATGATAGCTGTGGGATATAGGCTATTGGATTTAATTTAATTTTTGTATTCATTGTATTTGCACAAAAAAGCTCTGTCCAGTAGCCTAACCTGGAACACTTTTATTTTGAGTGTTTGAGTGAGAAGGTCCTACTTCATGCAAATGATAAGAATTGTTTATTTGGATCCCCATTAGATGTAAGAATTGTTCTATGAATCTTAATTTTTAAACAGTTACAAAAACGTTTGTGTAAGCTGTCAATTGTTGTTTTTAGAAAAAAAAATCGGAATCGGCAAAAATCGGTATCGGCAAGTCAGACTATTCAAAAATCGGAAATTGGAATCGGCCAAGAAAATGGCAATCGGTGCATCCCTACACAATATTCCACTATTCGTAAAATGACAATATTCTGAATTTGATAAGGGGTCATATAAACAGATTAGTCAAGTTTGATTTTCCAAATTTGCCGAATTTCGCATTTTCCGATTACGACGTGGTATATTTCAGTGTTATTCGGATTTTAGGAGGATTCTTTGATCATGTATACAGCTCATTCGGAATATGCGTCTCAATCAGGGTTTTTACAGCAGTTTGCGACACATGATGCCTGTTTGTGGTCAACTGATGTGTGCTAGAAGTGCTAGAAGAGGCGATATAATCATATAATCCATCATCTCTTGCATGCGAAAAGAAAAGCCCACATGTCTGATTGGGAGGAGATGAGAAACATGCCTATTTAAAGAGAGAGTGGTGCCCACGGAAGTTCAAAATGCTTGAGGTTAAAAAAAAAAATGTCGATTGGAGTGAATGGAGATGACACAACTCTTGTAACTATGACTCTGGCCTAATGTAGCCTACTTTTAATATGAAAAACTTGCATATCAGGTTTTTGGATATCGCAACGCCAAACTTTTCAGCAGCAAGCTCCTGAAATGGACCAGATGATGCTGGTAAGAGTAGAGTCAGGGATCCTCTGTTTATTCTTATCAGAAAAACTGCTGTTTCTACCTGCATCTCTCTCTCATCAGTCAGTCTCATTTTGTGCATCTCTGTGCACAAAAACCGGAATATTGTGTGCATGTAAACTAAGTAATTGGTGATGATGTCATGAGTGATCTCACTCGAGCAATTGTGACGTCTTCGGTGGTGATGATGTCATCAGTGATAATGTCAGTGATGTCACTTGAGCAATTGTGATGCCCGTAGTGGCCATGCCGTCAAAGGAAGCCACGCCGTTATGAGACACCGCAGCTTGTTTAATACACACGGAGACCAATGACAGCTGAGCAACCATCCCAGGCTCACAAGCTCAAAGATCACTCCCTCTCTGTGGGCCACTCCCTCTCCCTGTGGGCCACACCCTCTCCCTGTGGGCCACTCCCTCTTCCTGTGGGCCACACCATCTCCCTGTGGGCCACAACCTCTCCCTGTGGGCCACACCCTCTCCCTGTGGGCCCCTCCCTCTCCCTGTGGGCCACTCCCTCTCCCTGTGGGCCACACTACAAGTGCAAATATAGTCATACTGCTCCTCCTGATAGTGTTCACACCTCACCACCACAACTTCTCTTCCAGATATGGAGTCCGGCACACGGCTCGTCAGACCACCCATGACCCCCCGCCCCCACCCACCCACCCACCCACCCACACACACACACACACACACACACACACACACACACACACACAGACACACCTCCCTCTGCTCAAACAAGTTGGCAGAGACCCCAGGTTCCTCTCCTCAGACCCCTCTGTCTCTCTCACTCTATTCTGTTGTTTTGACAGAGAGAGAGAGTATGGAGAAAGAGAGAATAACAGAGAGCAGAAAAAGAGAGAATATGAGAGAGAGAGAGAGAGAGAGAGAGAGAGAGAGAGAGAGAATTGACCATTGGGCTGTTAGAGAGAAGAAGCATAGGGTCCAACAGCACCACTGAAGCTTTGGATGTGCTAACTAGGCCAGTCTAGAGCTGTTCAATTTTAAATGTTTAACTGTAGTGCTTCTGATAATTGGACTTTTGGACAAGAAAATAATCTGATGTTCAACTTAGTGTCCAACTCATATTGCTGGAGCTGCTTCTTGCACTTAGGTTAAGCTGTAATGATACTAATACATGCAGATTATGTAGATTTTGAGTGACTGTAATCATGGTAAAAGCTGCAACCCTAACCCTAGCTGGCCCACCCAGAGAGAGAGAGAGAGAGAGAGAGAGAGAGAGAGAGGCAGAGAGAGGGTTGTTTACATTCTCGTCACTCACTCAAACTCACTGGACCCCAACATTATTCCCTGAGGCACTCCACCTCACTTTCATACTATGAACACCCCCTCCTCCTATTGTTGCCTGGGGGCTTATCAGGCCGGGGGCATGGTGAGGGGTGGAGGAGAAGCACCTACCTACATGCCCTGATTAATCAGCTCTCTCCTCAGAGTCGACACTAGAGAGCCAGAAGGAATCAACAGGATGTTTTCCTGAAGTGGGTGAGTATCACAGCAAATTTGAAATCTCCTATTTAACACCGTCGGAGTTAAATTTAACACTCTCTCTGTGTTTATATGAAAACCACTGGGAAAGTGTTAAATTAACACTCTTGAAAGTGTTAACTTTATTAACACTCTGACAGTGTTACCGAGCAAACTCTATCAGTGTAAAATATTAACACCACAATGGATGGATGTAAACACTATGAGTGTTACTGATCAAACTCTATCAGTGTAAATTATTAACACTGCAATGGATGAATGTAAACACTATGAGTGTTACTAATAAAACTCTATCAGTGTAAAATATTAACACCGCAATGGATGAATGTAAACACTATGAGTGTTACTGATCAAACTCTATCAGTGTAAAATATTAACACTGCAATGGATGAATGTAAACACTATGAGTGTTACTAATCAAACTCTATCAGTGTAAAATATTAACACTGCAATGGATGAATGTAAACACTATGAGTGTTACTGATGAAACTCTAGTGTAAAATATTAACACTGCAATGGATGAATGTAAACACTATGAGTGTTACTAATCAAACTAGCAGTGTAAAATATTAACACTGCAATGGATGAATGTAAACACTATGAGTGTTACTAATCAAAGTCTAGCAGTGTAAAATATTAACACTGCAATGGATGAATGTAAACACTATGAGTGTTACTAATCAAACTATCAGTGTAAAATATTAACACTACAATGGATGGGTATAAACACTATGAGTGTTTTTGATCGACCTCTATTAGTGTAAAATATTAACACTACAATGGATGGGTATAAACACTGACAGTGTGGATGATCAAACACTTATTGTAAAATGTTAACACCACAACAGATGCCAAACACTAAACCAGTGTACCAAGTTGACACTGCAGGAGTAAACTACAGATACTGCATGGTCCACTGGGATTAACACTATGTAACCATCCCACCACCCATGTGCAATAATCATTCCAAAAAGTACTGCAACAACATTTATTTTAAAACAAGTTAATGTTTTTTTTGTATAACTGTACAATGCATCACTGCAAGCAGGATTCATTACATTCATCACAAGATGTTATTTGTCGCTTGTGCCAAAATATAAAACATGATTGTGCCCAATCCAGATTAAAACTGTAAAAAAAACAGTAAAAAAAAAAGAGTGGTAACACCACCATGAGATGCAACCCCATAGTACATACATCAGGCTTCACCGTCACAAATCTTGGAGTCAGATGGACCAATCCCCGGTAACATTACCAATCCCCAGTAGCTATTAACGAGGTAGCCCACTGTTGCCCTACACCAGTAACACTCAACCTGCGGCCCGGGGGCCAGATGTGGCCCACGATAGGGTGCAGAGTGGCCCCCCAACCATTTTCTAATTCACAATGAAAATGAATGACTGACATCCAGCTAAATTGTCAAATATCGCCGCCTGCTTGCCGCCCGGAATTTAACTCAACTATAACTGTCCTGTGTGCAAAAAGTTGTCCAACTGATCGGTCAGTTGGTCGGAGATGTTTGGTTAATTTTCTTTTTGGAGAGTTAGATCCTTTGATTTGTTTGGGGCAAGGGTTTACGCTGAACAAATTTCAAAATTTAAATTAAATTAACAAAATGAATTTCTCAATTTTTTTATCACTATTATTTATTTAAAAACAAAACACGATTTTTGGTGAATAACATCTACCGGTAGTTTGTTTGATTATTTGGACTTGCCTGTAAATTATACTTTTCTTTTGTGTGAATGTTTTCACATTGGATTTATAGATTGAGGCAAAGTGACCGCCTACTTCCTGCTTCTGCACTGTACCAGAGATTTTCATCTGCCATTGTATCTCCCATAGACATTTCATAAAATGCTTATAAAAATAGTTTTACTTGGTCAAACCAAATGGTTCAGATAGATTTAGAAACAGGAGAGACCACATAACATTTAACTCGGACCAAAATGCAACAAAATTGTATTGTATTTAAAATTTAAAATGTATTGTATTTAAAATTTGTAAATGTATTTTTATTTTTGGTGAAATATTCTATAGTCTCTCCCGATTCTAAATATAGCTGAACCGTTTGGTTTGACCAAGTAAAACTATTTTTATAATCATTTTACGAAATGTCTATGGGAAAATAAATGGCGGATGAAAATCTCTGGTACAGTGCTGAAGCAGGAAGTAGACGGTCACTTTGCCTCTCTATATAACGTTGTTATAACGCAAGCCGGCACCCCCCGCTAAAGAAAAAAAAAGTTTGTTTATTATCCAGCCCCTGGCCTCCTGTCACTTTGCAAAACGGCCCCCGGGCAAAGCAAGTTGAGTATCCCTGCCCTACACAATGCAGCTTTCTGCTACAAGATAAGAATAGACATTTGAATGTCAAAAAGTGCTAACGAGGTAGAGAAAGTGCTAACATGAGGTAGCTGTTGCCCTATATAATGCAGCAGTGTAGAAAAATTAGTCTGTACCAGACATTTGATTTTCAAAAGGTGCTAACATGAGGTAGCTGTTGCCCTATATAATGCAGCCATGTGCTACAACATAGAAAAATGAGCGTGTACCAGACATTTGATCATCAAAAGGTGCTAACATGAGGTAGCTATAGCCCTATATAATGCAACAATCTGGTACAACATAGAAAAATGAGTCCGTAATACCATAAGACATTTGAAGGTCAAAAGGCTTAAAGTATCTCAAGTCATCAGGTTTGACAACTGAAACATTATGAACTTGGTCAACAACATGAAAAGCATGAAAATGCTCCACAAACGTAGTCTCCATTTCTGATACCACAAAATAGACTTCATTTCTCAGAAAGATGCAAACAATCTTATTGAATACTGGCATATCATTAACATAATCTGTGCAAACAACAAGACCTGTATGATATTCAATACCATTATGTTTAACCCAAGTTGTGAGACTTATTTCACTTGACAAATCTATTTCAAGATGCTCTGAAATCAAATCACCATTTTCAATATCAGTCAGTATTTTTAATTTGACAGGACCAGACTCAATACCTTTCGTAGACAGTGATTCCCAATGATAGGCAATAGCTATTTGGTGCTTCTTCGCAAGGGACTTAGTTATGTTCTTGAAGTTTTTTATGCTTGATTTAAAGAATTTGTGTTTTGCTTCATATCTCATACTCCAAACATGCACTAAAGGACCAACTTGGCGGATACACTCAGGATAATGGATCATGAAGTGATGTTTTGGGATCAAATTGTTTAGAGGATACAAATCTTTAAATAACCTGTGATGGTCTTCAATAAGATGTTTTAAAAATAAAGTCATTCCTTCTGTAGGCTAATGCATGGGGCAAATACTATGTTAATGATATGCAACAAAAGTAGTAATAAATAGCAGTGTCCCTCACCTTCTGGGACAACATCACCAAAGATTAGTGGGAGATTCCGAATAAGGCATAATGTTTGACTGGCATTAAGCCCAATACCGTTGCCAGTACAAGACAGGTTTATGCGTGTTGGACGATTCTTTTATCCATGAAGCCATAGTTGAATGCATATACACGTTGGAGTATATTTTCATGTGAAATAATATTATTATTATTCAAATATTCAAACTATAACTTAGTTTCATACTGTCCTACGCCTTCTAAGATATCATGCATGATGTCGAATACGAAGTTATCTGATACATTGAAGTATGACAAGGAATTCAGTATACTATTGTGTTTGATCCCAAAACAAGACTTTTCCCTTGGATTTTCAACAAGATATCTATAATGCTGCTCATTGGTCAATTTGGTGCGTAATGTCACACGTGGATCAAGTTCGCTAAACACTGTTTGAGCTGATGCTTTGTCAATAAGACACTTCCTGCAGTAGTAGTGCGCACTGAAAGATTCAACAAAACCAAGAATTGAGTTCAGACCTAAATTGTCACCCGTTACTTGTGCAATGGTGCCAAAGAGGGGTTGTTCAGCAAATGACACTTTCATTCCAATTAGCTCTAATATTTTTACATCTTCTACAAACGGAGCTAGCATTTTGTCAATGCCATATTTTTTTGCATCTTGGGAATGAAACAAAGAAATGAGGTGGATATTCATCAGGGATGAATTCAGATGTGGCGCTAAATTGCGGAGAGTAAAATATAAACCTCCAAGCTTATGAATGCCGTGTTTAGAACCAAGGGGGCTGGCCATTTCAAAATCATCATAAAATACTTGTATTTGCAAAGCATTCTTTGATTTTGAATATAGTGGGTGTAGTTTGTAGTATTTTCCATCACAGAAATCCTGGTATAAGTCACCGAGAGCAACAGATTGATTAATTTGACCACACAATTCTTTATTCTTGAAAATGTACTCTAATGTTTTTAACAGTGGTATATAGATGAAAGTGTCATTTACTGGTACCCAGGGCCGATTTTACACTTCATGGGCCCCTGGGCTATTCATCTCTGCAGGGCCCCCCCCTCAAGCGGAAGGGGGGGCTTCGGCGGCGCCCAACGGGCGCCGGCGAAAAAAAAATTTAGTGTTTTTTTTTACCTTTTTTAGCCATATTTAAAGGAATATCTCATTTTAAATCAACATTAGGATTATACTGTTGTGATGTCATTATTCAGTATCTTCTCCTTTTCTCACTAACTTTCATGTCACCACCTGCTCTCCTGTCAGCATTCTAACTTACAAACACAAAAGTGCCTTTTAAACATGTTATCTGGATCATGTCCTGCTAGAGAGAACAGGATATTTTCAGGTTTTGCCTTTCTAAACATGAGGGGTCTTTGTTAAGAAACAACTGGATATGAGCCGTTTTTTCTGCCAGTGGGCGGCGGGGGGGGGGGGGGTCGGCGCAGTAGCATCTATCAAAAACAAGAAATGTGATAGGAAACAGCTTTAGCGAATTTGTAACCAAACAAAAACAAATCAAGTCATATCTGACTTGTTTTAAATTTATTTCTCCCCACAAAAGTTTGATAGCCTATCATCAGTCAGTCAGCTCCTATCCTCTCCACAGTGTGGATGCACAGTCTGCCTGCCTGACAAATCTGGAGACTTCAAAAAACATGTTTTAACGGAGTCCATTGACAACGAGGGGTGGCAATGTGCCAAAAATGCCTTTGTTAAGCTACATAAAGCCGCGCAGTCAAAATAGTGGTCGGACTGTCGTCAATCACTGTGGGTGATTTATTTTATGACATTCAAGTCATATCTGACTAGTTTGAAATGTATTTCTCCCCACAAAACTTTGATAGCCTATCAGTCAGAGTCAGTCAGCTCCTATCCACTCCGCAGTGTGGGCGCACAGTAGCGTCAGGGACGATGAAAATTAATTTGGGGATGGAGCCATACGATAGCCTAAACACGCTCTGCTCGTTATGAACAGCGTTAAAAATGACATGCCACACACACACGCACACTAAACAGACATGCGGGCGAGACAAACAGGCAGATAGAGTGGCACGCATTGCGCAAAAAGTGTCAGAATGTCGGCTGCTCTTTGTGATAGTTGTTTCATTTGCTTCAGTCATCCTGCTGCCTCGTATTCTCAGGAGCGCGTTTCTGCTCCACTTTTCACTTTCCTTCCCCGCTGCCTCTCTGCAGTCAAGCCAGCCCTCACCTCGGAAAGCACGGTCATTCTAGCGCCCACTTAACAAATCAAGCCGTATTTGCAGCACTTGAGGAAACCGTGAGTTTGCTCGTTGATATAAGCGATTGCCCGAACGATTCATTAATTAATAAACTAGCGAACGTGAAGTGAGTCACGAAGAGCCACACCCGCCCACTCAGACATATGCGGATCATATCGTTCCACTGTTTAACATGACCAGCGCTTGCGTGGAAGCGGATCTTATACCGGTGGTCGAGGTAGATAAGATACGGAGTCTCGGGAGTGCGCGTAGGCCGGCTAATTGTTGTTTAACATGCAGGCCAACCGGCTAGGTGCAGGTTATAATACGGATTCCACTGCATGTTAACTCATTGAGTGCCAGCCACTTTTGGAGAACGGACGCTCCCAGTGCCAGAGTTTCAGAGCGTTTTCAGTGATTTCTCGAGGCCCACAGAATATTGTGTGATATTACTATGTAAACACTGAACACGCACAAAGAACGATGAGACTCTATTCTATCATCTGCAAAAAAAAGTTTATTGATCCCATTTTCCGTTCTTTAGTTATGAGCCGGAGAAGATAGCTTGATTCATCCAAAAACAGCAATTTTTTTCTAGAAGCTGAGATAATTGGCCTTTTGTGAAATTAAACATTTCAAGCACATCACTGACTCTGAAGCTAATCTTTTCTAATGTAGTCACACCTCAAAAATAATTTCCTTCAATAAAACAGTTTAGGCCAGGGAATTTTGTTTGGCAGAATAATATTTTTAGCTACAACCAGCGCCCCTGCGTGCGCTGCTGGTTGCAGCTTCTTGCTGGTCTTGATTTGCTGCTGGTGGGCATCGGATATTCTGGCTTGCGTTTGTCAATCCTGTCCTGCTGCCTGGGTCTGTCTGGGTGTTGCGTGCTGCTCTGCGTGCCCCCCCCCCCCCCCCGCCCCGCCCCGCCTCGCCTCGCCTCAACTGCACACTCCTCCTCCTGTCTGTGGTGGCTCTCTGCTGAGTTTGCTGTGCGCACAGTGAAGGGTGCGCAACATCCAGTTTTTTTACAGCGTTCCGCGTGTGTTTGTCACCGGCAACGATGCTTCCAGTTGAGAATAATAACAACTCCACGGTGTGGATGTGCGGATGTGCTGTCGCAACCGACACGGAGCGGCTCAATTGTGGGAGCAGATTGGCTGCTGCAGGCACAGCTGCAGTAACGTGCTTCAGCATATCGATGCATACGGATGCGATGCGATTTCCGTTTCCATAACGACTTCTTCTTTGTTTTTTCCTTGCCTTTCTGTTATGTGGAGAGCACTGTCGCCACCTAAGGGTTCTGTAAAATAGGTTATAGACCTCCAATAGCTACAATAGTTGTACCAGAGATGTATCAGGGATTGATCCACGTCCCACCGTCAAAAAACGCAATTGACGACAATCGTCGTCTTTGGCACTCTACGTCAGTATTTGAATTGACGACAGCTGTCGTCATTGGCATTCAATGAGTTAAGAAGTGGCTAAACTGTAGGTTTAGCCATCATGTTCTTTCATAAACAGCCTGATTGGAAAGAAAACATTGCCACTGAGATGTTCCAACAGGCACTTTTATTATTATTATTTAGTATTTATTATTGCTGTTATTATTACAGTGCACACACACATTCTCACAATTATTGCACAAATCAATCAAGCAGTATTCAAGTCTGTTCGTACCTGAAATGTCTTCTTCCTGACTTTTGCCGTGGCAAAGCGTTTGACTAGAGTGGTGAAGTCCAATGTTCTAACAATGTCACTTTCCAATGACATCAATGTCAAGTGGGTGAGCCTTTCTTGTCCCATTGTAGACCGTATCCTGTTCTTGACAAGCCCAAGTTTTGAAAAGGAGCGCTCTCCAGAGGCATTTGTTACAGGGAGAGTTAAGTAAATCCTGAAGGCAATATCCACATTTGGAAAAACTGATGACAGGTTCCTCTTCCTTATTATTTGAAGCAAGTGCCGCACACTTTTATTGTCTTTGTTTTTGATGAATTCTTTGAATTGCACTATTTCATCTACAAATTCGGGAGCCCTCTCACAGGGTTCCATGTCGTTGTTCCGACCTCTCGCTGTTCCGACCTCCCCTCTCCCAGCCCCCATGCCTAAACCTAACCTCCCCCAGACCCTAACCCAAAACCTAACCTCTCCCACCCCCACGCCTAAACCTAACCTCCCCCAGACCCTAACCCAAAACCTAACCTCTCCCACCCCCCACGCCTAAACCTAAGGTCGGCATTGCGAGTGGTCGACATAGCGGGTGGACACCCTCTCACAGTGGATGTTATTACTCTGCAAAAAAAATTGAATGGCGTCAGTAAAAAAAACATTTTTTGCAAAGACCCTGGACAGGGGGCCCAAAAAAAAAACATCAAGGGTCCCCAAAAAAAAAAAAAAAATTTTTTTTTTTTTTTTTTTTTTTTTTTTTTTTTTTTTTTTTGGCCCCTTGATGTCCCGGGGCCCGGGCTTCAGCCCGGGTAAGCCCGTTGGTAAAATCGGCCCTGCTGGTACCTGCTCATATACTCCAGATAATTTATTTCTCTTTGAATCATATCTCACTCCTAAGTTAATTTCAACCGGTTCAACGACACCCCATTTCTCACTAAAATACTTGGTCCATTTAGTGTGTGTGTTTAAGTCACTAAAAGGATTTAAAGTATTGCTGAAGACTTCTTCCACAGCACTTTGACTATCAGCAGGCACTGCACTTAACAGTTGTTCTTTCAGATTTGCATGCATGTCATTGACATACTCCTCCATGCTTTCAACAACAGACAATACAACATTGTTGGCGACACCACTGCCCTGTAACTTTGCTATAATTGAAGCACACATTTCTTTTGACTGGTCTTTTGACATATGAGATGTAGAAGGTTCGGGTTGCACGTCTAGGTCCTCCATATCAGAGGCATCTTCTCGTGAGCTCTGTTCACCTAAGTCTGACTGATGAGTTTGCATATTAAGATCACCGTTTGTGTTCATAAAACTGCTGTGACAACTATTTAAATGCTTTCTAAAACCTGCATAACTTCTAAACTGCAACGAACATCCTTCCTGGGCACAAAGAACAAGGATTTTTTTCCCGGGATATAACCCGTGAACGAACTTAAGGTGCTGAATTAATGCACTAGGTGCATTGTGCAGAGATCTGCAAATGTGACATATATACATGAATCAAGAATTTGACTCTTAGCGGCTGTTCAGGAACCTGGCTCTCATGTCCCTCACACTTGAACTTTGTGCAGTGGTGTCGACATCAATACCGTACACTGTTGTCTGGAGGAATGTGTACAGGTGGAGGAGAGCATCATCATAGCTTACACCGAAAACAAAGTGCACCTTAAAGAGCTCATCAAAGGCTGCCAATGATGTGGTTCCCTGGCAGGGGATGAGCTTCTTGTCCATGACAACATAGAACGTGCTGATGGCCTGCTTGCTGGTTCCAGAGGCAAGAAGGTAGGGCTGGCGATGTCCCTCCTGGGTCTGCAGGTGTTCTTCCAGGCTCCTGACAGACTGTGGGAAAAATTAGATTGTAATATTGTCTTTGTGCTGTGTACAGGGTTTCTGCTATATACACTGAATATTTGCAGTCACTGGTTCACTGAGCGCATGGGGTGGGTAGGAGGAGTGGCTATGGGTAAGGAGAGTGGCTAGATGGGGGGGGTGCGTAGGGGAAGTGGCTACGGGGTGGGTAAGGGGAGTGGCTAGGGGGAGGGGGTGAGCAGGGGAAGTGGCTAGTTGGGGTTGTAAGGGGAGTGGCCAGGGGGAGCAGCAGGAATGAGGACATATCACTGTCCCACTCTGTAAGAAGCAAAATAGGCATTCATTTTATTTTAACCACAAGCCTACAGTTCTCACTGGTTTTCTGGGCCCAAAGAACAATCTTTATTAATAAACTTTTGTGTTTCGTCACATTTTAAAGCCCCCCTCCAGTAATTTCTCCTACATGTTGGTGTTCTATGAAAACATTCTAATATAATGTTTCTATATTGGCAAGTCATCCGTTTATACAGACTGCACTCACTGAAACGGTGCAGCGGTGTTTGTTTTTTGCATGTTTTTTGGTGGGGTGTCTGGAGGAAACCCCAGGGGAGCACATGGAGAACATGCAAACTCCACACAGAAAGGCCATTTTTGATTACACAGCCTGGCCCGTAGGAACTGAGGACATGGGAATGGGAACACGCCCTCAGCGCCCACAGCATCCCAGGCGAGAATCGAACCAGGACCTTCTTGCTGTGAGGCGACGGCACTACCACTGTCCCACCGTGAGCCCAGCGGTGAAAGCAGAAGAGCCTTGTTCTTCTCTTCAATAATTCCTTTGACTACGTTCCAACGAAAGTGAGTGACCGAACAACATGGCCGTCCTCTCTACGCATAACAAAATAATTTGTCTCAAAGTCACAATCATCATCAGTCATCAGTATATAAATGGGAGCTAGGGCTCCGTTTCTCTGTCCCACTGTGATGTCATAAATCCCACTGTGACACCATCAGTTATGTCATAAATCCCACTGTGACATAAGTGATGTCATAAATCCCACTGTGACATCAGTTATGTCATAAATCCAAGTGATGTCATAAATCATAATGTGACATCATCAGTGATGTCATAAATCCCACTGACATAATCAGTGATGTCATAAATCCCACCGACATAATCAGTGATGTCATAAATCCCACTGTGACATCAGTGATGTTATAAATCCCAGTGATGACATCATCAATGATGCCATAAATCTGACATTATCAGTGAGCTGCGAGCTGCAGGACAGGTGATGACACGCTGCACTGAAAATCACTTCCTTTGGACTTTAATTGAATACCTGGACGATCTTCTGAATCATCTTGTAGATTCCTAGCAGACTTCAGGAGACTCTGGAGCACCGGGGTGGGTGTAATGGTCTCTGCTTCTCTGATCACCTTTGCTTTGAAGAATGTATGCCACTTCTCGAGCAGTTTATCCGCTGTTTCTGGCCCAAACAGGAGGCTAAAATCCTGAAGTATCTGCAACAACACAGAAATCAAAGAACATTTTGTTCAATTTACATCTCACAATGACATGCTAAGCCAGGGGCACTCAATTAAAATTCATAGAGGTCCAGTTAGAGAAAATGTCCTCAAGCAAAGGTCCGGAAAATTGTAACGTAGCTTGCGTTATGATTCAGTGCCATTGAACTTAGGCTACTTCAATGGTTGCATAGCCTAATGGTACAATGTCTGTATGTAGTCAACGACTGACTGACTGTTAAATCAAAATAAACATCAACAATGTTTATTTAGTTTTCATATTTAACTGGATTAATTATAACTAGCCTACACTAATAATAAATACATGTTTTTTTTCTCATTTCAAGTAAAATAATGGCTGCATTTAAAAATAACACAACAGAGTGTGCATCTTAACTCATTGAGTGCCAGCCACTTTTGGAGAACGGACGCTCCCAGTGCCAGAGTTTCAGAGCGTTTTCAGTGATTTCTCGAGGCCCGCAGAATATTGTGTGATATATGTAAACATCGAACACGCAAAAAGAACGATGAGACTCTCTTCTATCATCAGCAAAAACAGGTTTATTGATACCATTTTCCGTTCTTTAGTTATCAGCCGGAGAAGATAGCTTGATTTAACCAAAAACAGCCGTTTTTTTCTAGAAGCTGAGATAATGAGCCTTTTGTGAAATGAAACATTTCATGCACATCACTGACTGAAGCTAATATTTTCTGATGTAGTCACACCTCAAAAATAATTTCCTTCAATAGAACAGCGAAAACCAAGGAATTTTGTTTGGCAAAACAATATTTTTTAGCTGCAACCAGCAGCGCTGGCCCCTGCGTGCGCTGCTGGTTGCAGCTTCTTGCTGGTCTTGATTTACTAGATATTCTAGCTTGCGTTTGCCAATCCTGTCCTGCTGTCTGGGTCTGTCTGGGTCAGTGTTGTATGCTGCTCTGCGTGCCCCCCCCCCCCCTCAACTGCACACTCCTCCTCCGTGTGGGAGTGTCTCTGGGGCTTTCTGCTGCGTTTGCTCTGCACTGAAAAGTCCGCAGCACTGGAACAGGCAGAATCCAATCAGATATTTGATTGGCTGAGTAGCATCACGTGTGATGATTTACAGCGCATGCATTGGTCTGTGAGCTTCCTGGCAGATAAACCAGTACCGTAAAGGCTAGAAAAGCATGTGCCAGTTAAAATAGAAAAGCTCCGTATTTGTTTGTTTGTTGTATGACCCTGGATGCGAAGATGTGGGTGGGGGAGGGTATTGGGGTTTTAAGTATGTTGATTACATTTCAATATAATATGTCTTACATACTGTGAAAACTTAAATAAAGTTTGTAAAAAAATAAAATAGAAAAGCTCCGTGAAATATAACAATTCTCAATGATTTGTAGGTTATAGGGCTCGGTCCGGATAGGACGGCGTCTGGGTCCGGATGAGCACCGGAGTCCGGAATTTGAGGATTGCTGTGCTAAGCTTATAGCTATGAATTGTGCTTACAGAAAAGGAAGCAAATACTTACCAGCCCTTTAGTGTCCAGGAGCCTTGGAAACACTGAGAGTACGGTGTCTGATTTTTCGGGATTGCGGATCAGGTTCTGTCGATACTCGAAGGTCTCCTTCATCTTCTGCAGGATGATGTCTCTGTCTCTGATGTGGTTCATCATGGATATGACTTCTTGGCAACGCTCTTCATCTAGCTGCCCACCAATCTCAGGCAGCTCCCTCTCCTGTCCCGGACCACCACCTCCTTCCGTCGGCTTTTTTGGTTCCTTGGAGACCATTTTAGTGTTTCACTGTACTGTCTTGAGCCGCCACGTTATCCATCCAGAGCCCCCTCCGGGCCCGGCGGCAAAAAAGTGCTCCTTACCAAGGACAGACATAGTCAAGTTAAACTTTTTACAATCAGTGAATAGCAGGAACCCCCTTTTAAACATCAAATTCAAGGACTTTTTAAGGACTTTCCAGGCCCATTTCCCTTAAATTCAAGGACCTAACACATAGATCAAGGTTAATTCCTGTTACAACTAGGGATGCCGGTGACTAGTCGGTTAAACATTTAAACGCCCACTCCCTGCCTACCAACACGAGGGTTGCAGGTTTGCGCCCCCGTATTGCCTCCAGCTTGGTTGGGCGTCCATACAGGCACTGCATTTAGGCCACTTTCTTTGTGTGATACCACCACATTGTGCTGATATGGGCAGTGCTTTTGAAGAAATAAGATACTCATAATTTCCTAATGCAAAAATACATTTTCAACTTACATATCCCGTCTTGCCCTGGGGATCTCTTAATCCAGGGAACAAGGTGATAATTCCCAATCCATACGTCTCTTTAGTCCCTCGCTGAGGGATTCTTCTGCAAAGAAAAGGAAATAGATGTAGCTTCAAACTTAAACTGTTGAGATTGACATACAGTGTCATGCTGCTTGTCACTATATGTCAATCTTAACTGCATAAATCAGTGGTTATCAAAGTGGGGTCCGGGTAGTGGTTAGGGTTAGGGTTAGTAGTGGGTAGTGGTGGGCGATATGTCCAATATATTCGATGTATCACGGCTTGTGCCACGTGCGATGTAGTAAATGACTCTTATGGTGAACATAGAGTATAATTGTCACGCAATTGTTTATAAGCCGCCGGTATGAATCGCTTCACCTTTCCTCGTCAGCTCTCTCCCTCACACTCAGACAGGGAGGGGGGAATCACATGCATAGTCATACGTCAAATGTATGTAATGTAAGTAATATATTACATGTAATATGTTACTTGTGTAATGAGTTACCCCCAACCCTGATCACCACTGACAACACGAGTAACATCATAAAAGCAGTGGAGCTGCAGTGCTTAAGCCTGCAGTGAAAAGACTGCAGTGCTTAAGCCATCGGCTACATCTTGCGATTGGTGAATTATTAATCAATCATAATCATATTGTCTACCCCACGTGAGAAAATAATATATATGTTTTATCTGCTGCAATCAGCAATATTACAGCCTACTGGTAAACATAACAGTATGAGGGCACTTAACAATGTAATTAACTGGTTACCGCTGTCCTATTACAATCAATTTTGCCCATCCTTACAATAAAATCTACACCCTGGTCCAATCAACTTACCCATGATTCTCAACCATGTGTGCGGTAACGATGTTGACCATATCCCGCCTTGTTTTTGAAGTCAGCGTCCCAGTATCATTGTATTCTTCAGTCACTTCTATCCCTCCTGGTTTGGTTTCAAGGATCTGCTTTATCAGCTAAACAGATTATGACAACAGTGAAGTAGAAGTTAGGGCTGCTCAATTAATCCGATTTTAATCTCAATTACAATTTTGGATTCCACAACTATGAAAACAAGATAATCGAGATCAATTCGTAAACTGGGAATTATCAAATTCATTTTTAATAGTTTTCCAGACCTGCGTAGGAGCCCCCTCCCTCCCAGAGCTACATTTAGTATCTTGGAGTGTACATTGACAATAAACTAGACTGGGCTAAGAACTCTGATGCACTCTACAAGAAGGGGCAAAGCCGTCTCTACTTTCTGAGACGGCTGAGGTCCTTCAACGTCTGCCGGACCATGCTGAGGATGTTCTATGAGTCGGTAGTGGCTAGTGCCTTCCTGTATGCTATCGTGTGCTGGGGCAGCAGGCTGAAGGCAGCGGATGCCAACAGACTCAACAAACTGATCCATAAGGCCAGGGACATTGTGGGGCTGGATCTGGGCTCTCTGACTGCGGTGTCAGAGAAGAGAACGTTGTCCAGGCTACGCTCCATCATTAACAATGACTCGCACCCACTCCACGGCGTGCTAGTCAAACACAGGAGTACATTCAGTGAGAGACTGATTCCACCTACATGTAGATGCAATACGGAGAGGCACAGGAATTCATTCCTGCCTGTGGCCATTGGTCTATTTAATGCCTCTCTTAAAAGAGCACCTCGGAGTCTCCCTGAGACTGAGCCAGCCGATTGGTTAACTGTGCCTGGCTGAGCCACGTGTAACGTATAGGGCAAGCCGACTTAACACATTGAGTGCCAGCGACGCCATATGGCGTCAAGAGAAATTTACCGTAGGCTGCCAGCGACGCCAAATGGCGTCAATAACTCCAAATTCATATTTTGACGGGGGAATGTCGATCTAAGCCTCTTACATCGCCTCTTACAATATGGGAGCTATTGAATGTGTCTAACCTATTTTACAGAACCCTTAGGTGGCGACAGTGCCCTCCCGATTAGACAAAGGCCAGGAGAAAAGACAGAAGAAGTCATGAGGAAACGGAAATCGCCATTGATATGCTTGAAGCATAACGTCGTTAGCTGTGCCTGTGAACAGCAGTCATCTGCTGCCACAATTGAGCCCCATCCGTGTCCGCTGCGATAGTCCATCCATATGATTTAGTTGCCGACACGGCGACACCAGCGTCTTTATGAAAAGTGACATTATTCTCAGCTGGGAGCCGAGGACACGCTGTAAAAAAGCGGGGGGTGCAGGCAGCGGACTTTTCAGTGCAGATCAAACAGAGCAAACCGCAGCAGAGCAGAGACACTCGACTCCTCCCACCACGGAGGAGGAGGAGGAGGGGGGTGGGGCACGCAGGGCACTAACAGCATACAACCATTGACAGTACACACACACCCATGCAGCAGCAGGCTCGATGTTTGTTCAACTCAAAGCAGAATTCATTCTGTCGCCTTTCTAACATAAAGATGTGATTATCTCAGAAACTAATTTCAGCATGCTCTTTTCGGTCGAAAACACTCTTTTTCAGAGGGGTGTATTTCCAAAATGGAACGGTTTATAAACACAGTTTTTTTTTTAATGAAACAGAAGGGTTCAAAGTTTCATTGAGGCTATTGGTTGTCCATATAAGAGGAACACAAAAAATGATATGGCTATATTAAAATGCATTGCGGCCTATGTGGCACAGTACAGCACCTTTTGCCCAAGGGCCGTGGCACTCAAAGTGTTAATATAAGTCCAGTGTGCAATAATGATAATTGACACGGAATGTATACTTACTCTACGTATTTTGCTTACTTAGACATTCTACTTATTTTTTGCTTCTATCGCATTTACTACTGTTATTCTATGCTATGTTGTGTTCTTCTGCTTATTTGCTTAATATTGCATTTACTGTTTATTTTATGCTATGTGTGTTCTGTGAGCGAGTTACAGTACTGTAACTTGTCCCAATTTCCCCCCGGGGATCATTAAAGTCTTTCTGATTCTGATTCTGATTTAGCAGTTTTAATTTAAAGCACACATGGGTGGCATAGGTGACAACGACAATTTCAATATGATTTAAACTTTCTATCTGTAGAGATCTGATGATAAACTTACATCTCTGGCTGAGGAACTCTCCGATGCTGCCTCATCAGTTCTACGTCGCTTGGGAGTTCTTGCCGCTTCACTGTCACTGCTACTCATTGACGTCGACGGGTTATTCCCATGGGATGACTGTGGCGTTGATGGAGGTGATTGAGATGTATCTGAAACACAGAACAAAATATATAACAGGGATGCAAACTAGTCACCTTTTTATCCTAAAGTAGGACACATGATTTATGAGTGGTTTTGTCTGCTCTATAGGTTGTGTGTTTGGTCACCTTTTCCACCTCGAGTTTGCATCCCTGAATAAACAAAGGTAAAAATCCGGGGCACTCTGATACATTAAATCCTTTAATTTAGCAGGGATAACCAATGTGTTTCAACTAATATTCCCAGATGAAGACTGCTGTTAAACAAACCGCCCTGTTTCACCCAAAAACAAAAAAATATGCCCCATTTGTGCTACTAGTGCAGTCCATTGGAAACATCATCGTCCATAACAGGCCGAGCACTGCTCATTCAAACAGTTTCAGTCAACACTGCACTTCCTGCATCCACAGCAACACACCCACCAAGTGTGAAGTTGATGTGTTTGATGATCGGCTGTCTAGAAAATCAAAGGACGGACAGAGACATCACTCAATTCCCACTTCAAGATAAACCTGTTTCCATATCAGGTGTCTTAATATTTAATATGCTAATCTTAAAACTGGATAATGATGTCAATAGATGCATCTGAAATAAGCAATGCTATTAATGCAACATAAACGTAAGCTATCCAACTATAATCAGGAATCTATGTCTGTCCGTCTGTTGATTCTCTCAAACGGCATTCATCTGATCGACTTCACACTTGATGTGTTGTGAGAACGCAATTAAGTGCAGTGTCAACTGAAGTTGTTTGGATGAATGGTTCTTGAGTAAGCTGTAAGTGGCCGGCTCTGGACATGCATGTGAATGGTCGCACGCAGTTGTCAAGAAAGCTGCACTACAGGCATGACAGGCATGTTTTAAACGGGCAGTGCACTATTTATTTATTTTTAATTTACCATGGTCATCGCCGTCCTTGATCACAAAGCAAATCCCTGGAGCCGTGGATAATTCTGCGAAGACGTTTTCATCCACTTCAATGCCACCATCATCTTCCACATGTATCTCGTTCACAGGGATGGAAAACTGCTGTCTCACTAAGGGACGAGGTTAAAACATTAACATGGCAAATTGTTTAAATTGTAAAATATTACAACCACTCAGTCTGTATTACTGGTTAGTCATATACCAAGTGGGACAATTTACCTTGAGAAATGAATTCTTCAAAATCAGCAGCTTGTAATTTTATGTATTTCCTGCGGTTTTGATATTGCACCTTAATGATCATGTTGGCTATAACATGAGCCTGTGGACAAAGAGGGAAACACTTTTCTTAGATATCCAAGTCTTTTAATAGCCTAAATAACAAATACAAAAGTTACACCACACTCTAATCCTCTTGATGGACTAAAATATACTTTTTGGAACTGAAGTCCATCGGTATGATGATTCTCTGCCTGACAGGTCTGGGCTCTCAATATAAACAGTGCATATAGGAGCTGAGTATGAGGCTCATGCACAACATTTCAAGTGGAAATTCTACACAGTATAATATGTATATAATACCCCTGAACTTTCTGGTCTTCACACTTGATGAGTGATAGCTTTGTATCAGGGTTCCTGTACACCTTTTCAATCCAAGTGCCACAAACACCATGTAGCCCACTGCAGAGTGGTGTGCAGGGTTTTTCCTGGCTCAAAATGAGGCAGCGGTGGTACTAGAGCCCAACCAATATGGGATTTTTCAGACAGATACAGATTTTAGTGAGGGAAAATTCACAGATTACAGATAGGCAGCCGATGGCGTTTTTTATTTTTATTTTATGAAAATATATGTTCTCGATGTGGATTGTGCACCGATTTGACTATGCAAAGGGACTCAGAAGTCTGCCTTTTTTTAAACAAATTACTTTATTAAAGAATATTTAACAGTAAATTGTCAACACATCGGCTTAATGCCACAATTATAAATGACAAATCCACTGAGTGCAACGCTTGTTGGAAAACTGTTTTCCATTAAATCAGCTGGGTCAGAGTTAGGTCAAGGGCTGGAGGTGGGACGGAATTTGACGGAGGTGGCTGCCTCACAATTCTCTATGCAGGACAAACCATGGTGTGTGACCCAAATTGGGTCCCGACCCATAGTTTGTTAAACACTAAGAAATAAAATGTTGACAAGCAGGCACGCGCTCACGTTAACGTTACCTGAAAACTAGTTTGGTGGTGGCCTGACAGTTCCATAAACTCGGTGAGGGAGGCAGGCAGACTAGCCGCTTGGTATGGAGAAATAGCCTGCCTACCTCATGTCATGGGCAAGTTGGGCAACTGCAACAGACCGCCCAGGCTAAGCGAAATGCAGGTTGTGTTGTGTCAAAACATTAAATATTTTGAACATGAGAGAGGTGGCGGCATTAACGAGCCACGCACAAATGAGGCAAACATCAAAGCACTGCTGCTCGTCAGGTAACATTACTGCATCACTAGACTGGGCTTCTTACAACAGCGAGGGAACTGCTATATCACCGAGCAGCACGCCCTTCTCTCGTCAGCTACAGTACCAAACAGGCAGCGTGACCGAAAAATTAAGTCTGAACTGTGGAGGCAACTGTTCAGACTGCTGCTGCCGCTGACGGCGGCTAATTATCATTATTTAACTTGTTCAAAGATGCCAGCCTGCTACGTTAAGTGTGTGTGAGTGTTCACATCACAAGTCAAACCAACTCCTCCTCTGTGTTGTGAAGGGGGGGGGGCTTTGGAGTCATCTTTCAGACATAGAATTGCAACTGATAGAATGTGCGATCTAAGATCGTCATATCGCCCACCCCTAACCTCAACAACACAGCTAATTGTTTCAACATAGAAAATGGGCCTACCTCTAACTAGGGTAGGGTCATGCTCTTTTTTTTATCCAGTCACTTTCAAATCCAGACGCGTGGCAAACCTGAAAGTTCTTAAAGTAAATAAGCAGATGAAAGCTTGGGTGAACGATATTTTAGCTTCAAATATGGAAGTCTCCACTGTGTCGTACCTCTCCTCCTCGCTCTCTGCAATAGCATTTACCAATCTCACTTAATGATGGTGCTATTGCAGAGAGCGAGGAGGAGAGGTACGACACAGTGGAGACTTCCATATTTGAAGCTAAAATATCGTTCACCCAAGCTTTCATCTGCTTATTTACTTTAAGAACTTTCAGGTTTGCCACGCGTCTGGATTTGAAAGTGACTGGATAAAAAAAAGAGCATGACCCTACCCTAGTTAGAGGTAGGCCCATTAGACCAGCTCAGTGGCCTTGTGGTCTGAGTGTCCGCCCTGAGACTGGGAGGTCGTGAGTTCGATCCCCGGCCGAGTCATACCAAAGACTATAAAAATGGGACCCATTGCCTCCCTGCTTGGCACTCAGCATCAAAGGGTTGGAATTGGGGGGTTAAATCACCATGTGATTCCCGAGCGCGGCGCACGCTGCCGCTCACCGCTCCCCCAGGGGATGGGTCAAATGCGGAGAACAAATTTCACACATTGTGTGACAATCAGTGGGACTTTACCTTTACCTTTACCTTTGCATAGTCTCAAAGAAATGTGGCTGGGCTCTATAAACATGGGATTCCCTCTTCTATTACAATTAGAGGACAATTCATTATTCTGCACAATTCATACAGGGCTCCTTCACAACTGCATTCCCGAATGACTAACAATACACTTTTAGATATTTATCATTGCATGGCTATTGGTTAGCATTGTGGCTACTTTAGAGGTAAGATAAAAACAAACACAAGCTTACCTTCAGTTTTATGTCCAGTCCAATGGTGTTGGTTGCTACAAATCAAGAGATACATGAAATTAATTAATTTTTTTTTGAAGAGATGCAATTGAAGGCTAATAATTAACGTTATTACCCCCTGGCCATGCGCCATAATGTTAGTGGACGCTAAACGTAGCTGCTATCAATATGCCGGAAGTGGTCCTCCTCACGTTTTAACGTTAAAACTAACGATACACGCATGTCTTAAAAAGTGTATTTCCCCATTTTCTATCAGGACTGATTACCACTTGGACACGTTTTAACCCACCATAACAAACGCACAATAACGTGAGCCAGGCTCACACAGCAGCAGCTCAGGTAGCTAGCGTGAGCTAGTTCCTAGCTGATCGGCCAGCTAATAGCCGCCAAGCAGTCCTCTCGTTTAAATGTTAAAACTACTTTTGTGTCTTAAAAAGTATATTTCGCCGTTTTCTATCAGGACTAGTTAATCCGACTAGGCAACGCTATCTCACTGTTATATCGCCTACTAGTAAATAACGTTAACGTTAGCGTATTGTTTTGATTTGGACCCGGGGGCTGACCGCCTAGTATGTGACATTGCACACGGAGCTAAACGAGCTAACGTTATTTAACGTTAGTCCGATTAGGTAGATAGATGCGCCGGGAAAAACAAGGGAAATGTGCTTTATAGTCGCAATGGCCAACTTATTCGAAAAACATGGCTCATGGTTAGCTTTAGCCCATAAGGTCTAACGTTAGCTAGCCAGCTAACCTGTAGCCTGCTAGCTACATGTTCTGAATCAGAATGGCAGAAATGTTGTGTTGGCGGCAATTCGTTAGCTTCGAGTTTTCCATTCTGTCTCACAATTTTGGAACAGCAAGCCAACAAAAGACAAAAATGCAATAAATGACATGGCATGACAAGATTTTTTACTTACTAGTTTATCCCAGAGGTGTAGGCTATCCTTTTGATGAGGCTAGATGCAATGGGGCTTTGCAGGAATTGCAAATGGATGCTCTGTGAATTCTTTCAGAAGACCATGGACACGCCTACCAAATGCCCGGATGTTTAAAGTATTTCTGATAGTGTCAAACTATGCAGTCTACAGTGTTAAATACAATCAACTCTGTATTTTAACACTGAAAATGTTGTGGTTCCACTAGTACAGAGTTAATTCTAACCAAATCAACACCACAACCTCAACACTTCACTCTAAACTGGCCTAACACCTGAATTTTAACTCTAGTGAATTTGGTGTGTGTCTGGCACTCGTCTGCCCTTTCCGACAAACACTTGTGCACTCATTCACCAGGGGCGACATAGTCTCGCTAGCCAGCCTCTCTTCCTTTCCGTCAGAGAGTCTGGCGCTGTGGAAACAGGCAACAGGGATCAGCCCGCCCCTGCTCTAAAGCTGCTCTCCCATTCGAGCGGCTGTTTCGGTGACAGCAGGATATCCGCTCCCCCGCTTGCAAGCTCTGTCACGCTCTGTTCATTGGCTCCGACCATGTCAATCAGAGCGGCTTCCGCTCCCATGTGTGTCGCTGTAATGCTCCTGCCGAACGCTAACTAGCTAGCGTAGAAAGCTAACGGCAGAAACCTACAGGCTAACTCGTTGCTACACGCTGAAAATGGCAAGTTTTGAAGAAAATTTGGATTGTGCAATAAAGAAGGCCTGCTCGGCACAAGTTCCACCCCGAAACTATTTTCCAAGGGCACTAACGCTAAGCACCGCCCAAGACGAGGCTGATTGGTTAACCCAAACAGAGCATTTTTTTCGCAATCCCACAATGGAAACCTGCGACGCCAGACTCTGACGGAAAGGAAGAGAGACTAGGGGCGACATGACTCAGGGTAGCATTACGCCAGGAGCGACATGTCAGGGTAGCATTACGCCAGGAGCGACATGTCAGGGTAGCGTTACGCCAGGAGCGACATGTCAGGGTAGCATTACACCGCGTTACACCGGCGGGAGCCAACTAAAATAGCAGCCGGTCACAGCTCATGTATACAACGACCTGCGTCACTGAGATAAACAGACACTCACCATATAAGACTCTGTTCTATTCTGTTGACTGCAGGGAGGACTGACAGTAGAGACAGATAGCTTTGTGATCGGATTACAGTCAAATACTTTGAGGTATTGTAGATTCCCCCTTGTCCTGCATGGGCCTGTGTTAGTTCTACTAAGTATACAACATTTTAGTTCAACCGCATTTGTATTTTTTGTAACATAAATCTCTGACTCAGAACAAAATAGTGATACGAAAGTGAAAGCATGGAATACAAAAGTGGGATTTCTGCAAAGCCTAAAAACATCGCTCTTTCTGTCAGGTTTTTGGAACAGTGCTGCACGATGGCACAATGCTTCTAAAAGCAAAATGCTTATTGTTTTGAATGATTTGGCATCTTCTATTACTGTCATCACTGTCAACAACAACATTGTTGTATTGTATAATATGCCATAACTAACCCCAACTGCCCCCGTTGTACTGGTCAGCTTCTAGGTATGAATGTGTGTGTGAATGTGAACAGGGCACTCCTGAAAAAGAGAGCATTGCTCTCAGTGAGACTCCCCCTGTATAAATAAAGGTAAAAAAAAAACAGTGACATCAGTGGGTATGGCATCATCAGTCGGGGGCATTTTCAAGCTCAGTTGATGGATTGTGTTTGTTTACCAGTGTGACATCATTAGTCACCACTGGCCACCACTCAACAATGATGCCAATGACATCATCGCTCTGGCCCAATTGTGGGGCTGGGGCCCACATCAGTCACATCACTCGATGATTGTGGGGCATGACATCATCAGTGGGCATGACATCTACAGTCGGGTGAGTTTACATGCTCAGGTGATGGATTGGTGTTTGTTTACTATGACATTATCAGTCACCACTGGCCACCACTCGACAAGGATGACAATGACATCATTGTGGGGGCTGGGCCCACAGGGGGTCTGTGCCATAACGGATGGAAGGGCGGTCCGTGCCATAACGACGGATGGACACACAAAGTCACTTATCCACCTTATTTTTGAATGCCCCACTGTAAAAAATAATAATAAAAATAATCGTGGGTACAAGGTCCGGTTTAACATGACTTATTGTTGCAGCTTGCCATTTCCTTTGTTACTCGGCTGCAGACCCGAATTATAAACCAGAAACTGTAGTATGTTATAAAAGTTATAAATATAGTCACGTTATAAACAACTAACCAACACTGGGGGGTCCGTATGGAAACAGTGTTACTCGAAATGGTTAAAAGTTAAATCAATTTGGTCATTCAGTGGCGTTTTCCTGCCATGTAACATAGCTAGCTAGCCTCTAACATTAGCCACAGTAGCCGACTACCCACAATGCATTACGTTATCCCAGCACCCGAATGACATGGCTGTAGAGCAGAATGGCTCGGCTGTAAAATCCTCATAGACGTTTTCTTTTAAACCATATGTAAAACAGTCTATTACACCGGAAGCGGAAGAAGCACCCATCAGGCATCATGGCAGCTAGAAATAAGGTGGATAGAAGCAGCTGTTGCGCTAGGCTAGGGCATTCAGCTGTGGGCTGATCGGCAGATGTGGTTTGAGTGGGCAGTGTTTGTCATAAGCTTAACTTGGACTTCCTCCCTGGCTCAGTGGAAAGCAACAACATGAGGACCGCAAACTGCAAACACACCAAAGCAAAAACGAATCCCTCCTCCCTCTCCGCTTAGCTCCTCCCTCTCCGCTTAGCTCTCATCCCTCGTATTTATGTTCCCAGCTCGCACCTCTGCCCAGGCCTGTCAAAAAACACATTTCTGTTGTGTGACACCTCTGCCCAGGCGTGTCAAAAAACACATTTCTGTTGTGTGACACCTCTGCCCAGGCCTGCCAACTCACACGTTTCTGTTGTGTGACACCTCTGCCCAGGCCTGTCAACTCACACGTTACTGTTGTGTGACACCTCTGCCCAGGCCTGTCAACTCACACGTTACTGTTGTGTGACACCTCTGCCCAGGCCTGCCAACTCACACGTTTCTGTTGTGTGACACCTCTGCCCAGGCCTGTCAACTCACACGTTACTGTTGTGTGACACCTCTGCCCAGGCCTGCCAACTCACACGTTTCTGTTGTGTGACACCTCTGCCCAGGCCTGTCAACTCACACGTTTCTGTTGTGTGACACCTCTGCCCAGGCCTGCCAACTAGGGTTGTCCTGATACCACTTTTTTGCTGACCAAGTACGAGTACGAGTATTGACATCTGGGTACTTGCCGATACCGAATACCGATACCGAGTATTTAATTCGTGGTCGACAACGTGTTTTTGTTACACCGTGTGGTTAATTAAAAGATAACTTTTCAAGATTATGGGTTTTAGTGATTTTCTTTATATTATCTGCAGAAGTAGGCTACCTAGTTTTCGCAAAACCACAGAAATTTTGCATAATGGGTATCACCTCTATAATTGATAGTCTCTTCTCTTGATGCCTTATGAAACAAAAGTTTCCCATTAAATAAGGAAATAAGGTTTCCAATTAAATAAAGAAGTATGCTATGAATCAACCTTTAAACCACATAGCTGTGCATCTCCTTTGTATTTGTTCTGCTGGTCTATTTTCATTCAAACATTAAAATAGAGGTTCCTTGTGTTCTTATGTTCATTATGTTGGGTCTCGTAGTTAGATTACTACTTTAATGTTTATTGTAAAAACAAACTTTATCGTGCTTTTATTTTGAAGGCAAAACCGAAATGAAATTGTGACAATTGTTGCTAAATTTGCATTAACGTTACATTCCACTTTAACGTTATGTTCCACTTTTAAAACATTAAACTTTAAGGCAGTATGGATTACGGGACACGTAGCACGTATTACAACGATCTGGTAAGTTTTTGCTTGTTCCACAGCACTGTGTTGTCTGCTAGAAGAGCAACGAATGTTAACCTGTAAGTTGAACAGAAAGTGTTTTAGCTTGTTGCAGGCTATGCGGCTAACTGCAGAGCTAATCAGTCAGACAGTGAATAGGCGAGCGAAGCGGTGCAGGCTGTAGCTCACTCAGCTGATTACTGACCTGATAGCTTTTTATTTCTCCTCACAAAGCGCTCCAGGTAGAGATGCAAACAAACAGGCTGTTATAGTGAAGCTTCTCTGCATGCATTAACAGCTGTGTGAGCCTGACGCTGGCTTGCTAGGTTAATGTCACGTTGCATGCCCTAGGTGTAAAGTGGTATCGGGCGCGCGGCCGTGTCAGTATCGGGCAAGTACGAGTACAGCAAAATAGGCCAGTATCGGCTCCGATACCGATACTGGCATCGGTATCGGGCCACCTCTACTGCCAACTCACACGTTTCTGTTGTGTGACACCTCTGCCCAGGCCTGCCAACTGACACGTTTCTGTTGTGTCACACCTCTGCCCAGGCCTGTCAACTCACACGTTTCTGTTGTGTGACACCTCTGCCCAGACCTGTCAACTCACACGTTTCTGTTGTGTGACACCTCTGCCCAGGCCTGCCAACTGACACGTTTCTGTTGTGTGACACCTCTGCCCAGGCCTGCCAACTGACGCATTTCTGTTAGGGCTGGGACGGATCAGAAAACCCACGGATCGGATCGCGTGACGGATTTTGAGCCACGGATCACGGATTTTTCGGATCAGCAAAAAAAAAATATATAGGCTATATCAGATTTTTTCTCTCAAAATTAGATTTTCGATTTGAATTTTTAATACTATTATACTTCTCTAACCATTTGTTGCCCTGCACAGCTCAAAAAAATTTTTTTTCTCATGACACAATTTATGCTTTTACTCTGAAGGCAGAACAACAACTTCCTGTTTTAGGTGGCACTGCGCCTAACTTCCTAGCTGTTGCTACGTAGTCACTTGACACGGGTAGGCTACAGACCAGACCGGGTGAGTCTGGAAACATAACGTTGATGCTACGTTATGCTACTCGGTGGCCCCACTTGTTGTTTTGTTGTTATGTGTCCAAGGCAACATTTCACCGTCCGGTGATAATGTGTTCGTGAAACGTGTGCGCGCGCGCGTGTGTGTGTGTGTGTGTGTTGTGGCTCTCGTTATATTGTGCAGCCTGCAACACGCTGCTCGCAACACGCTGCTTGCATTCCTGTGCTTCTTCAGAGGTGTTGAAATAAGTTTGTTGTCTTTAGTAGCCACTAGCCACAGCCTTCAGAGAGACTTTACAGCGATGACAAGGGATGAGGAAGCTCACTTGTGCATGCCATGATGCCTGTCTGTGTCTGGCTGCGCTGCAGGCGTTATCATACACTAACGTTAATTAAATGAAACGAAAGGTGGGGGGGGGGAGGGTTCCGCGGACCACGACGTTCCGAACCGTGTGCCGAACCGTGGGGGCTGATCCGTACGGGTCACGGATTATCCGTGATCCGTCCCAGCCCTAATTTCTGTTGTGTGACACCTCTACAATATACAAATATACAAACAATATACAGTAGGGGTATTTTTTGATTTACAGAAAGCATTTGATACAATAGACCACACCTTATTATTAGTTAAACTACAAAAGTATGGCATCAGGGGATTGGCACATGATTGGTTAACCAGCTACTTACAAAACCGGTATCAATATGTCCACATAAATCACACTAATTCAGAATTCCAGAAGGTCACATGTGGGGTGCCTCAAGGTTCAGTTCTTGGTCCATTGCTGTTTCTTTTATATATTAATGACATCAGCTTGGTCTCAAAATCACTTAATTGCATTTTATTTGCTGATGACATGACTGTGTTCTGTATAGTGGGGACCATTTGGGACAGCTTCTGGATATGGTGGAGAAGGAACTGCAGAAATTCAAACAATGGTTCGATTCTAATAAATTATCACTTCATCTTGGCAAAACAAAGTACATTATATTCGGAAATAAAACCACAATTCCATCCAGAAACCTAACAATAAATGATGCAGATATTGAAGCTGTAACTGAAACCAAATTTCTTGGGGCTATCATTGACAATAAATTAAACTGGAAATCACACATAAATTACATAAAACCCAAAATATCAAAATCCATTGCAATTATGTATAAAGCCAAAGATTTCCTCTCTCAAAATTAATTAATCACTTTATATTACTCATTAATAGCTCCATATATGACATACTGCATTGAGGTCTGGGGAAACACATACAAAACAAACACCAATTAAATACTTTTACTACAAAATAAAGCCATAAGAATCATCAATAAAAAAACATACCGTGAGCCAACCAACCCACTATTCATCTGCACAAACATTCTGAAATTCAAGGACTTAGTCGATTACATTACAATACAAACCATGTACAAAGCCATGTACATGTTGTGAGAATCATATAATTGTAAGGTAAAAGGGGTAGGTCAGTATAAGCTTTGCTTCTACCTACACCCTTTCGGTTACGCAGGCTGAGAAATCAGTCTTTTACATGTACCGAAATAAACTTATTCATTCATTCATTCACCTCTGCCCAGGCCTGCCAACTCACACGTTTCTGTTGTGTGACACCTCTGCCCAGGCCTGTCAACTCACACGTTTCTGTTGTGTGACACCTCTGCCCAGGCCTGCCAACTGACACATTTCTGTTGTGTGACACCTCTGCCCAGGCCTGCCAACTGACACGTTTCTGTTGTGTGACACCTCTGCCCAGGGTTTCCAAATCACATGTTTCTATCTGGCGTGTGACACACTTTCACCTTCAATCTCACACGCTCACTCTGCCCAAACTGTTCTCATGCCAATTAACACTGACTGTGACCGCCACATGTCCAGAGCAACAGCAGTCGCTGCTCTCTCTCTCTCTCCCTCTCTTTCTCTCTCTCTCCCTCTATTTCTCTCTCTCTCTCTCTCTCTCTCTCCCTCTCTTTCTCTCTCTCTCCCTCTCTTTCTCTCTCTCTCTCTTTCTCTCTCTCTCCCTCTCTTTCTCTCTCTCCCTCCCTCTTGCATGCATGCAGATGAAGGACTAAGCGAGTGCACTAGTGCAGCTGACCCCCCCCCCCCCACACACACACACACACAATGATAGCAGAAAAATACCCAGATCCATGTTTAATGTGCCTCTGTGCAAACTTCACTCCAAAGATAGAACGTAAGTCCAGTTCCTTTCAAGTGGAAAGTTGAATGAATGAAGTTGCAGCCTATCACACGCAGGAGAACGCAATCCATTATTGTTGCAACACCGTGCGACAAGTGCACGCCCGCCCACAAAGCAATCGATATTTCCATTCACCATTTAGGTACAGTATAAACTGCACGAGATGTTAACCTCGTAAGCAAATGGACTTGGATTTAAAGGTCCCATTCCGTGCAAAAGCTGTTTTTACTTGTAAATGCATATATACTGCTGTCAGCCCTCCCTGTAATGAGTGGTCACACGCTCAGAACTGCCACAGTTGGATTTGTCCCTATCCAGCGTCCCTCTGCAGTCTCCTCCAAGCCACACCCCCAAACGCTTCGTTTGCCCAGAGGGGAATCTGGGGGAATCGGGACGTCACTAGCTTCCTCCTGCATACTGCGCGGGTCTCTCTCACACAAGCTACCTGCACCATTTAGTCTATAGCCACAAAATTAACACTTCTAGCTGGAGCGACGCCAACTGTACGTGATCCAGCAACTGCAGAGGTGCATTCGGTAAGTCTAGGCATTTTGAGATGTCCTCTTTAGCGTAGTACCGTTTAGTTAACGATAACTCGCAACCTAGCGTGCTGGTCCACAGACGCTAATCTGATTGGCCGCTGGGAGCCTGGGGCGGGCTCTCCCTCAGCGGCCAATGGGAACTGTTAGTTCTGAATATATTATAGAAACAGGCCGTTCTTGGGAAGCAACCAGATGAGGAAGTGAGAACTCCGTCACAACAAACGGGTTTGCTATATTTTCGACAGATTAATCCAGAATCATGTTTTATGGACCAGAGACACACGTTTTTAAGAGGTTACAGCTGCACGAATTGGGACCTTTAAATACTACACACCTGAACATTGATTTTATTTTTGCTTTGCATTGTTGTTGTAATTAGGAGCAGAAGTTAATTCATGGTAGTTATTAAGTATGCCTATGGAAGTATTACATGTGAACTAAATATGGATGTGAGTAGCATATAGGTATGAAACCTGCATTATATTCTCATTTGATTTCATATTTGAATCTATGAATGTGTTTGTTTCTTCTCTACCTCACACAGTGGCAGTTATATGTACTTAACTAAGTTAACGTAACTTAACTAATTAACTATCCTGTGTGCACAAAGTCATGTTTGGTTCATTTTCTTTTTGGAAAGATCCTTTATTGCTTTGTTTGGGGCGAGGGTTTAGAGTCATTTTGTGAAAGTGGCCCCCGGGCAAAGCAAGTGGAGTATCCCTGCATGGTCTAACCCATTAGATTTGATTCCCCTGTACTTTTTATATTTGTGGACTCAAATAAAGCATTCAAATGTGAGCTGATTCCCAGGGGTCCTTGATGGGGTTCGAGGTCCCCAGCAAAATGGGAAATTATTTATTTTAACTTGTCATCTGCAACACAATGTCAGAATATATGACTATTTTGATCATGAGTTTCCTATACTTTCTAGAATGAAACAAAGCAAAAATCTTATCAGATGGGGGATGGGTCAGTTTAGGGGTCCATGGCGCGAAGGAATTCAATCTTATTCTGAACGTGCTTGCTCTTCTGCATGACGGGATCAGTAAAATGACTAAAAGATAAATACCCTAACATGCACGGGTCAAATGGCATTTTCAAACTGTTTTAACTCAGGGTGGAATTTGAGTGCCGGAAAGCTTGAACAATCACAGGAAATATATAAAACCAGTTTAGTATATACATTTCTGTGTTCCTGACATGATCTGAAATCATGTGACAGACACCACGGTAACACCGCCAGGTACTCCATGTGACTTCAAACAACATGCGCAACAAACGTTTCACGTACAATTTGGCAAACATGACCCAGGGTGAGATGTGTGATGTGTGTAGTCTTTTGTATAAGCTAGGGCGAACAAGTCAACGCAAGCTCGCGCTACATACGGGAGGTTGCATGCATGTGCACAAACAGGCATACTGTCACACACTGCACACACACACACACACACACACACACACACACACACACACACACACACACACACACACTCAAAACCCGTGTTTGATCCCCTCAATACTAGCAGAAGCGAGCAGTGTGAGTTAAAGGACAGAGAGGAGAGTATAATGACAACATTTAACCCTGCAGAGTGAGGCTGTGACGGGGCTGCACAACACAATTAGGCAGACTAATTACCTCCCCCATACCACCCATTCCTCACCCACACCGACAGGCTGGGGCAAGCAGCACCTGTCTGCCCGCCTCGCAGCTTCCCAAAGACAGGCAGTACAGCGTGTTAGCTTGCTATTTACAGGTACACTCTGTGGGCATTCAGCTTAGGGATGCACGGCCTGGGGAGTTTTTCCCCATATCAATATTTTCCAACTCTTTTGGCCGATTGCCAATGCCGATATGCGCCCATCTCTTTCTACCCAATTTCAGAGAACATCAAGTCTCTCCTGTAGTGGAATTAACACATTATGCCTCCTGTTATCGTGATGGCATACTGGCCCGCACGTGTCTCGGATCCGGATCCGGCAAGCGCTGGGCACACATCGCTTCAACCAAGTCCACTCCCTACCACTAACACAAGTCATGAAGGATTTCGTGCTCCACCAACACTGACTTGAAGGACTGTCAGTTTATTTATTTTCATTTCCTACATTTAGTTCTTCCGTGACTGTGTTTCAAACAAATCCAGGACCAGAGATTAAATACCATCAGTATGCACCACCTGTAGCCAAACCTACTACTATAATTGGAGAGCTTTGTGTCCGTGTGCGTGTGGTTGTGGTTCATTGTCTCCAGAGTTTCCACTTGTGATGCGCAGGCCACAGTTATAACCACGCTGACCGCGGATATGCCGCCCCGCGGGCGGGACGGATCATAAAAATAAACATTCTGATTAATAGCGGATGGGTTGCAGGCTGGTGAAATGATGTATCATTAATGAGGAAAATTAATATTAATTACATTCTCTAGTCTATGAACGTATTTTAAGCTTCAATTTTAATCAGCCAGATTGTTAGCCGTCTATTGTGTGATAGCAGGACCCCCGAAGGACCCAGGACAGTGGTAAACAAGAGCCATGCGCTACGTGAAAGTAATTTCTCCTCTCTTGCTCCATATATGGTCAATGATGTCACCAGGACCTCACAGGGGACTCCGCTGAAGACGCGTTGGAAAGAGAAGACGCGTTCGTATTTTCCCATACAATGTTAGCGTTGTGAAATGTCGGGTGCACAGCGGGCGCGGATCTATAAATAGTAGGAAATAATTTGCACGGATTTATGGCGGGCGGATGGTTCATGCATATACGCCGATTAGGGTGGCATAAAAGCTCATCTGCGCATCTCTAGTTTCCACCCTAGAAGTGAGCACGTGTAGCAAAACCTTTTACGTTTATTTTAATATGACGTGAGTTTCAGTTCGCTTTGCACAGAAACAGCCAGTAGAAAAACGTTTTACTTTTGGTTACATTTCAAAGCCTGTGTTTTTGTACTTTTACTTGAGTAAACAAGTTGAATCAGTACTTATACTTTTACCAGAGTCTTTATTTTAAACACAAGTAACTGTAGTTCTACTTAAGTAAAGAATGTGTGCACTTTTCCCATCGCTGCATACGATGGAAGACGTCTCTCAAAATCCAGCTGTGAGGGCGTGTGTGAGCAGAGAGCTTTGTAAGAGCAGTTGTGTTAAAAAGCTAAAGGGTGAGCAGAGGTTGCTGGTTCAGCAGCAGAGCTAATGATGACCCCCCCCCCCCCCCCCCCGGGGTCACATGACACGCTGATGGGAGGATTTAACCCCCGGCTTTGAAGTGTCCTGCTCACGTTAACCTGAGGTCACGAGCAAGGAGAAACTCTGCAGCCTTGTTCAGTATCACAGAAGGGAGTCTTTTCATTTTTTTCTCATTTCCTTCCTCCCTTCCTTCCCAAGGTTTCGTAACGATAGGGGGGAGTGAGGGGGAAGGAGGGGAGTGAGGGGGGGGGAGGGTAGTGAGGAAGGAGGAGGGGAGTGAGGGGGGGGGGAGATCAACCGGCCAAACAGGAAAGTTTCAGTTTGCGCTCTGACAGCTCTGGCTGTGGGACGTCCCGGACGCTGCTCTCAAAACTATTCGGTGGGGACTTTTGAAAACTCCTCGGACCTCCTCCTTCTCCTCCTCTGGAATCCAAGCCAAACATTTCCGCAAAAAGGGAAAGAACTTGGCACGGGGGTTGAGTTTAATATGGGGAACTACTTAACGACAAGCCTATGTGCGTCTATCAGACCCATCTGCGTGCGGTGTGCACATTTTTTTGGGTTCTACTTTTTTTTGGGAGGGGGGGGGGGGGATAAGCTTTGGGGGAACCGCCGGCAATCTATGTGAAAGGCTACACCATGCAGGGGTGGACAGAGAGAGGGGGAAAGAGGTGGGAGGTGGTATTCAGAGCATGTTCACCTAATCACCAGGGCGTCTCAGGTAGCAGCCATTAGCTCTGCGCTGCTGCTCTTCCCCATTGAGCAGCAGACGACATGCTTCACTTGCCAGATAGGGATCTTAACAGACCTGGTTAAATAAGTCAACAAGCAGCCCAACATGGACAAGACCCACTCACATAACAAACTCACACACTCATAGTGATGAATAAAGTATGAGGTAACCCAGTGCCATAGATCTTCTCTGCCACATGACTCATTACTTACATGACTTCCCCATTCAGCCGGTGAGCAGATACCCTGTGTAGGCTACATGACTCATCACAACTCTCCTCAAACCATTGTATTTTTGTTGTATTTGTATTTGTATATATTATCCAAGTGGGGAAATGTACAGTATCCTCTGCACCCTTTTGATACGAGGTACCTCGAGTTGTTACCTGTTTCAAAGTACCCTATTGCTGCCGCCTGTCACAGCAGTGAGTGTTTTTCTTCAAGTGACTTTGGGTCATAAAGTGATCAGATTAAAACCACTGGAATCTGCGGACTCTCAGCTTTCATCTGACATCTAACTGGACTCTTACTGGTGCAAACAAACCCCGCCCCCTGTGGCAGTAGGCTACTGTACTTTTGAACAAACCATGCCCCCCGTGGCAGTAGGCTACTGTACTTTTGAACAAACCCCGCCCACCGTGGCAGTAGGCTACTGTACTTTTGAACGAACCCCGCCCACCGTGGCAGTAGGCTACTGTACTTTTGAACAAACCCCACCCACTGTGGTAGTAGGCTACTGTACTTTTGAAATAACCACGCCCACCGTGGCAGTAGGCTACTGTACTTTTGAACAAACCCTGCCCACTGTGGCAGTAGGCTACTGTACTTTTGAACAAGCCACGCCCACCGTGGCAGTAGGCTACTGTACTTTTGAACAAACCCCGCCCACTGTGGCAGTAGGCTACTGTACTTTTGAACAAACCACGCCCCCCGTGGCAGTAGTCTACTGTACCTTTGAACAAACCACGCCCCCCGTGGCAGTAGGCTACTGTACTTTTGAACAAACCACCCCCACCGTGGCAGTAGGCTACTGTACTTTTGAACAAACCATGCCCACCATGGCAGTAGGCTACTGTACTTTTGAACAAACCACGCCCCCCGTGGCAGTAGGCTACTGTACTTTTGAACAAACCCCGCCCACCGTGGCAGTAGGCTACTGTACTTTTAAACAAACCCCACCCACCGTGGCAGTAGGTTACTGTACTTTTGAACAAACCACGCCCACCGTGGCAGTAGGCTACTGTACTTTTGAACAAACCCCGCCCACTGTGGCAGTAGGCTACTGTACTTTTGAGCAAACCACACCCCCCGTGGCAGTAGGCTACTGTACTTTTGAACAAACCCCGCCCACCATGGCAGTAGGCTACTGTACTTTTGAACGAACCCCACCCATCGTGGCAGTAGGCTACTGTACTTTTGAACAAACCCCACCCACTGTGGCAGTAGGTTACTGTACTTTTGAACAAACCGCACCCACCATGGCAGTAGGCTACTGTACTTTTGAACAAACCCCGCCCACTGTGGCAGTAGGCTACTGTACTTTTGAACAAACCACACCCACCGTGATAGTAGGCTACTGTACTTTTGAACAAACCCCGCCCACTGTGGCAGTAGACTACTGTACTTTTGAACAAACCAGGCCCGTGGCAGTAGGCTACTGTACTTTTGAACAAACCACGCCCACCGTGGCAGTAGGCTACTGTACTTTTGAACAAACCACGCCCCCTGTGGCAGTAGGCTACTGTACTTTTGAACAAACCCCACCCACCGTGGCAGTAGGCTACTGCACTTTTGAACAAACCCCGCCCACTGTGGCAGTAGGCTACTGTACTTTTGAACAAACCACACCCACCGTGGCAGTAGGCTACTGTACTTTTGAACAAACTCCGCCCACTGTGGCAGTATGCTACTGTACTTTTGAACAAACCACGCCCCCCGTGGCAGTAGGCTACTGTACTTTTGAACAAACCACGCCCCCTTTGGCAGTAGGCTACTGTACTTTTGTGGCAATATAAATAAAAAATAAAGTATTTCGAAACAGGTACCCAGGACTAGGAGCAGTGGCAGCCGCAGTACAGCGCCCTGGGACCAACTCCAGTATTTACCCTAACATACATGACTATGAGAAGAGTATCAACACTAACATACATGTCTTTGACAGGACTATTAACCCTAACATACATGTTGATGGTGGGAGGAAACCAGACCACCCGGAGGACACCCACACGAACATGGGGAGAACATGCAAACTCCACACAGAAAGGACCCGGGACCTTCTTGTTGTGAGGCAACAGTGCCAACCAACCACTGAGCTACGGATACTATTTCCCATACTAGCACCTGTTAAAACAAGAGGGAAAGAGAGGAAGACATAGACAGAGTCTAGGAGAGAAGTCACAAGCCTGCCTCTGTTTGCCATCTCACATCCTGGACAACCAGCCAGCGCAGCCACCTGTGGAGGAGCCCCGCTATACTGCACACACACACACACACACACACACACACACACACACACACACACACACACACACACACACACACACACACACACACACACACACACACCTATATACAAAGAGAGCATCTATGCGTCTGTGTCGTCTCAACCAACCTTGCAGATCTTGCTCTCCTCTGTCTCGGCCCTGGTCTTGCCCTCGGGCGCCCTCCTCTCCGGCTGGTACTCAGACTTGATTGACAGCTGGCAGGAGGAGAGCCCCGGGGCGCCTCCCCCCGGTTCGCCCCCCCCCGGCTCGCCCCCCGGCCGGGCCGCGTGACCCCCCTGCCCCCCTGCCATTCTGAGCGGGTTGTGCATGGGCAGAGCTGTGTGCACTGGCTTGGAGCCCACCACGGCCGAGGGCTGTCTGAGCTTGGAGGCCACCCCCACCACTGGCATGGTCACCAGGGTCAGTGTATACACGCACCCCCACTCCAGAACAACCAGAAAGTGGGCTAGAGGTCCAACGCTGTCCCAAAAAGGTCCCAAAACTCCCCCTGATGTCTCCAAGGAAGAAGAAAGAAAAGACTACAAAAAAGAAATAAAAAAGAACGGAGTGCTTTGCCTGTCAGACAGAGAGGAAACTCATTCTGTGGCCCACAGCAGGCAGGAGCACACAGACTGCCTCTGCCTGCTCTCTCCCTCCTCTCCCTCTCTCTTCCTTCTCCTCCCACCAGCCACACTCCTCCCTCTCTCTCTCTCTCTCCCTCCCTCTCCCCCTCTCCCTTTCTCTCCCACTCCCCCCCCCCCCCTCTCTCTCTCTCTCCCTCTCTATCTCTCTGTCTCTCTCTCTCTCTGTCAGAACTCTACTACAAAGCCAAGCAGTTCTCGGGGGCGTGAACTCCTCTGGAAGGTATAACCGCCACTCTGCAAAAACCCTGATTCCAAAGACCTGGCTAAGCGTGTGTGCGTGTGTGTGTGTATGTGTGCGTGTGCGTGTGTGTATGTGTGTGTGTGTGTGTGTGTGTGTGTGTGTGTGTGTGTGTGTGTGTGTGTGTGTGTGTGTGTGTGTGTGTGTGTGTGTGTGTGTGTGTGTGTGTGTGCGCGCGCGCGCGTGTGTGTGTGTACGTGCGCATGTGTGTCCTTCGCTCTGGAGCAAAGCACAGCAGCACGTTGCTCCCCAACACAACTGTCAAAACAGCTCTCTTTCTCTCTCTCTCTACCACTCTATCTCTCTACCTCTCTCTCTACTCTGTCCTTCTGTCTCTCCATCTCTCTCTCTCTCTCTCTCTCTCTCTCTCTGGTCACGCTAAAAGTGAACACTAGAAGTAGACACTCTCTCCGTCTACATCTGGAGCTGCCCCTCCCTTTGATGAGAGAAATAGTAAATGGAGAGAGAGAGGGAGAGAGAGCGAGGGGGAGAGGGAGAGAGCGAGGGATAAACAGAGAGAGAGCTAGGGAGAGAGGGGTGAGAGAGGAGAGAGAGAGCGAGGGAGAGAGAGAGGGAGAGACCGAGGGAGAGAGAGAGGGAGAGAGTGAGGGATAGACGGAGAAAGAGAGAGCGAGGGAGAGAGAGGGGGGAGAGAGAGAGTGGAGAGATAGAGCGAGGGAGAGCGAGAGGGGAGAGAGAGAGTGAGGGAGAGAGAGGGGGGAGAGAGCGCAGGGGCGAGAGAGAGAGAGGGGAGAGAGAGAGCGAGGGAGAGAGGGAGAGAGAGAGAGAGAGAGAGGGGAGAGAGAGAGCGAGGGAGAGAGAGGGAAGAGAGAGAGCGAGGGAGAGAGAGAGGGGAGAGCGAGAGCAGGGGAGAGAGAGGGGGAGGGAGAGCGTGAGAGAGAGAGTGAGGGATAGACGGAGAGAGAGAGAGCGAGGGAGAGAGAGAGCGAGGGAGAGAGGCGAGAGAGAGAGCGAGGGAGAGAGAGAGAGAGGGGGAGAGAGCAGGGGAGAGAGAGATCTTATGGAGTTATAGAGTTATAGGCATCTTGCGCTACGTAAGTTTGAAGTTTTTCTTCAGGAACATATTGCATCAAGTTAACACTATGGATTGCATGTCCTTTACAGTGTTCATGTTAAAAACACAAACACAAAACATTTGGAAAAAAAGAAGGGTTAAAATATACGAAAGAAAGTTCCATCTTTTCATTTATAAGTCTGCTCAGGTAGGGGATGCTGGAGTTCCTAAAGTGCTCACTTCTTGTTGACAGATACTGGAGCTTACTGGCCTGTCTGGTGCTGTGGCCAGATACAGACCCATTGGAGGGGAGGAGGAGTTCTCTCAGGTGGGAGTCATCAGTGACATCATCACTGAACTATAGCCTTGTGTGAGTGAATTTATGACATCACTGTTGATGTCATCAGTGGGACAGACAGAGACATCACTGATGTCATCAGTGGGGCAGACAGAGAAACAGACAGAGCCCGAGCTCCCTTTTATATTATACTGATGATGGAGTTGAGGGTTTAAATGAGATGTGTGACATAATTTTCATTTTTAGGTGAATTATTAAGTCAAGTCCAGTCTTTTTTTATAGTCCTAATTCACAAGCATGTCTCAGAGATGTGTGTGTTTTTAAGTATTTTGATTGAACTTTTTTGCAAAGGAACGTCGTTTTCTAGCTCAATGCGATATCTCAGGAATGCCTTGACAGAATTTCTTCGAATTTGCCTCAAACATCCACTTGGAGGCGAGGATTACCTGATTAGATTCAAGGTCACTGACTCACTAACAACAATTCAACCAGAGAGACACATTTCTAGAATGACAGATGATTTATTAGATGATAAGATACATGAGCCTGTATAGGCACATAAGATATAATTTATTTTTGGTGATTAGACTCCATCATAACGTCAGCTTGATTTGACGGCATGATCAGCAGGGGTAGTGCAGCCAGGAATAGGAATGAAGATCACCCCCGTGGAGTCTAGACCTGATGGTGGTGACAGGTGAGGGCTTGGTCTTGATGGGGAAGCTTCTGAATCTGAGACCTCAGAGAGGACTGGAGGAGAATGGGGTGGAGGCGGGTCGCAGGATCGCACTGGAAGCAACAGACCACACAGAGAAAACGGAGAGCTTTTAGCTTTGACAGCTTGATGGTGATAGGCTGAATGGGAAAAGGTGTCTTACTCTGATTGGCTTAAAATAAACGTTACCTCCCACAAACAGTGACGCTAGATAGAAGCGGGAAAAGGGTGATTGATGACATCATTTTATGAATGAGTGGGCTTGACAATTAGAGGGTTTCTCTTAAGCGGGAAAGAAGTGAATGACTGAAGAGCTGAATGAGTGCCTGTGACAACTAAAGGGTTTCTCCTAGAAGCAGGAAACTGCGGGGTGATTAAGAAGTGAGTATGACAACTAGAGGGTTTCTCCTAGGAGAGTGAATACATAAAAAGAGAGTGAATGATGATGATAAAGTTTCTCTTAAAGAATTTTCGCTTAAGCTTAATTTAAACAAGTGGACGTTTGTGTCAAATGTGCTGAAATTCCATCAAGGCATTCCTGAGATCGGGTTAACGAACTAGAAATTGGCGTTCGTGAGGTCACAGTGACCTTGAACTTTGACCTTTGACCACCAAAATCTAATCGGTACATCATCAAGTCCAAGTGGGTGTTTGAGGCAAATTTGAAGAAATTCTGACAAGGCATTCCTGAGATATCGTGTTAACGAGCTAGAAAATGGCATTCCTGAGGTCTTTGACCTTTGACCACCAAAATCTACATGGTACAAGGTTGTGTTGATAGCATGGGCAATGGGATATTATATTCCAAAGGATATTATGGTACAGTAAGAACATGGTAATACCATGGAAACAAACAAGGCTTCCTTTTACAGTATACAGTTTAAGCTTATACCTACTGGGTAACTTGTGAGGCTTTACTTGATAACATTTTGGAATGTACATGGTACAAGTTTATAATTACTGGGTAAATATCAGGTAATTACCAGGTAAATTGCCTGGTAGTTATCGGGTTAATATCTGGTAAATACCGGGTAAATACCTGGCCAATGTCAAGTAAATATCTGTAATTACCTGGTATATCTGAGTTATTATCACCCTAACACGGTCACATTTACAGGAATTGATGGGTAATAATGGAGGTTTATAATCTATAATCTATAATTACCGGGTAAAATACCAGGTAATTACCGGGTAAATACCTGGTAGTTGTCAGGAAAATATCTAGTATTTACCTGGTAATTAGCTGATAATTACCGGACTGTAAAAGGTAGGGTTAACAAAAGTTTGAATTACTTACATCTTAATCATCTACAAATGTATATTAATGTTTTGTAAAAGTTCATCATTAGTTCATAATTAACTAACAGCTTATAAATGATTTAGTACTGAACTTTATTATAAAGTGTTACCAAGACATTTAATCTGGGCAGCCAATTGGTAGAATGAGAATGACGGTGCTGCCAGAGCACCGCGGCCAGCGGGGCAGCGGGGCAGCAGGCAGCGGGCAGCGGTTAGGCAGGACTGTGTTGCAGCGTATCTCAGCCTATTTCTTTTTGCACCAGATACAATAAATTATTGAACTGTTTAGTTGTGTAAAATGTTTATTTGACAACATAATTGGAAGCATTTGAAAGAGATACAAAAGACAAGGGAGAATGTTTAGTTTGATCAGATGGATACTTCCCAGTAAAGATAACGGTAAAACCACACCACCTGTCAAGGTCGTGTTTTATAGTTTGCAAGAGAAGAGGAAAGTTGAGTTTGTAAAGATCTTGTAATCTTGGAAAAATGTATTTTGTATCCAGAGAAGGAACCATAAACTGATCAGCTCTATCAATTTTGGAATTGATTGTCTTGGGGAGTCTAGAAAAATCCAAACATCATCAGCATAAAGCGAGATTCTATGCTGCCGACCATTTACAGGGAATAGTTTGATATTTTTTAACGTGGGGTTGTATGAGGTACTTGCTGACAGTCAGTGTACTACATGCAGTAGAATGCAGCCGTCACGGTCCCAGTTTGGAGAAATGGGGACCGGCCACGTCAGGCAAGTAGAGAGCTGTCTGCTGAGTGTGAAGGGGGCCGTGAGCAAGAATGTAAAAAAAAACGGAAAAAATATGCTTCTACTGTATACTGCTCACCTGGCATAATCCGAGTATCCACAAGCCCTGAGAACACACTGTGTTTTTAGTTGAAATCTTCAATGTAGCCAGGTGGTGCAGCAGCCGCACTTCTTGTACCATACTGATATGATGGTGTGACATTTCTATTGGTTGTTAGAGACTCTAAGATTTTCAATTGGTCCTTGTCCGATGTCTGAAATGTTTATTTTTCAACTTAAGTGGGGTTCTTTCAGTTTTGTTTTTTTAATCTAGCATGAGCCTTACTAAGTGCATCTTACCTGCTATTAGTGCTGATTTGTTTCATTACAATTTTTATTTATTTATATATTTATAATATTTATATATATATATATATATTTATATATTTATTTATTTATATATTTTATCAATATGAGCCAAGATGGTCGGTCACAGCTGGCAAGCATGTAATAGCTTTCACTTGTAAAAAACAAACAGCTATACTTAAAACTTAGGTCAGTTACTTACTATAACTGCATGCCATACAGATGACCTGCTCCTTAATGTATGTGGAGGATAGATACAGTACAATATAAATCTTCAAAGACTACAAATTTATGCAGTATTGATAGCAGATAGCCCACATGCAAGATAAATGGCAACAACTGTACAATTTGGGCTTAAGAAATGTGTGTATTCTATCAAACTGTTTGTTCGTCGGTGAGCAACAGATGAGCCATGCCACATTTGGAGTTTATTAACCCGACACAATGATATGTAACCGTTATTATTATTATTATTTTTTTTTAACGGCTCCCAGCTCTGTGCGAGACATAAAAGGGAGTGAAGGTTTTATATGGAAAGGCTCCATCTGGTTCGGTTTAGAGAGGCGAGGAGATGTGTTGGGAGTCTGAGGAGTGTGTTACAGCGTCATGGCAAAACGGAACTTTCTAACACGGCATCGTCCAATAAAAAGACCCGGGCAGAGAGGGAAAACCAATCAAAGGGCTTGTCTCACAACGTGTGACCTCAGCACTAATCTAATTACACCCAACTAAAATGTGTCTTCTTCCATTGGGACTGGTATGTAGGGAATGTGAGGTTTAGATATTAACCCTTTTTAAACCTGGTATCTATTTCGAAATTGATGAATTTAGGCTGGCAGGGCAATCTGTCCTTGAGCAAGAAACTAAATCCCTACCAGCTCCAGGGACGCACTGCAACAACGCCATCTTAACAAGTCATCTACTCTGTTATTGAGCACTAAATCATACATTTCTTAAACTAAGAAAGAACTAAGAAGAACTAAGACTATATTCTCTGTGAAGCCCGCTGAGACATGTTTGTGAATTAGGGCTATAAAAAAAAGACTTGACTTGACTTAATAATTCACCTAAAATTATGTCATCTCCTCCCCCTCATGCCAGATGAAACACAGGTGAAGTTAGCTCCTCCCCCTCATGCCAGATGAAACACAGGTGAAGTTTGCTCCTCCCCCTCATGCCAAATGAAACACAGGTGAAGTGAGCTCCTCCCCCTCATGCCAGATGAAACACAGGTGAAGTGAGCTCCTCCCCCTCATGCCAAATGAAACACAGGTGAAGTTAGCTCCTCCCCCTCATGCCAAATTAAACACAGGGGAAGTTTGCTCCTCCCCCTCATGCCAAATGAAACACAGGTGGTTAGCTCCTCCCCCTCATGCCAAATGAAACACAGGTGAAGTGAGCTCCTCCCCCTCATACCAGATGAAACACAGGTGAAGTGAGCTCCTCCCCCTCATGCCAGATGAAACACAGGTGAAGTGAGCTCCTCCCCCTCATGCCAGATGAAACACAGGTGAAGTTAGCTCCTCCCCCTCATGCCAGATGAAACACAGGTGAAGTGAGCTCCTCCCCCTCATGCCAGATGAAACACAGGTGAAGTGAGCTCCTCCCCCTCATGCCAGATGAAACACAGGTGAAGTGAGTTCCTCCCCCTCATGCCAGATGAAACACAGGTGAAGTTAGCTCCTCCCCCTCATGCCAGATGAAACACAGGTGAAGTGAGCTCCTCCCCCTCATGCCAGATGAAACACAGGTGAAGTGAGCTCCTCCCCCTCATGCCAGATGAAACACAGGTGGTTAGCTCCTCCCCCTCATGCCAAATGAAACACAGGTGGTTAGCTCCTCCCCCTCATGCCAAATGAAACACAGGTGGTTAGCTCCTCCCCCTCATGCCAAATGAAACACAGGTGGTTAGCTCCTCCCCCTCATGCCAGATGAAACACAGGTGGTTAGCTCCTCCCCCTCATGCCAGATGAAACACAGGTGGTTAGCTCCTCCCCCTCATGCCAGATGAAACACAGGTGAAGTTAGCTCCTCCCCCTCATGCCAGATGAAACACAGGTGAAGTGAGCTCCTCCCCCTCATGCCAGATGAAACACAGGTGAAGTGAGCTCCTCCCCCTCATGCCAGATGAAACACAGGTGAAGTGAGCTCCTCCCCCTCATGCCAGATGAAACACAGGTGAAGTGAGCTCATCCCCCTCATGCCAGATGAAACACAGGTGAAGTGAGCTCCTCCCCCTCATGCCAAATGAAACACAGGTGGTTAGCTCCTCCCCCTCATGCCAAATGAAACACAGGTGGTTAGCTCCTCCCCCTCATGCCAAATGAAACACAGGTGGTTAGCTCCTCCCCCTCATGCCAAATGAAACACAGGTGGTTAGCTCCTCCCCCTCATGCCAAATGAAACACAGGTGGTTAGCTCATCCCCCTCATGCCAAATGAAACACAGGTGGTTAGCTCCTCCCCCTCATGCTAGATGAAACACAGGTGGTTAGCTCCTCCCCCTCATGCCAGATGAAACACAGGTGAAATGTGTTAGTCCATATAACACACAGGGAGGTTGACAGCACAACTTCACAGCAGCCTTCTCCAAAATTACTGGGGAGCAGTTTTTTAAGAGTTGACATCACTTAAGCTACTGTGTGTAGTCTTTCTGATTTATAACTTATAGTGCAACAGTTTCACGACAAACTGAGACTTTATGACTTGCAAAGTGATCTTTTAAATTGACAAACCTCATATGTGTACCTCATGGCACAATTCAAACGTGATCAAACAATTATTGTCTCTCGCTGTTCACCACCATTCATATTTTTCTGGCGGCTGGTTCGCACAGGGCACAACCGTAATGGGAGGGACTTTGGCTCTGTATTCCTTTACGATGTATGTTTTTTTTTTGCGGTCTGTAGTTCTCTAGCTGACCCTACATTATGATTTCCCTGTGGGGGTCAGTGAAGTACATTATTATTATTTTGCACACCATGGCTTCCTCTTGCAGTCACTTTGGTGCAGCCTCAGTGCTTCTGACAGTCGGTCACCTTAATAGGGTCCACTGCTTCCCCCCGGCCCAGAATAGCAGCGACCTCTCCAGCATGTTTCCAATCATGCACCAGGGGCTATCATGACAAGCCTAAAACAACAGGATACCACGTGAATGGATGGCGTGACTCCAACTCCCCAACTCTGACCGTGCGCTGCCTGCCGAGCCGCCTGGATCGCGGAGCGCCTGGCCAGGATCCAGCCTCCCAGGCCCGCCCAGAGGCACCGGGAAACCCGTCAATGAGTTGAGACGATCTCACACTAACGCTCAGAAGATCTGTAGCAAACGTCTCACTGTGACCCGCACCCTCCTCTCCACCGGATCTGTTTTTGGTCAGTTTCTGGAGGTAATCAGCTCATGCCAGTGGTTCTCAAACTCTTTCACGTCAATGAACCCCCTAACTGACACAAATTTGACTTTTATACAATTTCGTCCCAGGGTCCCCCATCTGATAATATTTTTTGCATTTTATTACAGAAAGTGGATGAAACCCATGACATTATGTCATTTTATACCATGGTCTGGGTGAATACTCGATTCTGATTGGCTGCAGGGTGTCCGTTAAAAAGTGATAATGTACAGTTGGTAAAGTTGTTCAGCCAAATGGTCTGTTCACCGTTCATATCAATGCGCCATAGTTTCAACAGTGCATCAAGAGAGCTGTTCTATACCCTCGTTAAGGGTTAATATGACAATTTTGGAACTTGAGAAAAAAATTGAGTCGGTCAAAGCAACTATTTAAATCACCCCTGTGTGCTCAGTTTATCAAAAATAACTCTTATTTACAATTTTGATTTTCGTTTCGGAGATTTTTAACCTCGCGTCACCAGGCTCTTCTCGGCGACAAAGAGGAGATTTCCCTCGGCTCGTGCACGAGCGGGGGCGAGCCCTTAGAGAGAGAGAGAGAGAGAGAGAGAGAGAGAGAGAGAGAGAGAGAGAGAGAGAGAGAGAGAGAGAGAGGCAAACCGCGGAGGCAAACCATCCTCGGCTTCGCCTCGGACGGTTCACGCCTCCACGTCGTCCCTTAAAAAGTGATAATGTACACCTCGTCGTGCATTAACCCTTACATATGTCATGGATAATGATAAATTATTCCCCTTTTTTGCTGTGGACTCCATGGAACCCCTGGGCATCCTCGGATCAGAGATGCTCACAAGTCATTTTAACAAGTCCAAGTCAAGTCTCAAGTCTCTTATGCGAGCGTTCTATCATCTGCTGCATGCCATCCGATCTGCTTAGAACACTTCATAGCTAAAACTAAGGAATTCAAAGCATGTACTGTAGTATTCTCACTCCTTATTAGTTGACATTATTAGTGTTAGAGGCCGTCGTACAGTAATGTGTTGTGATACCTGTGTGGTTAGAGGCCATCATACAGTAATGTGTTGTGATACCTGTGTGGTTAGAGGCCGTCATACAGTAATGTGTTGTGATACCTGTGTGGTTAGAGGCCGTCATACAGTCATGTGTTGTGATACCTGTGTGGTTAGAGGCCATCATACAGTAATGTGTTGTGATACCTATGTGGTTAGAGGCCGTCATACAGTAATGTGTTGTGATACCTGTGTGGTTAGAGGCCGTCATACAGTAATGTGTTGTGATACCTATGTGGTTAGAGGCCGTCATACAGTAATGTGTTGTGATACCTGTGTGGTTAGAGGCCGTCATACAGTAATGTGTTGTGATACCTGTGTGGTTAGGCCGTCATACAGTAATGTGTTGTTGTGATACCTGTGTGGTTAGAGGCCATCATACAGTAATGTGTTGTGATACCTATGTGGTTAGAGGCCGTCATACAGTAATGTGTTGTGATACCTGTGTGGTTAGAGGCCATCATACAGTAATGTGTTGTTGTGATACCTGTGTGGTTAGAAGCCATCATACAGTAATGTGTTGTTGTGATACCTGTGTGGTTAGAGGCCGTCATACAGTAATGTGTTGTGATACATGTGTGGTTAGAGGCCATCATACAGTAATGTGTTGTGATACCTGGTTAGAGGCTGTCATACAGTAATGTGTTGTTGTGATACCTGTGTGGTTAGAGGCCGTCATACAGTAATGTGTTGTGATACTTGTGTGGTTAGAGGCCGTCATACAGTAATGTGTTGTTGTGATACCTGTGTGGTTAGAGGCTGTTGTACAGTAATGTGTTGTGATACCTGTGTGGTTTGAGGCCGTCATACAGTAATGTGTTGCGATACTTGTGTGGTTAGAGGCCGTCATACAGTAATGTGTTGTTGTGATGCCTGTGTGGTTAGAGGCCGTCGTACAGTAATGTGTTGTTGTGATACCTGTGTGGTTAGAGGCCGTCGTACAGTAATGTGTTGTGATACCTGTGTGGTTAGAGGCCATAATACAGTAATGTGTTGTGATACCTGTGTGGTTAGAGGCCATCATACAGTAATGTGTTGTGATACCTGTGTGGTTAAAGGCCGCCCACTCCCCTGTTTGCCCCTACAGACAGCACTGTCAGGAGATCAGCGCAAGATCAGTTTATTTCCTGATTGCGTCCCACCAAAATAGAAAAACCTGGATGTTACTGGGAGAGGACGAGTGTCTCTTGTTCACAATAAAGTATGGTTACTATAAATAAATGCATCTCTGTGCAGAGGAAAATAGAAGAAGGTGTGCCGTTGGTACCGGCTCTCGCCTAATGTGTTGTGATACCTGCGTGGTTAGAGGCCGCCGTCGTACAGTAATGTGCTGCTGAAAGTTTCTTGTTTAGCCACGGCGACGCATTCCAAAGTCAACAGCCACAGCAGCTTGCTCTCAGGTTCACTCCTGCCGCCAAACCGAGGTGAGCAGGTCAGCAGCTACCAGCCCCGACCGCCTCTCTAAAAATAACACGCCCGCCAACTGTGTCATGGTTGAAGTGTGGAGAGAGTGGAGTAGAATGAGGATCAATGGGAGGTAGATGTTGACAAAAGCGGCGGGTGTGCTCAAATGCTGAATGGCTCAGCTTTTGCCATCGTCAGTTATTTCAAAATGCCAGATGTGCAGCAGCTGAGCCGTGCATCTCATTTATCGCCTCGCAAAAATTAAACATGCTACAGGTTGCTGCAGGCCAGACTGACTCTGTCCACTCAAAGTCATGTCCCAGACTGACTCTGTCCACTCAAAGTCATGTCCCAGACTGACTCTGTCCACTCAAAGTCATGTCCCAGACTGACTCTGTCCACTCAAAGTCATGTCCCAGACTGACTCTGTCCACTCAAAGTCATTTCCCAGACTGACTCTGTCCACTCAAAGTCATTTCCCAGACTGACTCTGTCCACTCAAAGTCATTTCCCAGACCACTTCTAACGGTCGAGATCAAACAAAGACTGAGAACAGAGCAAGTCCTATTCAAGACAAAATAGGCTATAAACTATGTGCATCTTCTATATTAAAAGGGAGCAAGTGGGCAATGTTTGTTTCAATTTTTGGCCGGCCACAGCTATGCTGTTTTACGTGCGATCAGGCTGAAACTTTCAGGAAGTGTACAGAGCACCCGTGTGGGTGACCTGACAGAGCCTGATTTTTTATTTGAGGTGATTGGCCTAATTACCTAATGGTGTGATGTCATCAGTGATGATGTCATCAGCGATGTCATCCTTCCTGGCTGAGGCTATAAGTTCAGTGATGATGTCATCAGTGATGTCATCAGTGATGTCGTAGAGCAGATGATGCGTATGCGTCGCGCAATGGGCGAGCCTAGGAATCGAGCGCCCGTAGCGCGCGAGATACCTAGTATCATACAAAAACAAAGATGGATGAACAGAGTTCTACAGTATTGGATGAAGCTCTGTATAACAGCATCAACCAAATCCAGCTAATAAATGCACAAGAATGTTTTACCAATCAATGTGTAGAAGTTTGAGGCCCATTACCCCCAGGTTTCTACAGGCAAAATCCCTTAAATCAACCAACATGTTTTAGCCAAGTTCATGGTTCATGAGAAGAGGACAGACCCCCTACTATTTGAAAAAATTGTGGCCTATAACATTTATAAGCCAGTGCACATGGATATCAGGATCAACACATTACATAAAAAATGCATGAAGGAGCGGTCAAAGTAGAAGTACTGATTCAACTTGTTTACTCAAGTAAATGTAAAAAAGTACAAGCTCTGAAATGTAATAAATAGACAAGTTCCAATGAATTCCACCAGCTGTTTCTGTGCAAAGCTAACTGAAACTCACTTCATATGTATAATTCGAAGACTGTTAAACTTAACATGTATAAAGACCATGTACTTTGATTAATCATTTGTGTGATATGGTTTTTCCACAAAAAAGGTGCAGATAAAATGTATGAAAACCTGGGAGAGCGAGAGACAAGAGAGACAGACATTTTTGTCTGCCATGCTTTAAAACTAAAGTAGTAGCCTGTTTTGTAGAAAGTACAATGTAAGGAGTAGAAAATACAGCTGTGTGTTCAAATGTAGGGAGTAAAAGTAAAAAGTTGTCAGTAAAGTACAGATACCTCAAAATCCTAACAAAGTATGATGCACTTAGTTATTTCCCATCTCTGGAAATAAGCCAAACATAAATACAATTACTTTTTTTGGATACACAGGAAAAAGTCACAAGAGGCACAAGATGAGACAAATCCAAAAAGTTTAAAAAGTGTCCTTGAGACCGGACCCAAGAAGACCAAGACCGACCGGACCAAAGAGGACCAAGACAGAACCCTGTGTACGTGAAAGCCGGCCCATCTTCAGCACTTGTGAAAATGCCACTCTGTCTCCTTTTGGCCGGGACATGAAAGAGAGTTGAGCGGGCCTACATTTACGGCTCTGAGGCCTATTCCTGTCTGTGCTGCTCAGCAAAGCTGCAGAAACCACCACAAAATATCTGGTGGAGAGCGAGCGCATTCCAGCAGAGGGGAGGAGGAAGGTGGAGGGCCGAGGTTTCCTCTCCTAACCGCAGAGGTGGAAAGTAACTAAGTGTATTTACTCAAGTACGATTTCGAGGTATATTAGCACTTTACTGGAGTATTTCCATTCTGTGAGGCCTGCTACTTTTACTCCACTACATTTCAGAGGGAAATCTTGAACTTTTTTTTCCACTACTACATGTATCTGCTGGCTGGAGTTAGTTACTTTTGAGAATACGTTTTTACACCCATAACATACGATAAGCTCAATATATGTTGCATTGTTTTGAGTTCAAACTCCTCAACAGTATGGAACAGTTAGACGGACAACATTAAAATACTTGTTACAGGTGAATGCTTCAGCGACAGTTCACCCCAAAATCTAAAATACATATTTCTCCTCTTACCTGCCATTGCTATGTATCCATCTAGATCGTTTTGGTTTGAGTTGCCGAGTTTTGGAGATACCGGCCATAGAGAGGTCTGCCTTCGGAACCATTTTTATTTGACTGAACTACACTCGCTAGCTGATCAAACTGCTCATAAGGTCTGTTATCTTTTTCTTCTCCTGAGTTTTCCCCCATTTTCGCCCAATTGTACACGTGCCGTAGACTAGCACCATGCTTCCTCCGACGGATGTGCAGTTGCCAGGCGCTTCTTTTCACCTGACATCGGGGTGCTTCACCAGCAGGACGTAGCACGTTGGAGGATCACACTATTACCACCAGTTCCCTTCTGCCCCAACCAGGTGCCCCGACCTACCAGAGGTCGCTAGTGCAGCGACCAGGAACAAGGTCTGTCTGTTATCTTAAGTAAGCGGTTACAAAAAAAAAGAAAAAAAAAAGATAAAAAATAATCGCATCGCATTTTTTTTTTATTCCACAGTTTAAACCTGGGGATATGAATATGTCAATTTGAGAATAAAGTGACATAAAATAAACAATGTATTTTAAGTATTTAAAATACACATACAAGTATTTTGATAGCCAAATACAAATAAAAAACTACAAATATTTGAAATATGTATTTTAAATAAATGTATTGAAAATACTGCCCATCTCTGGACATCGGTATATATCGGTTATTGGCCATAATATCAATGTTAATATCGGTTATATCAGCCAAAATGTTCATGTCCTGCTTTTCTAATCTGTAGATATTTCTCATGCTTGCTTTTCCGCTGCACAAGGAGATGATCATAGTGGAAATGCACTTAATAAATGACAAGTTGACTAATGTACCATAAAGCCTGACCACTTCTTCATAAAGTCAATGGATGCTTGTGAAATGAGAAGTATATTCTCAGTTCATTACGCTATGTTCACACCAAAAGCATCTCTGAAGCAGCGCTGAAGCAGCGCTGAAGCAGCGCTTCACGTCAGCGTCGAGCAGGAGCCTTATCATTCACACCAGAAGCACTCTGTTTTGCTGCACGCCTCGGTCTGTTTTGCCCTCCGCGCTGCCCTGCCCCCGCTCACAACTTCTATTGACTTCATGCCTGGCTGCACGGGTGAAAAATAGACCAGACGCCAAAACCCTATCACTGCAGCACGTGTGCAGCGCCGCTTCGGCGTGGCGAGGCAACTTGCAATTGGCGTGAAATTGAGGTGAAGACACGATGCCAGGGCTAACATTTGGAGGGATGACATATTTGGCACAACATTTAATCTGAATGGATTTATGTTGTTGTTGTTGCTGGAGATCTGTTAAACTTATGAGGGTATGGATTGTACTGTAGTATTAGAGCAAAGATTTGTGTTGCTTTAAAAATAACTTTCTAATGTTGCGATCTTGTGCATGTTTTTGTTTGATCTTTTGTTTTACGGTTTGTCTCCCATTTTCTCCCCAATTGTATTTGGCCAATTTCCCCTGCATGTCCCAGTCATTGCTCCACACCCTCTGGGTAGACTAGTACATGCTTCCTCCGACACATTCGCAGTCGCCAACCCCTTCTTTTCACCTGACAGCGAGGGAGGAGTTTCATCGGCAGGAAGTAGCGCGTAACGCTATTCCGCCCCAGTTCCCCTCCCCACTGAACTGGCGCCCAAACCGACCAGGACTTATTGACCTTATGTAGCCACGCCCATTTGACCCGGTTGTGTGGTCGTGTGACGACGTCCGGCAAAAAAGAAAAAAAAAATGGCTGGCTGCTCCAATATCATCTAATAATTTAGCCAATAACATACCAAATAAAAGCAAACGGCAATGTCTAAGAATGCAACACCATGTAACTGGCTCGTTAAGTCTCGCATTCCAGGGAATTACGTTAACGTCTGCGGGTCTTATAGACGTAAGTGGCTCGAGCTGCGCTCGGAGGAGAGAAAACAATCTGAAGCTTTCTTTGTTGGAGTCCAGGTATGTTTTACAAGAAAGTGCTCGTCATTGTGGACGATAACGTTATCTGACCTGGCTAACAGTGGATAATCGCTTACTTGCCGTGTACCGAGCTCAAAGTAGTAGGCTACGTTCTTTGTTTTACCCCCTGCACTGTCCGCTAGCGCTACAAAAACAACTCTCTTCTTCTGACATTCTTTCGTATTTGGCGCCGTGACCCCTGGAAGTGTTGACACGACCAGGAAGAAATTGGCACACCCCCGTGTATGAACATAAGGTGAATACCCCACGGGCTTCCCATCCGCAGACACGGTCTGTAGGAACATCTAACCAAGGTGGAAGTATACCGCTGCCGGGAATTGAACCCGGGTCTATGCGGCGTGGTGCCAGGCGGTTAGGGGAGAACAGGGACGAATGAAGCACTTTTTGTTTTTTTTGTCATTGTGTAAAGGTTGTTTCAGCTGGAGTTACAATATTTTTATGTAAGCAACCTACACATGTCCTCTGGCATTACCAACCGTAATTTCGTTCCACGGGTCAATACATCAGACGTCATCAGACGGCAACCAGAAGCTGCGCAATGCTTTATTTGTCCCGCAGTGGAGGGACAAATAAAGCACAGGCGGGGGACTAATGTAGCGGTTGCGAAAAAGGCACAAAAACAGCCAGGTAACAATTTTTTTCTGGCATTAACATACAATTCCTTCATCTTTTAGTCATCTAAGAAACTATAAGTATTATGAAATACATTTTAGTATGTTATATGTTGCAAATTAATATAATTATAACTTCTATCTATATATTTTGCTGATGTGATCAATATTTTACCTCCCTTAAATGGCTTATCCAAAGAAATATTTGAAAATGTATATTTCTTGTCATGTAATAGATTACAATACCATATTAAATATTTACAATTGAGCCAAAATGCACATCCCACTGGTGTCCTACAGGGATTAAATGAAGCATGCCATCATAATTAAGGGGTGTACAGTTCACTCACCTGATCAGCAACCACATTTACTGGTAAGATAAGTGTGCTACATTTTTTCTCTAGCAAGTCTAGTGTAGGCTAATAATCATATGCTATAGAAATGCAGGATAACATACATGACAATAATGAGTTTGTCCTTTCATTGTCCTGCAAGCACAACGGCAGATAAATGCATAGTTAAAGCAATGGGAGCAAAGTGCTCTATTCGTCCCCCATGCATCTCCCTGGATGAAAGCTAAGCTAACACAAGGGCTATGCTAAAATTACACATGAAACAATGACTGAGCTGTAGTCTACTGATAGGTCTAACAGATGAATAGCGTTAGCAGCATTAAATAAATAAATTCCAACACGTTCATAGAAAAATACACAGTTTCCAATATTTTACTCACGTTTGAAAATGGCACGAAAATGCAACGTTTTGGGCGATATCTCCGCCATCCGATGACTCGCTAAGCTGAAATTTCACGGGAAGTGAGCTACCGGGTGTAACATGGAAAAAAATCGTCTTCCTGAGTTACGTCTAAGATAGTATACGAGGACGAGCTCACTCCGTCCCCCTGCTTCATTCGTCCCGGATCTCCCCTACTTATTACTCGACACCACCCAGACGCCCCAAGAGCACACATTTCCATTGCTTTAAAATAACTTGATGTAATTCTGCGATCCCAACGTTGGTAAAATGTGTGCCTGTTGAGGCATGTGACCAACCTGCCAAAAGCCAAGCTGTCATGTGACCAACATGTTGTTGAGCCAAGCTGTGAGCGTGGTGCCGTTGCTGTGTTGTTCACTGTTGTGCTGCTGGCTGTGTGGAAAACAAAACAAACTGCATGGCGTTATTTCAGTCAGTGAGAATAACACCCATATTCCATCCAGCCTTATGGAATCAATAATAACTCCAGTCCATATTTTCTCCACACAGTGTCATGTGTTTATTATCTGTTCCAGGCAGTGGGTGGAGGTTGGTAACCTGTTGTGGTGTGTGCACGTGTGCGTGTGTGTGTGTGTGTGTGTGTGTGTGTGTGTGTGTGCGTGGGTGCAAAGAAACCCCCCAGGGTCATGTGATGTCAGGGCCGTGGCTGTGAAAACAAACATGGCGGGGTGCTGCAGATAAGAGGGGTCAAATGGTCTAAACACATCCCCCAGGGGGGGCTGCACAGATAGTCACGCACCTGGGCCTGTCAGCCGTATGAATGCTATCAGTCAACCGCACGTCAGTCAACATGGGCAATAAAACAAACCCACCCGGCACTATCACACGATCACACGATCACACACATACAACAGAGTGGTAGGAACTCAGGCATGTGCTGTAAACATACATCAAGCCTGATCTGGGAGTACACATGAGCATACATTGACTTTCCTCCTCTCTCTCTCTCTCTCTCTCTCTCTCTCTCTCTCTCTCTCTCTCTCTCTCTCTCTCTCTCTCTCTCTCTCTCTTTCTCTCTCTCTCTCTCTTGCTGATTTTTGTTTCTTCTCTACATCACATAAAATATTCCAGTAAAATAGGCTACCACACTCAGTGGTTAAACTCAATCCCTCTCTGGCCAGCCTGACCCGTGGCCGTTACCTGATCACCTTGTCAGTCACTTAATCCCATCCATACCCTAACAACCTGTTTTCAATTATGATTAAAGACCCCCTAAAGTCATGTCTCAACATGTATATAAAGATAAGTAGATCAACTTCTAGGTTTGCGTTCAATGGTTTTAATGCACGACGTCGAGGCGAAGAACCAGCCGACACCGCTTAGAATGGAACTTATAAATGTCCTTTGTAATATAGCAGCAGTGTAGGCTAGTGAAGACTAAATATTGGCAAATGAAGACTAAATCTCAAAGACTGGATGCTGTTGAGAAAGATTTAACAACATTGGAGAGCCTAAAGCTTAATTTATACTTATTATAAAGTGTCGCTCAGCACATGGTCGCAGACGAAAAAGAAAGTGTTGCTCATGGTGTTGCATTTATACTTCAGAGGACGTTCGCCTCGGTTCTACGGTCACGTGACACCCGAACGCTATAAGCAGCTGCAGAGGGAACGAAATGCACAGTGAAACCACCTCGGAGGCAAGATGTAACGTACTTGGCTGCAGCCGCATATAAACAGCACACAACCACACAACTCACCTCCTCTCTCTCTGGGAAATTGGTCACGACGTTCTTTGTGATTTTCACGAAGTCATATCAAGGACAGGCTGATAAAAATAGTGGGGACACGTTCATTAATTTCAATCTAGCGAAAACTAGCGGGTGGACCCCAACCAAAACAAGGAAGTCAAGCCTCAAGCGCGTGCCGACTATATAGCCAATCAGACTGAGAGAGAGAGAGAGAGAGCATGCACGCGGCTGCTGCTGCTCTGGACATGTGGTGACCACAGTCACCTGAACAGAAGCTGACTTGAATCCCATGTCAGCAACCTGTCTGTTCTGTTTTATTGTAGCCTACACTGTTCGGTCACATGTGTTGCTTACTGTATTTACCAAGTGAGGTGGGAAAGTTGCATTCAAATAAGTTTTTATTTGCAGGCTCTATTGTGTGCTACTGAATCAACCAGAGTGCAAAGCATAGCAGTAGAGAGGGGAGAATATACATGTTTATTCTTTGTAAGTTAAAGACGTCTACATTTTAGACCTCGAAGCATTGGTAACATGTGCTACATTGTCGCACACAAACATACTTTTTGTCCCACATTTTGTTTGCTGAGATCTGGTCACCCTAAATGTATTATCTGTCTATCGGTCGCCAGACCATTATTGTGCCTGACGTCATCACCCATTTTCAACAGCTTATTTTGAGGACTTTGAGCATAAAATTAGGTTATTCAACAAATACAGTGGCTAACAGTGTGGCTAATCAACAGATCAGATCATGACTCACCAACACATGAAATATCTTAACACATTCACTGCCAACAGTTTTTTTTTTTACTGTAGGTAGCTTCTGCCAAGGTTTTTTTTTGAGGATTCTGGCTCATCTTGAGCCGAGGATTATTTTCTGTTAGGATTTTGTGAACACAAAATATCTCAAAAGAACTAATAGAATGTGTGCTTTCTCTGTCTAAAAGAGTTAGTTTGTAGAGTTAGTAGTTATGTAGGCATTAGCAGTTGAATACAGCATGGTTTCAGCGTCTGAAAATTTAAGCTGAGATAAATGCCTTTTTGTGAAATTCGATAGAACAGTCACTTTAACCATTTATTTTTGGCATCAGTAAGATGTCAGACATCTAAACAATAGTTTTGAACAGTAATTTCCTCCATAACAGCAGGAAACCCCCCTCTCCTTCAAACTCCTCCCTCCGTGTGTGTTCTCCTCCTCCCTCCGTGGCTGCAGCGGGTGTGTCACAAGCGAGTTTCTGCTGCCTGTCTGCTGCCTGGCTGCCCCTCGTCGGGCGAGTCTGGATGGGCTCGCTCGTTTCTTGGGGTTTCGGTTGAGAGATTTGATGAAGCTTTTGCGATTCTGGGCTTATTTATGCTGCGTGTTTCAAAGTGTGTTGCACCCAGTCTATTTTTGGAACCCCCCACCGTTGTGCGCCACCGTTGTGCGCCAGCGCGAAAGCGTTTTCGCCAAACCATTCTACAGTATGAGAATGGTTTCCTCGCGCTTTTCCCTGCAGTTTTGGCTCGGCTTTCTCTCGTCTGGAGAGCACTGTCGCCACTTAGTGGGTCGGTGGAATGGGTTGTACACGTTCGGTGGCTCCCATATTTTTATAGGAGATGTAAAAGTTTTTTTTTTTTTTTTGACGAGATATCTCGTCCACGGCAGTCAACCGCTGGTTTCTGCTTGACGAGATATCTCGTCCACGGCAGTGAACGTGTTAAAAATGACAAAATACACTTTAAGTTAAGTGAACCTTCCTAGAGCAACGAGCAGTGGACCTTCTCGTCACACTCACTACGTCTATCTTTTATGGCAGTCTATTGTAACTCCTTCAACATGGTGGCATGTCTTTACTAACCGTTGGTAACTGTGTAATTATTCAATGACAGCCTTCTATTGTGCAGATAAATTAACAACACAACTTATCCTAAAAGTTGTCCATCACACAGTTACAGTGACAACTCCTCCTTGTCCCATCAAAGTGAAACACACACTCGGGCTAACCCTTCATCACTTTATAGCCTCCGCTGTCAGAACTCTCCCCTCAGTAAAAAGCCTCCACAGTCAGAACTCTCCCCTCAGTAAAAAGCCTCCACTGTCAGACCTCTCCCCTCAGTAAAAAGCCTCCACTGTCATGACTCTGCCCTCAGTAAAAAGCCTCCACAGTCAGAACTCTCCCCTCAGTAAAAAGCCTCCACTGTCAGGACTCTCCCCTCAGTAAAAAGCCTCCACTGTCATGACTCTGCCCTCAGTAAAAAGCCTCCACTGTCAGAACTCTCCCCTCAGTAAAAAGCCTCCACAGTCAAAACTCTCCCCTCAGTAAAAAGCCTCCACTGTCAGAACTCTCCCCTCAGTAAAAAGCCTCCACTGTCAGACCTCTCCCCTCAGTAAAAGCCTCCACTGTCAGACCTCTCCCCTCAGTAAAAAGCTTCCACTGTCAGGACTCGCCCCTCAGTAAAAGCCTCCACTGTCAGACCTCTCCCCTCAGTAAAAAGCCTCCACTGTCAGGACTATGCCCTCAGTAAAAAGCTTCCACTGTCAGGAATCTGCCCTCAGTAAAAAGCCTCCACTGTCAGAACTCTCCCCTCAGTAAAAAGCCTCCACAGTCAAAACTCTCCCCTCAGTAAAAAGCCTCCACTGTCAGAACTCTCCCCTCAGTAAAAAGGCTCCACTGTCAGACCTCTCCCCTCAGTAAAAGCCTCCACTGTCAGATCTCTCCCCTCAGTAAAAAGCTTCCACTGTCAGGACTCTCCCCTCAGTAAAAGCCTCCACTGTCAGACCTCTCCCCTCAGTAAAAAGCCGCCACTGTCAGGACTCTGCCCTCAGTAAAAAGCTTCCACTGTCAGGACTCTGCCCTCAGTAAAAAGCCTCCATTGTCAGGACTCTGCCCTCAATAAAAAGCCTCCACTGTCAGGACTCTGCCCTCAATAAAAAGCCTCCACTGTCAGGACTCTGCCCTCAGTAAAAAGCCTCCACTGTCAGGACTCTGCCCTCAGTAAAAAGCCTCCACTGTCAGGACTCTCCCTTCAGTAAAAAGCATCCACTCTCAGGACTCTCCCCTCAGTAAAAAGCCTCCACTGTCAGGACTCTCCCCTCAGTAAAAAGCCTCCACTGTCAGACCTCTCCCCTCAATAAAAAGCCTCCACTGTCAGGACTCTCCCCTCAGTAAAAAGCCTCCACTGTCGGACTCTGCCCTCGGTAAAAAGCCCTGCACTTTTACTCTTACTTGACAAATTGCAAAAAAGCCAAAGACTTTCATTCCTCTGTGGTCAAGCCGGCGTAAAACAACCCTATTTACGAGCATCACATTCTTTCCTCTTGTGATTGGCTACGGTCTTCCCCACACCAACCCACATCTCCATGTTTCCCCTCTCTTGTGAAATAGTTCTGTCCGGGGCCATTCTTACATTTCACAGCTGGACTTGATAAAGTGCTGAAGTGCTGAATGGGACTCTTCCCTCTAAAACAACAAGCAGCACCGGGCCGGGCCGGGCCGGGATGTGCAGCTCCTCCAGTGTTTGGGTGAGCCTGACGTTGGAGAGGTGGAGGAGAGAGCCATCAGGGAGGTTGGGGCTGGCCAATAGAGGGCGCTACTAGGTAGTGGCCGTTTATTTGAAGCTGCACTAAGTAAGATTTATAGGTGTAATTCACCCGTCTTATCAGTCTAAAACACAAAGTTGGGCTAAATGAAAGAGAAAAGCGCCTCATCCTATCTCACTACTTTGCCCCTTTCGCCATCTGTCTTCATGTAACTGCTTGATAAGGGACCGTTCGTTATTTAGGGAAGGGTCCACTGGAGGGAAATAGGGGAGGGTCATCTTGTTTTAAATTTAGGCTGGGGGAGGGTACACTCTCTTTAATTTGAGTCCAGGGGAGGGGTATACAATTTTGATTCGATAAAAATATATAAACTTTTTTTGTGTGTGTAATGTTTGCTTTTCGGACTTCAACAACTACTGAGTTGCTTCATTTACACCCCTCCTGTCCAAACTGTTTGGTATGTCCCGGTGCATTGTTTCTCTTTGGCAGTCCTATCTGTCGATCTTTGTGCTTGGCCTATCCAGACAGTAGGCGTGTACAGTATCTGGCGAATCAGTGGCGCTTTTCTGGTGATAATATGGAAGTACATTTCCAGCGCGAATAACCCACTGTCTGGAACAAAGTCGAGCAAACAAACATGGCATCACTAAATATATATGGGCTCTATCGTTTGTCTTAGGAAGTCACAGGAGAACCGAGTTACGGCTCACTCATCTCCTAAATTACATTAAAGGTCCTTGCACACAGAGTCCGAATTGTTCGCTGCGTTTTTTTAATCCGTCATCCGGGAAAAAAACGTCACGCACAGATACCTTGCCCACTGAGTCCGATGCGTTAATTATCCAATATTCGTTGCGAATCTTCGCAACGAAAAGAAAACTACCGCGATCCTATTGATCCACAACTGGCAGTGTGTCTGTGTGGCTCTCTGTCTCTCTCCTCCCCCCCCCCCCTTCCCCATACACACACACACACACACACACACACACACACACACACACACACACCGCATCCCGCATTCCAAGCTGGTCTGCAATCACCCAGCACATTCTGTCTTTTAATTCCGAATCTCTGTATTCCTGCTTTGCCATAAAATGCTTTGTGCTGGGAGACGAACTGAATTAACTTCTCAGACGCCATTTTTCATTGTGAATAGCAACACTACGGCAGCTCTGGGTGGTCAAACACCTGTCAAAACGATTTCATGGATGCGGAAAAACGCAGAAAATCGAACCTCGTCCGAAAACTTAAATGACGGACGTAATTGTCGGACTCGGTGTGTCAATGATGATTGACACAAATGAGGTCGTATTTTTATTTTTTTCGTGCGTCAATTTCGGACGAAAAAACGGACTCTATGTGCAAGGACCTTAAAGGCTGTTTCACACAGATGCGGTGCGAATGCAGAGGCGGAATGTGGTACGAAATTCCGTGCGAATTTTCCACATTGCAACCTATACACACAGGTCCGGTGCGAATTATTCGCAGTCCCACATTAATTTTCCGCAGCGGAAAAACAGTGTTCAGTGTAACCAGTAGTTAATGTCCCTCCCCGGCTCCCGTCTAGTAGGACAGCACCATCTACTTGCGCAAGCTAGCTACCAGTCGGCTAACGTCAGACACAGACAGACAGACACAGCAGCGAGATGAGCCATGAAAAGCAACTGGAGGCAGTGAAATTGCCGTCCATTTCAGTGAAATGGAGGCAGGAGCAGCGGACCCCAATTTTGATGTTAAACTGCTAGTTAGCATTTGGATACAAGTGGCTAACATTAGCTCCATCCATTTACAACAGTGGTTTACAAGGTTAGCAAGTAGGAATTCGTTTCAGCTACATTACCATCTTCAGTGAATCCCAGCTGCTGGGCGATCTGAAGATCTATTGTCCTTAATTTCGGTGTTGATCGTCATGGTGTTTGTCATATAAAATTGGATGTTGAGAAACCAAATTGATGAGGTTCGGCAAGAGTAGTGGAGGTATGACGTCAGCTGTAAACAAAGGATTTCATTGGTCAAACGTATTTTCCGCAGGCGGAAATCCGCGGACGTCAATGTCTATCCGGAAAAATAAAATGCCGCACGAATGTTCGGCCGCGGTGTGCAAGCTTCAATTACAACTAATTAAAAAAGAAAATTGCGAATGTCTGTGCCGATTATTCGCACGGAGATCCGCACCGGTGTGAAACGGCCTTAAGTCTGCGAGGGATATTTATACCACCAGGATGACATATATGTTTCACATAGGGTTGTGTTTTGATTTCGAGATTTTATTTTGTCCAATATTGAAATGTTCTACAATTGCATGTTGTGTAATACACATTATTTATATCTACCTTTCTATATATTTAGGCTAATTTGGATGCTATTTATTATCGAAATGTATTAGCCCAATGCATGCTGGGAGATTTGTAGCGACCGGAGGAGGCGGTCGCTCTGATTGGTGACAGTTCTGCTCTAAGAAGCGCAAAGGATTATGGGAGTTCTTGTTCTTGTGGGAAGCTTGTTACTGTTAGTTAAAAACATGGTTTAGTGATGTTGTGCTGATGTTTTGATTGCATTATGTGGTAATGGCAATGTTTGTGTGGCCAGGATAATGTTTAGTTTTACTATCAATGTAGCCACCACGACTGAGACTGTTAGTGTGTTCGATCACGTCTGGCCGGAGTTTCTGCAAATGTTGAATGATTCCGATGTGGAATAAATAGCACTCCCTGCTGTCACGCGGTGTATGAGGCGCAGGAGTGGTTAAAAGTAAGATCTCTGTGTCAGTCTGCATTCTTCCACGCAAGCTCGCCACAATATGTTGAGGGTCAATCATATATTTCAAATCACTTGAGGAGGGTCAAGGAAAAATATATTTTGATCAGGAAAGGGGCACAGCTTTTTATTTCAGAGCACACCAAATCCCTCCAGTGACCCCCCCCTTCTAAATAACGAACGGTCCCTAAGCAAGCAGCTCCATTTTTGCCCAAATGTTGACATGCTAAGAAAAGTCCCAAACGGCGGGAACATGCGAATACGCTCGTCGTACAAGTGTTACAGAGACATCTCAAAGCCACCTACGATGATATTGTACGTATTTTAGGCATTCACACTCACGTAGACATTGTGACATCATCAGTGATGTATAGAGCATAAAATCGACTTGTTCTGTCGTTTCGTTATGAGGACATGTTGCAAGAAGTGAAGATGAGAACAGAGGTTCAGTCCCTAATGACATTAAAAGTGATCCTACACAAACTGAGGAGAAATGGAGAACAATTGTGTGAAAACAGTAAAACAAACCCGAGCGAGACAAAGTGGCACCATGCTGGCCAAATACAATACTAACTAATAGGAGAAGAATGCTGGCCCAGCTCAAAGCTGCTGAATGAGGCTTGGTTTGCAGACAGGTCAAGCGCAGCAGTCGTCACACTGAGGGTGCTGTTGCACTGAGGGTGCTGTTGCACAAGGCAGCTTAATGCCCAATGTACTGAAGCAGGGGCGCTCCCGGCAACGTCCACACAGTGAGACACAGGGGCGCAGTCTCTTCAGACTCTTCTTGGGAAAAGGATTTTGCTGCTTTATGTGGTTAAATCAAAAAATGGCGAGGCACCTCCTTGAAATTGCCCGGTGCCAATTAACATTTATTAGGCCAAAATTTCAATGTGCCACACCTTCATCAGAGCACACAGCAAAGACCCGGCTTGTCCCGGCTGCCTGGCCCCGGGTCTGTGCACATTTACACTGAATTAATGAAATATGAGGGTCGCCACGGATCCTCCGCCTGAGGCGATCTGGTCGGTGGGTCTGGCTCTGCGAGGCGAGAGGCCTCCTCGGCTAGCGAGTCCAAGAGCCGCTCATCGTCTTGGATCGAGTGTAACAGGGAAATCCAGCGTTCGAGTTCGACTATTTCTTTGGCTCATATGAAGGCAGCCAGAGCACTCCGACCATGAGGCAGGCGGGGCCATCGGGTGCATTAAATTGTGAAAAAGATACAAAAAAAAAGCAGATGACAGGCTGAAAAATAGCTGTTGGCTAGCTAGTAGGCTAGTTAGCTAGCTGAGAGAGGCAAGCTACTAGCGGGCAACTTGAGCCCAGGGCTACAGTCTAACCCAGCCAAGTTAGTGGACGACAACAAAAACAATCACTAATAGATGGACAATCTCTGATGGCAGGGTTCTTGGATTGTGGGAAGCTTGTGGAGAGGAGGCAGCTAGCCCAGGGACCCGGTTTAGAGTTAGCCTGATAGACCAGAGTTCTGAGCTCAGAGAATTCTCCGCTCTCGGAAAAAAAGAAAAAGCATTCACGCTTATGGTTGTATTGTCTGTGAAGTGAGTCGAGAGACGGGATTGAGCGCCTTGGTTTTTCTCTGATCTGCATCTTTTTTTAGTGCAGGCTAGCTGCGCCTTTGTTAGTTCAGGCTAGCAGCTCAGGCTGCTGGTGACTAGAGATGTCCAAGCTCTGAGACCTAAAAATATCTAAAAAGTTAAAAAAAAAAAGCTTGCGCTACAAAGAATAAAACTGTACGGAGAATCTCCTGTTCTGTTCATTGACGGTGGAAATTAATCTGAGGTTGACGCACCGTTAAAAACTGAATTCTCTGATATGTGACTTTGTCTCAACTCAATAAATAAAAACACTCAAGCTTGTTGTGCTCGTCTGATAAACACACACTGCTGTGATCTGTGACTTAATGCTTTGGCTCGGCCTCGTTAGTGCTCAGCTCGTCTGGGGGCACAGTGTGATTAAAGAAGAGGGCTCTGAGCTGCCCGACCACGTTCACACATACACACGCACGCACACACACACACACACAGACGCACGGGGCACACACACACACACACACACACACACACATGCGCATGCACGCACACACACACACACGCACGGCACACACACTGCACGCGCGCGTGCATGGCGCGCACACACACACACACACACACACACACACACACACACACACGCGCGTGCATGACACACACACACCCCGAACGCCTTCAGCCCGCCCGGCAGGGAGGCTGGCACGTCAGCATGCCCAGATGTGAGCGTGATACTGTACTGTTAGACACACACATAGTCACATACACACACACACAGAGACACACATGCACACACACACGCAGGCGCACGCACACGCACGTACACACACACACACACACACACACACACACGTACACAGACACGCACGTACACACACACACACACACGTACACACACACGTACACACAGACACACGCACACACACACACACACACACACACACACACACACACACGTACACACACATATACACACACACACACACACACGCGCACATGCACGTAGCACCCACACCTCCCACACACACACACACACACACACACACACACACACACACACACTCAAGCACACAAGTACACACACAAACACAGGTTTGTACAGCTATCTTAGTGAGGACATTCATTAACATAATGCATTCACTATAGACCTTATTCGATTGACGTAACTCACGTACGGGCACGCCCACCGCCGCCATGTTGTTGACATAGCGCTGCAGCTCTCAAGTGACAGCCTATGTGAGAGCAGCGTTTATGTAAGGGTTAATGCACGACGAGGTGTCCATTATCACTTTTTAAGGGACGACGCGAGAAGCGTGAACCGGTTGCTTCCGCAAGCAACCGGGTGGTATAAAGGAAGCTAGCCGCCATTAGCGTTACCTGTATCGTTCCAATTGTGTTCGGATGGTGACCTGCGTTATACATGGCTGTAGTAATGACAGCAATAAAGTCCTTTTCTTATGTTTATTATTACAGGCATTAACGGCAGCATACAAACAACAAATCTGGTTTTTTTATTGCTGTCATCACCATCGCTATTTTGTAATGGAACAGATACGACAATAAGGCTGTTACTAGTTGTCAGCTGCAGTGCTGTGTGCGCGCAGGACGGTATGTCAACAATATGGTGCCGTCCAGGGTTAGGAAATAAGGTCTATAGCCCCTAACCCTAACCTTAAAGACGAGCTGAACCCAACAATGTATTTTTATTTTTATTTTAGTTCAAATACCTGGGTATTCAGTGTACCTATTTAATAATGTATGCAAAAAATCTCAAAAAACCAAATGTATTTAGATGTTTTTCACATCAAAAGTTAATTCATAAGATTTCATTCATAACAGTAATCTACAGTTTGCTGACGTCACCTAATACTATCAAATTTCAACCGCATCTCAACCAATCATATCACGACATGGCAGCTGTCAATCAATCTTCATTTCGAGGAGAAAATTCTGCAGGCAAAATGGCCGTCTGTAATCTGGCAGAATTTCTAGCCCATAAACTAACTAATAACTTGACCAATTGTATGTAAAAAGAATGCAAACGTAATGTCTAAGAATGCAAAGACATGTAACTGTCTCGTTAAACTTGGAATAACGTTAACGTCCGTGGGTCTTACCCCGGCCCCTCTGACATTCCAGGCCGGCAGGCGGCACATTTGCCTCGGATTTTCCACTCCACACGGAAGCAGCTGGCTGCCTGGTCCTCTGCAGATCCACTCGCATTGCACACAACACGCCAAATCCCACTCGATTTGGGGGTGGACCACACCAGGATTGGCCAATGCCAAATTCAAATTCAAACAATTGTCAAATCAAATCAGCGAGACGCTATGGCCCGCATCTCAACTCTGTCATCTCAGACAAGATTTGTTTTCAGATGGTTTTCAGTCTGATACGTCTCTGAGCCTCGTGCCACATGGGTTCAGGTCATCATTAACATCACAACTAAATGTGTAACTCTAACCCTAGCACTAACCATCACAATTAAATGCCTAACCTTAACCTAAACCCAATTCTAAGCTAACCCATAAAACCTAGTCTTAACCTTCAAACTGTCGGAAGTCTGAAGGTTAGACTCGGTTCAATGCCATTTTTCCCACAGCCATACTGACAGACTAACTCATTAGAAACCAACAACCAGCAACCCAAAAATTAACCCCAAATAAACGGTCCTGATTGACACGGGGGAGGGACTAGAGAAAACACATTGTTCCCTCTATCAGTTACAGTCTGCTCAGATGGGTGGTACCATTTACAGCAGCTTTATTACAGCATAATTCAACCTGTGTTAACCTATTGACAAGCAGTGTAAGAAAACAATAACTCTGTATAAGTGGACATCTCCCTAAAACGTGCTTACAAAGGTCAAACCGCACAAGGCAAGTCCAAGAAAAGGCAAAAAGGTCGAGATAAGCAGTTGTTGTGAAAAGGAGGCCACTGTGAAGTGTGTGGTGACCAACAGGTATTAAAGCTGTAACTGTCATGTATTGAAAGCAGTCTCTGACGACACATCATTCTCCACACATGTAGCAGAGCAAAAAGCACTTTAACAGCAGCAAGTCTTTACATCACTTACCTTTAGTGTCAGAGTCAGAGGAGGGAGGAGGGTACAGCAGACCACACAGCCGGGCGAGCGGCACCAGAAAGAGAAGGAGAGAGAGATTTGTATTAGAATCAGAGCAGCTATCAATCACATTTGCATTTCAAGGACCAGGGGTGTGACCAGGTCAACTTCGGTCGACTCCCAATTCAGTGTCAAGTCTTGAGGCACTGTCTAAATTGATGACAATCACATTTTACTCTGATAAAATAAGGTCTGATAGGAATATCATTTGAACATTTCAGTTTTGTTTGATATCACACCTGAACCATTGGGTTCAATGAGATGATCATTAATAATAATAATAATAATAATAATAATAATAATAATAATAATAATAATAATAATAATAATAATAATAATAAATATAGCCACAAGCGGCGATGCGGGGTCCAAGCTTCCGGTGACTTGGGGGGTAGATAGTGCACATTTATTCAGATTTGGTATGTGCACAAGTAAACAAAGTTTGGAAAGTTTGGTTGAGATCCGGTGACCTGACGGTTTCCAAGCAGTACTAGTAGTAGTAGTAGTAGCAGTAGTAGTAATAATAGTAGTAGTAGTGTTGGTAGTAGTGGGAGTGGTAGCAGTAGTAGCAGCAGAAGTACTAAGAATAGTAGTAGTAGTAGTAGCAGCAGCAGCAGTAGTAGTGGTGGTTGGCTGTTATAGCGCCACCATCTGGTGGATTGGTGTAATTTTTTCCTCTGAGTAGTGGGTGATGTCTTGAAACTATGTGGAAAGGTGGGTGATGTGGGGCGTATGGTTTCTGAGATCCACACACTTTTAGGGCAGGAAAAGAACAAAAGCAAATACACACACGTTTAGACATTTATCATTTCAAAACGGTTTCACGTATCCAAAATCCTTTAATTACTTTAGGTCGGGGTAGTCCATAGATGACCCAGAAAAAGTTTTGTGTGATTTGGCCAAACGGTCTAGGAGGAGCTCACAAAAGTAGGTTTTTGATCAAATTCAAAATGGCGGAAAATCTACCACACAGAAATGGGCGGGGCCTAGTAGGTTAGATGCATGATGCTCCAGGAAAACCAGTAGATGTGGAATTTTGATTCTACAGCTCGCGGTTCAGAAGTTATGGACTGACAAACGTGAAATTGGCTGTTATAGCGCCACCATCTGGTGGATTGGTGTAATTTTTTTACTCTGAGTAGTGGGTGATGTCGTGAACCTGTGTGGAAAGTTTGGGTGATGGGGGGTGTATGGTTTCTGAGATCCACACACTTTTAGGGCAGGAAAAGAACAAAAGTAAATACACAAAAGTTTAGACATTTATAATTTCAAAACGGTTACACGTATCCAAAATCCTTTAATAACTTTAGGTCGGGTTAGTCCATAGATGTCCCAGAATAATTTCCGTGTGATTTGGCCAAACGGTCTAGGAGGAGTTCGCAAAAGTAGGTTTTTGATAAAATTCAAAATGGCGGAAAATCTAGGCACACGCAAATGGGCGTGGCCTATATGGATAGATGCGTATTGATCCAGGGAATACAGGCAAAGTGGAATTTTGATTCTACGCCTCACGGTTCAGAAGATATGGACCATAACGCGAAATGGTCTGTTATAGCGCCACCATCTGGCCGATATGGGTAATTTTTTGTTTCTGAGTAGTGAGGCACATTTACAATCTATGTGCCCAGTCTGGCTACGCTGAGCATTACAGTTTCTGCTGTACATACAGTTTTACCGGAGAAGAAGAATAAAAACAAACAAACAACAATAATCAGTACAGATACAATAGGGATCCACGCACTTCGTGCTTGGACCCCTAATAATCGGAACAGATACAATAGGGATCCACGCACTTCGTGCTTGGACCCCTAATAATCCTTTCCATTTATATAGCGCTTTTCTAAGTATTCAAAGTCGCTTTACACACACACACACACACACACACACACACACACACACAGTAACATCATTTAATAGGTACATTTCTGACAGTAGAAATATAATAATATATATAGCCGCAAGCGGCGATGACGGGGTCCAAGCATGGTCAGTAAGGGTGTAGTGGTCAGTAAGGGTGATGGGGTCAGTCAGGGTGTTGTGGTCACATAAGTACTTGTGACTTGAAGTAGTAACGTAACGGGAGAAGCCCCGTCTTTTATTGTCACACGAACACCACAACACATGCATGCAGCCACAACACACTCATGCTGACGGTGGCCGGTGAAAAGTGTCCTCTGCATTTAACCCATCCAGGCATGTCCTTTCCTCCGGGGGGCAGGCTAGGAGCAGTGGTCGCTTTCTCGTACAGCGCCCGGGGACCAACTTCGGGTGTTGTCGTCACTGGTCGGATGACGATGACGATCTGATCTTCTGCATGTTTTTAGTGGGGGGTTATATACGGAGGAACCCCCTGGGGGAGCACGGGGAGAACATGCAAACTCCACACAGAGAGAAAGGCCCTTACGACGAGATACCCCACCTGTGCAGTAGGCACTGAAGATATGGGGGGGAACACAACCACAGCGCCCACAGTGTCCCAGGCGAGAATCGAACTCAGGACCTTCTGACTGTGAGGCGACAGCTCTACCACTGAGCCACCGTGCCCGGATAGAAAGCAGTTTTTGTGTACAATATCCCTTTAAAGAGCATGGAGCAGGGTAATTCCTTTGCTAAATGTATACTTAACCTTGTCCCTATGTCCATTTGAAAAGTGAATGCATCATTAAAAAAAAAAAAAAAAAAGTTTGAAAAAAAATATGGAGAAAAACACCTTCCTTTTTCAGAAGGAAATAACAGACTTTTAATCTGACAAGAAAAAGCCTGCTACGTCACAGTGGGGAGTGGCTCCCGCGTGCGTGTCTCCCTCTCCCCTCCCACTGTGCTTGTCTGCGCTGTGACACGCTCTATCTCTCTCTCTCTCTCTCTCTCTCTCTCTCTCTCTCTCTCTCTCTCTCTCGCTCTCTCGGTGTGTGTGTGTGTGTGTGTGTGTGTGTGTGTGTGTGTGTGTGTGTCTACGCTGTGTGACACGCTCTCTTTCTCGTCTCTCTTCACTCGAGGGAGGGGGAGGCTGCGGCTCCTTCCTCCCCAAGCAGCACAGCACAGCACAGCACCGCTGCTCTGCTCTGCTCTGCTCTGGTCTGCTCTGCTCTGCTCTGCTCTGCTCTGCGCCGCGCCAGGCTGTCTGCAGCCTGGGGTCCGCTCTGCTGTGCGGGAGAAAGAAGGAGGAGGAGAAATGCCCGGGCTGTGAAACCGCCACCTCCACAGCCAGCCACCTCACACACCCCAACTGTTTAATAGTGCCCGGCTCGCATGCCTCTCGGTCGGCTGGCCGGACAATATGCACCCCGCTGCAGCAGCAGCTTCGGGAGGTTTTCTCACTGTGTTCGGGACTTTGGCTCTAACTCGGCCAGATGGCTGGACACGAGTGATACGTCACTTTTGCGCGCGCGCGCGCGTGTGTGTGTGTGTGTGTGTGTGTGTGTGTGTGTGCGTGCGTGTGTGTGTATCGAATTACAGCCCGCACCTCGGCCCGCCTCCGCTCGCTTGCTTTCTCAACTCTCTCCGCGGTCCGTTGTTTCGTAGCTGGGCTGTTCCTGCTCTCTTTCACTGTCAAAATTAGGCTGAGGCCATCATATGCATGTGCATAAACATTTGCTACCTCCTCTTCCTCCTGAAAACCGGCGTTAGCATCCATAGTGTGTGACTGACAGCCCTGACCTAAGTGACGACAGACAGAGGGACAGACAGAGGGACAGACGGTCATGCCTGGCGACTCCCCACTGTGACGTCAGAGTTTTGGGATCCAAGATGTCAAAATAAAAGCTCAAAAATTAAAATGACCCCAGAAGTCACTGTAGTGTATATGTAAGTGTCTTAATGTGAAAATCGAGTTCCTCCATAATTCACCTACACATTGACTGATTGGGGTCTCTAACCTGCCCCATGCTCTTTAAGTATCTGGACAGAAAGTGGTATTTGGGTAGAACATACTGTCAATACGACAAGTACTTCTCTGGCTCTGCAGATACATATAATATGGTCTACAAAGTTAAATACAACAGTCTGGATAGCTCACTTGGTAAAGCTCATGACTTATGCAAACTAAAGACCATTGCTGCTCAAAGTTCAAACCCCCCCATTGGGATGAACAACTTTCAACTTCAGACAGTTAAGTCAGTAACAGGAATTAAAACCCCACATGTTGCCTCCTTATTTTGCGGTGTTTCATGAACTTTTTCAATATCTTGGAAATGTTAGCTGGAGATTGCGTGGCTGTGTTCAAGAACGTGTTTTGCAACAGGAGAGGTTAGTTCTTTTCTCATGATGGAGCTTTTGTGTTCTGAAATCAGAATTTTCAGTTGTCATTGTGTCTTTCCCACACACACATCAAACCATAGGGCGTAGTGGCGTCCACTACAGAAGGTTGATGGGTTTTATCCCTGAAATTGCTTTTGGTGACTATAGCCAGCATGGCAGCTTGTTATGCAGTCCATTTACCATTAAGGACATTTTTGTATTACACACATAATGCACCACTTTACATTAAAAGTCTGCCCTGAATGGAGGTGTTTGAACTAATTGGTGTGGGTTGTGCTGTTACAATGAGCACATGAGTGACAAGGATAATTCAGATTGAATTCTCTTTTTGGACCTTTCACATCTGAATACACAATAATGTATTGGAATGTTTTTCCTCTCATATATCTGAAAGAAGGCTCCCAGCAAACACAATTACATCATGATGATGTTCTGATATCATCTTTCAGTGACGTCCAGGACTAGGCCAAATCACAGCCGATTTGGGGATCATTTAGACATCTACACAGGAATGTCAAGATGACGTCGAAATATGACGTTACCATGAATAGGCATATTCAGTTATTCTGCTATGTACACAGTGTGTATTCAGCAGCGTTATACATAATTATATCCAGATAAACCTTTATTCTACATTTTCAAAAAATAAAACAGTTACTGGCCGTGGTTTGAACCCAGGACCTCCAGCTTTGGTGTCTGCTACTCTACCCCTACACCATCCTTCCACAGCAATGACAAGGCACGGATGTAACCTTATTATGGCATAAACTTGTTTTTATTAAAACGTGGGTGTCAAGTCTTTGTGGATCGGGCATTACTGTGTGACATCTAAACCAACTATGTATTATGCTACAGCAGATGCAGAACCCCAAAACACATTAACACCCAAAATGCTACATTCCAACTTCCAGTAGTAGTAGTAGTAGTAGTAGTAATAGTAGCAGAAGTAGTAATAGTAGTATTAGTAGTGTTGGTAGTAGTGGGAGTGGTAGCAGTAGTAGCAGCAGTAGTTGTAATTGACCGGTTAATGAGTTGTGGGCAATTTAGTGTTGGCGTGTGTTTCATTAAAAGTTTCGAGATTTATCATTTCAAAACGGTTTCACGTATCCAAAATCGTTTAATAACCTTAGGTCGGGGTAGTCCATAGATGACCCAGAAAAGGTTTTGTGTGATTTGGCCAAACGGTCTAGGAGGAGCTCGCAAAAGTAGGTTTTTGATCAAATTCAAAATGGCGGAAAATCTACCACACAGAAATGGGCGGGGCCTAGTAGGTTAGATACATGATGCTCCAGGGAAACCAGTAGATGTGGAATTTTGATTCTACAGCTCGCGGTTCAGAAGTTATGGACCGACAAACGTGAAATTGGCTGTTATAGCGCCACCATCTGGTGGATTGGTGTAATTTTTTTACTCTGAGTAGTGGGTGATGTCGTGAACCTGTGTGGAAAGTTTGGGTGATGGGGGGTGTATGGTTTCTGAGATCCACACACTTTTAGGACAGGAAAATAACAAAAGTAAATACACAAAAGTTTAGACATTTATAATTTCAAAACGGTTACACCTATCCAAAATCCTTTAATAACTTTAGGTCGGGTTAGTCCATAGATGTCCCAGGAGAATTTCCGTGTGATTTGGCCAAACGGTCTAGGAGGAGTTCGCAAAAGTAGGTTTTTGATAAAATTCAAAATGGCGGGAAATCTAGGCACACGCAAATGGGCGTGGCCTATATGGATAGATGCGTATTGATCCAGGGAATACAGCCAAAGTGGAATTTTGATTCTACGCCTCACGGTTCAGAAGATATGGACCATAACGCGAAATGGTCTGTTATAGCGCCACCATCTGGCCGAAATGGGTCATTTTTTGTTTCTGAGTAGTGAGGCACATTTACAATCTATGTGCCCAGTCTGGCTACGCTGAGCATTACAGTTTCTGCTGTACATACAGTTTTACCGGAGAAAAAGAATAAAAAAAAGAATAATCGGAACAGATACAATAGGGATCCACGCACTTCGTGCTTGGACCCCTAAATATAGCCGCAAGCGGCGATGACGGGGTCCAAGCATGGTCAGTAAGGGTGTAGTGGTCAGTAAGGGTGATGGGGTCAGTCAGGGTGTTGTGGTCACATAAGTACTTGTGACTTGAAGTAGTACTTGGATAGAAAGCAGTTTTTGTGTACAATATCCCTTTAAGTATCTGGACAGAAAGTGGTATTTCGGTAGAACATACTGTCAATACGACAAGTACTTCTCTGGCTCTGCAGATACATATAATATGGTCTACAAAGTTAAATGCAACAGTCTGGATAGCTCACTTGGTAAAGCTCATGACTTATGCTAACTAAAGACCATTGCGGCTCAAAGTTCAAACCCCACGTGGGATGAAAAACCTTCAACTTCAGACAGTTAAGTCAGTAACAGTAATTAAAACCCCACATGTTGCCTCCTTATTTTGCGGTGTTTCATGAACTTTTTCAATATCTTGGAAATGTTAGCTGGAGATTGCGTGGCTGTGTTCAAGAACGTGTTTTGCAACAGGAGAGGTTAGTTCTTGTCTCATGATGGAGCTTTTGTGTTCTGAAATCAGAATTTTCAGTTGTCATTGTGTCTTTCCCACACACACATCAAACCATAGGGCGTAGTGGCGTCCACTACAGAAGGTTGATGGGTTTTATCCCTGAAATTGCTTTTGGTGACTATAGCCAACACCCTGCATGGCAGCTTGTCATGCAGTCCATTTACCATTAAGGACATTTTTGTATTACACACATAATGCACCACTTTACATTAAAAGTCTGCCCTGAATGGAGGTGTTTGAACTAATTGGTGTGGGTTGTGCTGTTACAATGAGCACATGAGTGACAAGGATAATTCAGATTTAATTCTCTTTTTGGACCTTTCACATGTGAAGACACAATAATGTATTGGAATGTTTTTCCTCTCTCATCTGAAAGAAGGCTCCCAGCAAACACAATTACATCATGATGATGTTCTGATATCATCTTTCAGTGACGTCCAGGACTAGGCCAAATCACAGCCGATTTGGGGATCATTTAGACATCTACACAGGAATGTCAAGATGACGTCGAAATATGACGTTACCATGAATAGGCATATTCAGTTATTCTGCTATGTACACAGTGTGTATTCAGCAGCGTTATACATAATTATATCCAGATGAACCTTTATTCTACATTTTCAAAAAATAAAACAGTTACCTGGCCGTGGTTTGAAACCCAGGACCTCCAGCTTTGGTGTCTGCTACTTTACCCCTACACCATCCTTCCACAGCAATGACAAGTCACGGATGTAACCTTATTATGGCATAAACTTGTTTTTATTCAAACGTGGGTGTCAAGTCTTTGTGGATCGGGCATTACTGTGTGACATCTAAACCAACTATGTATTATGCTACAGCAGATGCAGAACCCCAAAACACATTAACCCCACCCAAAATGCTACATTCCAACTTCCAGTAGTAGTAGTAGTAGTAGTAGTAGTAGTAGTAATAGTAGCAGAAGTAGTAATACTAGTAGTAGTAGTGTTGGTAGTAGTGGGAGTGGTAGCAGTAGTAGCAGCAGTAGTTGTAATTGACCGGTTAATGAGTTGTGGGCAATTTAATGTGTTTCATTAAAAGTTTCGAGATTTATCATTTCAAAACAGTTTCACGTATCCAAAATCCTTTAATAACCTTAGGTCAGGGTAGTCCATAGATGACCCAGAAAACGTTTTGTGTGATTTGGCCAAACGGTCTAGGAGGAGCTCGCAAAAGTAGGTTTTTGATCAAATTCAAAATGGCGGAAAATCTACCACACAGAAATGGGCATGGCCTAGTAGGTTAGATGCATGATGCTCCAGGGAAACCAGTAGATCTGGAATTTTGATTCTACACCTCGCAGTTCAGAAGTTATGGACCGACAAACATGAAATTGGCTGTTAAAGCGCCACCATCTGGTGGATTGGTGTAATTTTTAGTAGTGGGTGATGTCGTGAACCTGTGTGGAAAGTTTTGGTGATGGGGGGTGTATGGTTTCTGAGATCCACACACTTTTACGGCAGGAAAAGAACAAAAGTAAATACACAAAAGTTTAGACATTTATAATTTCAAAACGGTTTCACGTATACAAAATCCTTTAATAACTTTAGGTCGGGTTAGTCCATAGATGTCCCAGAAGAATTTCCGTGTGATTTGGCCAAACGGTCTAGGAGGAGTTTGCAAAAGTAGGTTTTTGATCAAATTCAAAATGGCGGAAAATCTAGGCACACGCAAATGGGCGTTGCCTATACGGATAGATGCGTATTGATCCAGGGAATACAGCCAAATTGGAATTTTGATTCTACGCCTCACGGTTCAGAAGATATGGACCATAACGCGAAATGGTCTGTTATAGCGCCACCATCTCACCGATATGGGTAATTTTTTGTTTCTGAGTAGTGAGGCACATTTACAATCTATGTGCCCAGTCTGGCTATGCTGAGCATTACAGTTTCTGCTGTACATACAGTTTTACCGGAGAAGAAGAATAAAAAAAATAAAAAAAAATCAGAACAGATACAATAGGGATCCACGCACTTCGTGCTTGGACCCCTACTAATAATAATAATAGCTTGGATTTATATTGCGCCTTTCAAGGAACCCAAGGCCGCTTCACAGAGCACAAAAAGATGATGGACACACATAGATGACAACAAAGAACAACAAAAAACAGAAAGAGACTAGCTGCCGAAGGCTGTGTTGAACAGGTGAGTTTTGAGTAGAGTTTTGAAGGTAGCCAGTGATGGGGCGTTGCGGATTTCGGCTGGGAGAGAGTTCCAAAGGGTGGGGGCCGCCACGCTGAAGGCTCTGGCCAAAATAAAACAAGAAAAGGATGTAGTTTAAAACTGGAGGAGACATGAGATGGAGGGAAGGGGAAAGAGGGGGGTGGGTCTTGCCGGCCTGTTTGAAGGAGGGTATAGGGTGGTTGCCTGACGGATGTGATGTAGGGAGGGCGTTCCAGAGGGAGGGTGCAGCAAGTGAAAAGGCCCTGTGCCCCCAGGTCCAGAGCTTGGTCCTGGCGGTTATCAGGCTGTTTGCATCAGCAGACCTGAGGCGACGGGTAGCGGTGTGGCGGGGGAGAATGTCAGAGAGATGCTGGTGGTGGTGGTGGTGCGGGGCGTGCTGGGGGGGCACTTGTTTAGGGCTTCGTGGGGGAGGTATGGGGAGATCCCTGTAGTATTTTAAAGTCAATCCTGTATCAGTGGAGGTCATGGAGGACAGGGGGGATGTGATCTCGGCGGCGGGCAACAGAGTTCTGGATGTATTGGAGTTTATTGAGGATTTGGTGGGCTGAGCTGTACAGCTGTAGAGCTGTAGAGCTGTTAGAGCTGAAGAGCTGTAGAGCTGTAGAGCTGTAAGAGCTGTAGAGCTGTAAGAGCTGTAGAGCTGTAGAGCTGTAGAGCTGTTAGAGCTGTAGAGCTGTAGAGCTGTTAGAGCTGTAGAGCTGTAGAGCTGTAGAGCTGAAGCGCTGTAGAGCTGTTAGAGCTGTAGAGCTGTAGAGCTGTTAGAGCTGTAGAGCTGTAGAGCTGTTAGAGCTGTAGAGCTGTAGAGCTGTTAGAGCTGTAGAGCTGTAGAGCTGTAGCGCTGTAGAGCTGTTAGAGCTGTAGAGCTGTAGAGCTGTTAGAGCTGTTAGAGCTGTAGAGCTGTTAGAGCTGTAGAGCTGTAGAGCTGTATAGAGCTGTAGCGCTGTAGAGCTGTTAGAGATGTAGAGCTGTAGAGCTGTTAGAGCTGTAGAGCTGTAGAGCTGTTAGAGCTGTAGAGCTGTAGAGCTGTAGCGCTGTAGAGCTGTTAGAGCTGTAGAGCTGTAGAGCTGTTAGAGCTGTAGAGCTGTTAGAGCTGTTAGAGCTGTAGAGCTGTTAGAGCTGTTAGAGCTGTAAGAGCTGTAGAGCTGTAGAGCTGTTAGAGCTGTAGAGCTGTAGAGCTGTTAGAGCTGTAGAGCTGTTAGAGCTGTAGAGCTGTTAGAGCTGTTAGAGCTGTAGCGCTGTAGAGCTGTTAGAGCTGTAGAGCTGTTAGAGCTGTTAGAGCTGTAGAGCTGTTAGAGCTGTTAGAGCTGTTAGAGCTGTAGAGCTATTAGAGCTGTAGAGCTGTTAGAGTTGTTAGAGCTGTAGAGCTGTTAGAGCTGTAGAGCTGTTAGAGCTGTAGAGCTGTAGAGCTGTTAGAGCTGTAGAGCTGTAGAGCTGTTAGAGCTGTTAGAGCTGTAGAGCTATACAGCTGTTAGAGCTGTATAGCTGTTAGAGCTGTTAGACTTAGACTTATCTTTATTTGTCCCGGAAGGGAAATTCATTTTCACTGTACTGTACATTATAGGGAGAGAATTCTTACGCCAGTGTGCAGAGAGGACATAACAAAGACAGCAACATACATGACATCAACAGAGACAATAGCAATGTGGCAAGACAGACACTACAATCAATGTCCTCGTCCTAACGTACCCGAGACATCGCACTCTGAGCCGCGGAGCAGGAGTGCTGCGGTGCAGTGGCGTGGTAGCGGGGCAGCTGTGGAAAAGTCGTTAGTCAAAGTGAAATAGCAGTGCAGAAGTAGTGATTTAGTAGCAGTGGAGTAGCAGTTGGCACCAGCGCGTCCCAACACTCACGTCTCGAATGCAACTGCGGCTAACCGTTGGCAAGCATCGCTAGCAACACTTTCTCTTGCACACATCAGCCACTTATACGCAAAAGCCATTTGCAGTGCAGTCGCTGGTACCGTGATGTGATTAAAAGGGTCAATTGACTTTAAAATCATACCCCGGAGTAACGGAGACTTTATTTTTTCAAGGAGCAGTGGAAGTAAATCAAATTGAGAAAAGTTAAACTAAAGAGGTACTTGCGCGGCTGCCAACAAATTCTAATTCCTTCCTAGTTCCTTGTATTGGCCTCTTGGCTCGAGAGTAACAGGCGAGACAGAAAACGCCATGTGCGGTCTGTTGCTTTGGCTCTGACAGTATTAAGGCCTTGATTATACTGGTAGTTCATTTGTGTTTGTCTTTGACCTGATGCTCTTAAGCATGGAGGACATATTGGTTTTGGCAGAGAGCGATGGTCGGGTCACTTGGCCGGTGTCCAGCTGCAGATTGTGATCGCCCTCGTCACGCCCTAGTCATCTCTATCACTTCTAGATTAAGGGGATGCAAACTAATGTGATTCACTCTAAGTTAATAGTGACTCAACAACTGCAGGTTGAGGGCTCTTAGTCACTTCTCAACTCGACTTAAATATTTGTCAGAGAGAGAGAGAGAGAGAGGAATCATTGATGATTTGCTAAGGGAAGCCAGAGCTTCAAGAAGAAACAGTGGTTTGCGGTGGATCAGTGGATCATGGCGGGATGTTAAGAGTTCCCTGAGGTCATGGTGATTTGATTGAACTAGGATTTGACTTTGACAACGCACATTCAACACACACTAAGCTATATTGTCTTACCAGACTACTGTATAATGCACTCTTTCACTAACCTTAACCATCACCACTACAAGCTTAATTCTTACCCTTAAGATCATTTGAATGTGAGACATGAGGAGCAGTACAATCAATGTCCTCACTCTGAAGGATTTCCCACTTCTCTCTGTGTGAGATATGGACACCGTCGGCTGACCACGCTGCATTAACAGCTGGCCCAATAGAGCGGCAAAGTGAACGTCACTTCCTGCTTCAGCACTACTGTACCAGAGATTTTCATCCGCCATTTATTTTCCCATATACATTTCGTAAAATGTTTATAAAAAGAGTTTTAATAGTTCAAACCAAACGGTTCAGCTAACGCTATAATCGGGAGGGACCATAGAACATTTCACTCCGACCAAAACTTTAAAAAACAACATAGAAAAAATATTTTCATCAAACCCGCATTTCTTTATGTTTTGGTCCGAGTGAAATGTTATGCGATGTCTCCTGTTTCTAAATATATCTGAACCGTTTGTTTTGAACCAGTAAAGCTATTTTTATAAGCATTTTACTAAATGTCTATGGGAAAATAAATGGCGGATGAAAATCTGTGGTACAGTGCAGGAAGTGACGTTCACTTTGCCTCTCTATACTAATCAATTCTAGAGAGGCATTTTGTCATGTTTTTCATTATGGAAGCCTGTTCATTCTTCTGCCCAGCTGATGGAAGCACACCTCATTTACATCTTATTCCTTTGACTCTTGTGGAGATAATTTAGAAGTTGTTGTAATACCTCCCTCCAGATCTAGGGGGCACTATCTGCAGTAAGCTGCTCTAATCTAGGACTTCTTGTCTTAGGTAATATAGACGTCTGAATGGTGTGATTCTGGGTCAGTCCCCAAAGGCAGAGAGAGAGGGGGCTGAACCAGAGCTATGTGACTTTGCTTTTGTAAATAAATCATTTATACTTTTTAAATTCTAGTTAGTCAAGTCAAGTTTATTTATATAGCCCTAATTCACAAGCATGTCTCAGAGGGCTTCACAGAAAGTATGTCTAGTTGATTCTAGCTAACACACAGTAACAAGAATATACAGAATAAAGATAACATTTGAACAATTGATAATATAGAAAATATAGAAATGAAGAGAGAGCAGAGGAGAGAGCAGGAGAAGGGGGGAGAGCAGGGGGAATGTGAGAGAGTGATGGGGTGGGGAGGGAATGGGAGATGTTGGAGGGTATAGGAGGTGGGGAAGGAGCAAGAGGAGAGAGCAGGAGAGGGGAAGGGGGAGGGGTGTGGGGGAGAAGAGAGCAGGGGGAGGGAGCAGGTGGGGAGAGAATGAGAAATATAGACGCACATCTTGCAAACGGACATATGTCAATTTCTAAGCAACCAAACTATGCCTAATTTAATTGGCTGCAAGCCTTTAGTAATGAGTCCTTTTGCCAGATAAGCACATGTTCACATATAGAGCTTATGGGTGCCTTGCTTTAGGGAAGAGTGGGTGCCATGCTTTGAATAGTGGCGAAATACTAAGAGCATGGGTGCCATGCTTTAAATAGTGGCGGAATATTGCCATGCTATGCCATGCTTTAAATAGTGGCGGAATATTGGAGAGGATAGAGTGGGTGCCATGCTTTGGAGTAAAATGTGTACTATGCTTTAGAGTAGTGGGGGAAAGGGGGAAGGGGAAGAACACCGGGAAGAGGAGAAAGCAGGAGAGTGGAGGAGGGAGGGAGAGCGGGGGGATGTGAGGGAGGAGGGGGGGGGAGGTGGGGAGAAAATAGGAAATGTGGAGGAGGAGAGAACAGAGGAGGAGAGATGAGGGTGCAGGGGAGGGAGAGCCAGGGTAGAGGTAGGGTCTAGGGTTGGGGGAGGGAGTAGGTCTACAGGCCCGGATTAGGGCGAGGGTGGGGAGAAATGGGAAATGTGGAGGAGGAGAGAACAGAGAAGGAGAGGTGGGAGGGTGCAGGGGAGGGAGAGCAGGGGGAATGTGAGAGGGAGGAGAGGGCAGAGAGGAGGAGAGAACAGAGAAGGAGAGGTGGGAGGGTGCAGGGGAAGGAGAGCAGCGGGAATGTGAGAGAGGGGAGAGGACAGAGAGGAGAGAACAGAGAAGGAGAGGTGGAAGGGTACAGGGGAGGCAGAGTAGAGGTAGGGTCTAGGGTGGAGGGAGGGAGTAGGATACGGGCCCGGATTAGGGCGAGGGTGGGGAGAAAATGGGAAATGTGGAGGAGGAGAGAACAGAGAAGGAGAGGTGGGAGGGTGCAGGGGAAGGAGAGCAGGGGGAATGTGAGAGAGGGGAGAGGACAGAGAGGAGGAGAGAGGCAGAGAAGGAGAGGTGGGAGGGTGCAGAGGTGGGAGGGTGCAGGGGAAGGAGAGCAGGGGGAATGTGAGAGAGGGGAGAGCAGGAAGTGGCAGGGATTCAGGAAAATAGGGGAGAAGAGGAGAAGGAGCAGAGGGGGGGAGAAGGAGGAGAGAGCAGGAGAAGGGAGGGGGGGGCGGTGGGATGTGGGGGAGGAAAGAGCATGGAAAGAGAGGAGAACAGGAAGGGGGAAGAAGGGAAGAAGCGGGGGAAGGGGGAAAGAGAGAGGGGGGGGGGAGAAGATCAGACAACTGACTACTCTAAGCATTAACCAGAGCTAACTGGGACATAGCTAATCTACAGCCTAATCTGGCCTATCCTACTCTGCTCTAGTCTGATTTTAGCCTGAACACTATAACAGGTCAGCCTTAGGCTGTAGCTAATCTATCGCCTACCTAAGCTGTTCTAAACCAACCGGCAGCCCTCGACCAGTGATGAAGAGCACCGATGCCCCCCGACCCGGCCCCCACCCACATAAGGCGTGGGAGGGAAGGCCAGGCCGGGACACAGCGGCGCCCCCTCACCCCCAGTGAACGCAAGAAAACCTTTCCACCATATGGTGGCAATCCACACATGGATCGCCACATGGATTGCCCCAGTGACTTGGCTGAGGAGGAACCTTGTGAGGTCGTTGTGCTATAGGGGCCCATTGCTGCGGCCCGGGCGGACCCAGCCCCCACGCGACCCGCCCCCCCAGCCCCCAGCCACCAGCATAGTGACTGAGAGCGTGAGAGCAGGCCACGCGGGGGACGGGCCCACCCAGGCCACAGCAACAGACCCCGTGGCAATTCGGTGCAAGAAAATATTGACCCAAAAACAGTACACATGTAGATAATTGTGAATCTACATATTTATTGCAGATTATATACTCACTATCTAATATTCACCTCGCTCATTAAAAAAAAATATATATACATATATAACATTTTATTTCCCCCTCTTTCATGTGGATAGACAGGTGGACAGTAGGTGGGGCGGCGCCCTGGCGCCCTCTAGTGGCCGGCTGCTACTGCTACTCTCCCTTTTCATCATTTTGCGATGCCACAAGGCGGTAGCCAGCAGCTTGTGTTATGGTGATGATGTCATAAGGCGGTAGCCAGCAGCTTGTGTTACGGTGATGATGCCGCAAGGCCGTAGCCAGCAGCTTGTGTTACGGTGATGATGCCACAAGGCCATAGCCAGCAGCTTGTGTTACGGTGATGATGCCACAAGACGGTAGCCAGCAGCTTGTGTTACGGTGTTGATGCCACAAGGCCGTAGCCAGCAGCTTGTGTTACGGTGATGATGCCACAATGCCGTGATGCCACAAGGCCGTAGCCAGCAGCTTGTGTTATGTGATGATGCCACAAGGCCGTAGCCATCAGCTTGTATTACGGTGATGATGCCACAAGGCCATAGCCAGCAGCTTGTGTTACAGTGATGATGCCACAAAGCCGTAGCCAGCAGCTTGTGTTAAGGTGATGATGCCACAAGGCCGTAGCCAGCAGCTTGTGTTACGGTGATGATGCCACAATGCCGTGATGCCACAAGGCCGTAGCCATCAGCTTGTATTACGGTGATGATGCCACAAGGCCATTATAGCCAGCAGCTTGTGTTACAGTGATGATGCCACAAGGCCGTAGCCAGCAGCTTGTGTTACGGTGATGATGCCACCAGGCCATAGCCAGCAGCTTGTGTTACAGTGATGATGCCACAAGGCCGTAGCCAGCAGCTTGTGTTATGTGATGATGCCACAAGGCCGTAGCCAGCAGCTTGTGTTATGTGATGATGCCACAAGGCCGTAGCCAGCAGCTTGTGTTACAGTGATGATGCCACAAGGCCGTAGCCAGCAGCTTGTGTTATGTGATGATGCCACAAGGCCGTAGCCAGCAGCTTGTGTTATGTGATGATGCCACAAGGCCGTAGCCAGCAGCTTGTATTACGGTGATGATGCCACAAGGCCGTAGCCAGCAGCTTGTGTAGTTACGGTGATGATGCCACAAGGCCGTAGCCAGCAGCTTGTGTTATGTGATGATGCCACAAGGCCGTAGCCAGCAGCTTGTGTTATGTGATGAAGGCCATAGCCAGCAGCTTGTGTTACGGTGATGATGCCACAAGGCCGTAGCCAGCAGCTTGTGTTACGGTGATGAAGGCCATAGCCAGCAGCTTGTGTTATGTGATGAAGGCCATAGCCAGCAGCTTGTGTTATGTGATGATGCCACAAGGCCGTAGCCAGCAGCTTGTGTTACGGTGATGATGCCACAATGCCGTAGCCAGCAGCTTGTGTTACGGTGATGATGCCACAAGGCCGTAGCCAGCAGCTTGTGTTACGGTGATGATGCCACAATGCCGTGATGCCACAAGGCCGTAGCCAGCAGCTTGTGTTACGGTGATGATGCCACAATGCCGTAGCCAGCAGCTTGTGTTACGGTGATGATGCCACAATGCCGTAGCCAGCAGCTTGTGTTACGGTGATGATGCCACAATGCCGTGATGCCACAAGGCCGTAGCCAGCAGCTTGTGTTACGGTGATGATGCCACAAGGCCGTAGCCAGCAGCTTGTGTTATGGTGATGATGCCACAAGGCCGTAGCCAGCAGCTTGTGTTACGGTGATGATGCCACAAGACCGTAGCCAGTAGCTTGTGTTACGGTGATGATGCCACAAGGCCGTAGCCAGCAGCTTGTGTTACAGTGATGATGCCACAAGGCCGTAGCCATCAGCTTGTGTTATCTGATGATGCCACAAGGCCTGGGTGGTTGTGATGTCCCGCTGATCCCTGCATCCCTCCAACACCCTGACCTTACTGGCCAACATACTGTGTGTTACAAAGTGTCATCAGTGACGCCGAGGGGGCGTGACCCAACAGCAGTAGTTGATGATTTGGGAGTGAGTTGCCCTCTCTCCATCTCTCTCTCTCTCTCTCCGTCTCCCTCTCTCCCTTTCTCTATCGAGAGTGCATGGTGGAGTAATTAAGTGATTTAAACATCTGACTCAGGGTTATGGTTAGCTGCTCTCTCTATCCTTCTGTTGTGCTCGCAGGAGCTGGTTTGGTTATGAAATATGAGTATTAATAATTATGAATTATTAATATTCATAAATTTATTAGATTTGACAGAAAATATTGTATTCTCTGTAAGATTCGGGGCACCACTGTAGTTAAGGCTACAGACCTGTCTAAAAGTCAGTTATGACTAGATTAGACACCAAACCAAATTGTCATATCAGTCTCATAGTGATATAGTGTACATTGTACAGTTAATTGAAGGTCAAAGTTCGTAAGCTTCTGTCACAGATTTCCACAGATAAAATACCTCATGAATAACCACCAAGATTCATAGCATTATGTAATAAAAAGATTTAATAAATCACAATATCAATTGACATTAACATAATGATTAAAATATCAGTTCATCACATTTACTTTTATGACTAATACTCTACCACATCTATAGCTAATACCTAATGTGAACAAACATTATCAATTGTATGTGTGGGTGTGTGTGTGTGTGTGTGTGTGTGTGTGTGTGTGTGTGTGTGCTTTAAGTCTGCCTGGCTGGCAGGCCTGGGTGTGTGGGTATGTGAGTATGTGGGTGTTAATTAGCACTTGTGTGTGTGTGTGTGTGTGTGTGTGTATGTGTGTGTGTGTGTGGGTGTGTGTGAGAGAGAGAGGAGGAGGTAGGAGAGAAGGTGGAGTGGCTCGTTCTGGCTGTCTCTGTGATGTAATCACAGGATTGGCTGAGAGGCGGGCTGATCGTGTGTAGACCGCCTCCTTTTCAAAATGGCGGGTTTGCCAAAGTTGAGGAAGGATTGACTCGGTCAGACAGAGGTGGCTGGGGGGCGGTCTGGAACCGCCTCCTTTCCAAAATGGCGGTTCTGCCGAATTTAGGAAGGGATCACTCTGCCTGCCTAGCCTGGGTCACTCTGTGTGAGTGACTAATCAAACTCTCTAATTCAGCTTAACTGTATTTTTGCGGGTAGACATTCTGACCACCTCCAGACCGTTCCAAGCCTAGCCCTTTCGGTTGAACGGGCTCAGCTGGGAGGCCGAGAGAGTGGGGGAGGGAGAGAAGGAGAGGGAGAGAGGAGAGTGGCCCACTGGTGGCCGCTAAGTTCGTGCTGAACTTGGCGCTCACCTTCAGGCGTCTATATCATTCAACAGTGTGCGAAACATTGTACATCAACATACAGGATACTGTAATCAACACATACATGGTAATGCATTTTAACCCCTGACTCTGCCCAGAACCATTAAACCATAAACTCTCACGCGGATTCACTCTGCTAAGTGAATCGTTCCGTTGTTGGCACGGCTGTCCTGTGCGCTGTGGGTTTGGCTGAGTTGACGTCGGGGCCGACGTGCGATCTGGCCTGGGCAAGCATGCAGCGGACGTCTGATGGGGGTCGACGATGCCGGGGGTGGACGTGCAGTCTCTCTGCTGGTTGAGTCGAAGGAGTGCTGCGGCTGTGGCTGGATGCCAGCCACGGTGGGTCTTCTGCGTCCTTCGTCGGCTGTGGGTTCTGCGACTGGGGCCACGGTGTGTCTTTCTGCAGCCGTTGGTTTGCCCTGCTGCGGTGTGGCGTTCTTCTTCTTCTCCTGCACGTGCGGTGCGCGGGGAGGGTCGTCAGTCAGGCGTTCTTGCCTGGAAGCTTGGTCAACAGCTGGCGTTATGCCAGGCTGTGGTAAGTCTGGAAGCGTAAGGAGGTTTTTCCCTGCGACTTATAACGCTAAACCGACTTAAATTAAACTGAGATTAAGTATAACTATCTCAGTGTAAGCATGCTATGTCTCGTGGGACTTACGGCTGGCCTTTGGTAGGCGTTTTCTGAGTGAGGCCTGGTTCCTTCTGAGGCCCTGGTCAGGCCTTTGTTGCAGCGCAGGGGGTGCAGCGAGCGGGGGAGGGGAGCTGGCTTCCTGGCTCCTCCAGACCCTTCCGCTGCGCACGAAAGCTTAGTTGAGACTCATACTGTAGACTGCCAGTTAAAACTGCTTTCCCAACAGTTTTGTCTCACTGTATGGGGAAGTCACAAAGGGTTCTCATTGGCTTGTCATGTGTCTTTGGTGATAGCTCTGGCCAATGATTGCTCTGTGAGCTGGGGTGGGCACACCCACTCTGCAAGTTCAACTCAAAGGGTGTTGTCCCTCTTGGCTGCGGGGGAACAATTGTCTTTGATTAGATTGAGAGATAAACAATGGCAACTTCTTTGAGGCTTGGCCCCCAGCTGTGCTGGTATCTGTCGGGTGTGACCCAGCCAACCAAATGGTACAGTGTTTGGAGGGTGGGGGGAGGATCCCCCTCACTGTCTCTACAATACACTCAAATGTCTTACATTCAAATATATCAGTAATACAGTACAGTCCATAATGTGTCGATCACAACATCCCCCCTCCTCGTCTGTGGACTGCTGTCGACCTGCGGTCCGCGGGCGAGGATGAAGGGCTGTACAGACAGTTTGCTGTAACTTTTGGTCCATGTCCATCTGTTCTGTGGGATCAAAGTGTCATACTCAGGCCGTTCATAGTTCAGGTTTGGTTCTGGGCAGACTCCTAACCATACCTAGACTCATTACCATATAGATAATACAACCTTAAGGTCACATACACAACATCATTTCAAAATCAACATGGTAAACAGGGAAGGGCAGGAGGAGAGAAGGAGAGAGAGGGTGACAGGGTGTGATTTTGAATGTGTGCTGCATTCCAGCAGTGTTGTGCTATGTGTCTATGTGTAGCTATGTGCCAAGCTTTGTCCTATTTTGATGTGGTCTGCCTGCCGTAAAGGTGTTATGTTTCACAGCACAGCGTTGACAATGCATCTAGCCTACATAGAGATAAGGGTGAGAGCCGAGTGACAGGTGACTGTCAGGGGTGACAGGGCGGCTGCGTCCAGTCACCCGCCCTTCACCGAGTTTGATGTCATCTCCTGGGAGGGCCTCTGGTGGCTTGAATGCCCACCCTGCCCGTCAGGCGTCTGGCTCCCGTTCGGATGTCTAATTGGGTGGAGGGCCTAGTGTGCTGAGGAGACTCACGCCGTTCGCGCCCTGTGGCGTGACTGTGATGTCTCTTTGGGCAGCAGCTACCCCCCTTGGCTCTGTCCGGCAGAACCAGGTGGTCTGGCCTGCGTGGTGAGCGTGTGTGTGGTACCGTCTCTGGGTCCACACACACGCGGTTGGTGGGTTGAAACTGGCCATTTCTGCTTTTTGCTTCGGTTTCCACCTCCCACGCTATTGAGGCGGTTTTGAGGACCGTGCGCATGCTTCGGTCATACCAACGTGCGTCTAGGGCTACGGATGGGCGCACCGAGTCATGCAGACCGTCTAGGAAGAGTTCCTTGAGACGTGGCACGTCTGATTGATCCGGGCCATTTCTACCTTGACTATATATCTTCTTCAAGCGTCTAAAGTAATCCCTAGGATGTTCCTGGTAATTCTGTTTGACGTGTAAGGCCGCGTTCCTCCCTGCCGCTGGCGACTGGGTAAGGATGTACTCTTCGCCCAAGGCTTCGCGGAGCTTGTCAAAGTCATCTCTGATATGGGAAGGTTGCGTTTGGATAAACGCACGCACGTGCTTTGAGCTCGTGCTCCATATCAGTTGAGCTTTCTCTCGCGGCGAGGCGTGTGGCAGAGCCTGCGAACCACGTTCGACTTCGTTGAGATAATCGGTCAAGTGTACCTCGTGACTGGCGGGATCGAACAAGTCAATGTCGTTTGCGATTGACTTCAGTAAGTGATAGCGTGACTCTGCTTCTCGGAGAGAGAGTCCTGAATCACTCTGTTTTGGCAGTAGAGGCTGCAAGAAGGAGTGGCCGTTTGCCCGATTGGGCACCAAAGAGCGACTAATGTCATCACGCCCGGGGTCCCCCCTTTCGGGGGGAGGGGTGGAAGAGCTGACTTCCTGTTTCCTTGGTGGACAGGAGCTAGAAAGTGAGTGAGGCTGGATAGCCTCTGGTGAAAAAGACCTAGCAGGATCCTCTCTGAATGACAGGTTAGCATAACTGGGCAGTTGGTCTGTGTCCAGCTGTGAATGCTGTTTGTTTCCCCTGCTCATCATAGTCACGCTCTCTGTTTGGGAAGCGGAGTGGACCTGCTGGAACTTAGTGACTGGATCTGACTCATCAGCGCACCCGCTGGTGGCCTGAGTAAATGACGGTTTATAACGCACAGGGCGGTAGTCGATCGACTCGCCCCGGGCGTGATAAATGGAAAGCCGGTAAGACACACGTTCCTCCCTGCAGGGGGTTGCAGTGTGGATCGTTTTGTCATAACCGGAAGTGGCGCTGTCAAGTCGTTTGACTGTCAGCAGTTTGTGCTCTGAGGTGGAAGTCAGAGCTGGATGAAAGCGTGAATAACGTCTGATTCTACACGTGGGTTGCTCGGATGAATGACTGACTGGTATGTCATAAGCATGAAAGTCGAGCTCTGAATCGGACGACGACTGTTGGGCTGAATAGCCTGAATCAGTTTGCTCGTTGTGAGAGCGGTCTCCCCCCTTTCGCGGTGTGGTGTCGCGATGCCTAGGGGCGCGGCTGCTTGCCAGCGCGGGCGCTAGGTAGTGTGCGGGGGTCTGATTCAAGTCGAGGGTTGGTCTAGCCCTAGGAGGCGTGTCAGCCTCCGGTTCCGGCGGGGTTAAGGCCTTCTGGTGCTCTCGCTGCTTGGAAGCCTTGGCTGTTTGCCGTGCTATTACTGCTCGGGTGGTTGGTGGAGCAGTGCGACCCGAGAGGGGGGCCGTTCTGGGTCCGAGGGCCGCCGTGGATCCGGTCGGCATGCCCTTTTGGCTCTGTTGCAGCCGGGAAACTTCGGTACGCAGTCGGGCTAATTCTGTTTGGCAGACCTGGGCTTGTCGATGCAGGCCCAGATTGGCCTGCAGCGTAGCTTGACAGCTGTTGCGCAGTCTGCCTATCTGCGTCTGGTAGACAGTGGTCTGCCGCTGATGCGCAGCGTCCTGCACCTGGAATCTGCGATTTTGCAGAAAGAAAATAATTCCCAATGGAATTATTAGGACCGCTAGTGTTAGCATTACAATGCTAAATTCATCTGCTCCTCCTGTGGGCGGGCAGATGAGAGAGGCGGCTACCGCTTGCAAGTCGGTGGCGGCCATCTTAAAGAAAGTTTCAGCGCTGACCATCTTGTGGCAGCGCAGACTCATTGCGATGAGTCAAGCAGCTGTTTTACTGCTGTCAATTTTAAGCAAAAGGTGTGTGCACTCACCGTGTTGCTATGGCATCAAATGCCGTCAATGCCCACAGTTACTAATCCTAATTAAAGAATGGCCCAAATGTGACAGTCTCTCTGTGAGTTAGCTGCCAATTGCATGCAGTTAGTTTGACCTCTGTCAGCTGTCACTCGGCTGGTGTCTGCTGTCAGTGTCATCAGGTGCAGGTGTCTGCCTGTCTTTCGCATGCAAATTCACTGTGACTGGTGGTCACAGGGCTTTGTTTACACTTTGTCTCTGGCTGTTGAGAGCCAGGGTGAATGTTTTTGAGTGCTAATGTGAGGGGGGGGCAGCCTGACTTCCTCCCACCCTTTGCCGGTGTGGCTTTCAAATTAGCATCAAAGGTTCCACTTTAAAATGCGCAGCACTATTTGTTTACTCTCTGTTAGAGTCACTCTCTGATAGAAGGAACATTGCTATCTCTCATAATTTTAGGTTGAAGGCACAGTGGAAAACAGTTTGTTAACTGTGGTTTCTAACATAAAAATGGAATCAAGGATTTTAAACTGAGCTGTTGTCTTTGGGACTGTTTTGCTCAGAAATGTTCAATACAAATCCTAACTTGTGTTAAGATTATGGGAAGATTCCATATTTTATGATTAGAGTTCCTTTAGTGTCTTCTGACGCATGTGATTTGCTTGGCAAAGCGCTATAGAAAACCTGATTTTGGAAAAATTTGAAAAACTTTGATTTTTCAAAAATTTATGAATTTTTATTATTCATGCATATCATATCTGTGGAAATACTGATATTAGAATCCTCAAACGGGGCGTCATTTATGTTGTGCTCGCAGGAGCTGGTTTGGTTATGAAATATGAGTATTAATAATTATGAATTATTAATATTCATAAATTTATTAGATTTGACAGAAAATATTGTATTCTCTGTAAGATTCGGGGCACCACTGTAGTTAAGGCTACAGACCTGTCTAAAAGTCAGTTATGACTAGATTAGACACCAAACCAAATTGTCATATCAGTCTCATAGTGATATAGTGTACATTGTACAGTTAATTGAAGGTCAAAGTTCGTAAGCTTCTGTCACAGATTTCCACAGATAAAATACCTCATGAATAACCACCAAGATTCATAGCATTATGTAATAAAAAGATTTAATAAATCACAATATCAATTGACATTAACATAATGATTAAAATATCAGTTCATCACATTTACTTTTATGACTAATACTCTACCACATCTATAGCTAATACCTAATGTGAACAAACATTATCAATTGTATGTGTGGGTGTGTGTGTGTGTGTGTGTGTGTGTGTGTGTGTGTGTGTGTGCTTTAAGTCTGCCTGGCTGGCAGGCCTGGGTGTGTGGGTATGTGAGTATGTGGGTGTTAATTAGCACTTGTGTGTGTGTGTGTGTGTGTGTGTGTGTGTGTGTGTATGTGTGTGTGTGTGTGGGTGTGTGTGAGAGAGAGAGGAGGAGGTAGGAGAGAAGGTGGAGTGGCTCGTTCTGGCTGTCTCTGTGATGTAATCACAGGATTGGCTGAGAGGCGGGCTGATCGTGTGTAGACCGCCTCCTTTTCAAAATGGCGGGTTTGCCAAAGTTGAGGAAGGATTGACTCGGTCAGACAGAGGTGGCTGGGGGGCGGTCTGGAACCGCCTCCTTTCCAAAATGGCGGTTCTGCCGAATTTAGGAAGGGATCACTCTGCCTGCCTAGCCTGGGTCACTCTGTGTGAGTGACTAATCAAACTCTCTAATTCAGCTTAACTGTATTTTTGCGGGTAGACATTCTGACCACCTCCAGACCGTTCCAAGCCTAGCCCTTTCGGTTGAACGGGCTCAGCTGGGAGGCCGAGAGAGTGGGGGAGGGAGAGAAGGAGAGGGAGAGAGGAGAGTGGCCCACTGGTGGCCGCTAAGTTCGTGCTGAACTTGGCGCTCACCTTCAGGCGTCTATATCATTCAACAGTGTGCGAAACATTGTACATCAACATACAGGATACTGTAATCAACACATACATGGTAATGCATTTTAACCCCTGACTCTGCCCAGAACCATTAAACCATAAACTCTCACGCGGATTCACTCTGCTAAGTGAATCGTTCCGTTGTTGGCACGGCTGTCCTGTGCGCTGTGGGTTTGGCTGAGTTGACGTCGGGGCCGACGTGCGATCTGGCCTGGGCAAGCATGCAGCGGACGTCTGATGGGGGTCGACGATGCCGGGGGTGGACGTGCAGTCTCTCTGCTGGTTGAGTCGAAGGAGTGCTGCGGCTGTGGCTGGATGCCAGCCACGGTGGGTCTTCTGCGTCCTTCGTCGGCTGTGGGTTCTGCGACTGGGGCCACGGTGTGTCTTTCTGCAGCCGTTGGTTTGCCCTGCTGCGGTGTGGCGTTCTTCTTCTTCTCCTGCACGTGCGGTGCGCGGGGAGGGTCGTCAGTCAGGCGTTCTTGCCTGGAAGCTTGGTCAACAGCTGGCGTTATGCCAGGCTGTGGTAAGTCTGGAAGCGTAAGGAGGTTTTTCCCTGCGACTTATAACGCTAAACCGACTTAAATTAAACTGAGATTAAGTATAACTATCTCAGTGTAAGCATGCTATGTCTCGTGGGACTTACGGCTGGCCTTTGGTAGGCGTTTTCTGAGTGAGGCCTGGTTCCTTCTGAGGCCCTGGTCAGGCCTTTGTTGCAGCGCAGGGGGTGCAGCGAGCGGGGGAGGGGAGCTGGCTTCCTGGCTCCTCCAGACCCTTCCGCTGCGCACGAAAGCTTAGTTGAGACTCATACTGTAGACTGCCAGTTAAAACTGCTTTCCCAACAGTTTTGTCTCACTGTATGGGGAAGTCACAAAGGGTTCTCATTGGCTTGTCATGTGTCTTTGGTGATAGCTCTGGCCAATGATTGCTCTGTGAGCTGGGGTGGGCACACCCACTCTGCAAGTTCAACTCAAAGGGTGTTGTCCCTCTTGGCTGCGGGGGAACAATTGTCTTTGATTAGATTGAGAGATAAACAATGGCAACTTCTTTGAGGCTTGGCCCCCAGCTGTGCTGGTATCTGTCGGGTGTGACCCAGCCAACCAAATGGTACAGTGTTTGGAGGGTGGGGGGAGGATCCCCCTCACTGTCTCTACAATACACTCAAATGTCTTACATTCAAATATATCAGTAATACAGTACAGTCCATAATGTGTCGATCACAACACTTCTCTCCATCTGTCTGTCTCTCTCGCTCTCTATCTGTCTGTCTGTCTCTCTGTCTGCATGGCTGTCTCTCTCTGTCTGTCTTTGTCTTTCTGTCTCTCTCTGTCTGTCTGTCTCTCTGTCTGCATGTCTGTCTCTCTCTTGTCTGTCTTTGTCTGTCTGTCTGTCTGCCTGTCTCTCTCTCTGTCTGTTTGTCTCTCTCTGTCCGTCTTTGTATGTCTGTCTGCCTGTCTCTCTCTCTGTCTGTCTGTCTGCCTGCCTGTCTCTCTCTCTGTCTGTCTGCATGTCTGTCTGTCTCTCTGTCTGTCTCTCTGCCTGTCTGTCTGTCTGTCTCTCTGTTTGTTTGTCTGTCTGTCTGTCTGTCTGTCTGTCTGTGTCTGCCTGTCTCTCTCTGTCTCTCTCTCTCTCTCTCTCTCTCTCTCTCTCTCTCTCTTTCAGCTCTGTGCTCTGTATTTGCTCTGACAGGTGCTGTGACGTTATGTGTTTGGGTGGAAAATGGCGTTAGGCTCCAGCGCAGAGCAGCCACCGGGACCGACCGCCAGTCAGTTCCAGTTTCTCCCCGGAGAAGACGTGGCCTCCTCATTAGTGCAGATGATGGAATCCCTCCCTGCTGCTTTATATGGACTCAGATGTGAGAGCAGAAGCTGCTCCACCATCTGCTGTGACTGGCTTCTATTACTGTCTGCTTACAGAAGCTACTAGACAGCCGCTAGTTCACTCATGCCTTACTCAGGCCTTACTCAGGCCTTACTCATGCCTTACTCATGCCTTACTCAGGCCTTACTCAGGCCTTACTCATGCCTTACTCAGGCCTTACTCATGCCTTACTCAGGCCTTACTCATGCCTTACTCAGGCCTTACTCAGGCCTTACTCATGCCTTACTCAGGCCTTACTCAGGCCTTATTCAGGCCTTACTCAGGCCTTACTCAGGCCTTACTCATGCCTTACTCAGGCCTTACTCAGGCCTTACTCAAACCTTACTCAGGCCTTACTCAGGCCTTACTCAGGCCTTACTTAGGCCTTATTCAGGCCTTACTCAGGCCTTACTCAGGCCTTACTCAGGCCTTACTCAGGCCTTATTCAGGCCTTACTCATGCCTTACTCAGGCCTTACTCATGCCTTATTCAGGCCTTACTCATTCCTTACTCAGGCCTTACTCAGGTCTTACTCAGGCCTTACTTAGGCCTTATTCAGGCCTTACTCAGGCCTTACTCAGGCCTTACTCATGCCTTACTCATGCCTTATTCAGGCCTTACTCAGGCCTTACTCAGGTCTTACTCAGGCCTTACTCAGGCCTTATTCAGGCCTTACTCAGGCCTTACTCAGGCCTTACTCAGGCCTTACTCAGGCCTTACTCATGCCTTACTTATCATCCAGCTTATTAACTGTCCCTAGGATCAAATCAAATCACGGGAAGGCTGCATTTACCCACTATGCTTCTGCTAGCTGGAACAAATTGCCTGAAGACCTCAGATCTGCCCCAACCTTACTTACTTTTAAAAATAGACTAAAGACTTTTATGTTTACCGTCGCTTTTAACTGCTGACAGCTACTATGCAAACCCAATGAGTCCTCTATAAGTTTTAGCTCTTTCTGCAACTGCTGCGCCTGTTGCTTATTGCCCTTTTTATACTCTTTTTTTTAAGTTTTGTTGTGATGCTTTTAAATGTCCATTTTATTTCTTCTTTTCATTTATTTTCCTGTCAACCATTTTATGTGCTTAATGAAGTTGCTTAATGCACTTTTTATACTCTTTTTTTTTTAAGTTTTGTTGTGATGCTTTTAAATGTCCATTTTACTCTCTTCTTTTCTTTTCTTTTCCTGTCAACCATTTTATGTGAAGCACTTTGAATTGCCTCTGTGTATGAAATGTGCTATACAAATAAACTTGACTTGACTTGACTTACTCAGGCCTTATTCAGGCCTTACTCATGCCTTACTCAGGCCTTACTCATGCCTTATTCAGGCCTTACTCATGCCTTACTCAGGCCATACTCATGCCTTACTCATACCTTACTCAGGCCTTACTCAGGCCTTACTCATTCCTTACTCAGGCCTTACTCAGGCCTTACTCAGGCCTTACTCATGCCTTACTCATGCCTTATTCAGGCCTTACTCAGGCCTTACTCAGGCCTTACTCATGCCTTATTCAGGCCTTACTCATGCCTTATTCAGGCCTTACTCATGCCTTACTCAGGCCTTACTCACACCTTACTCAGGCCTTACTCATGCATTATTCATGCCTTACTCATGCCTTACTCAGGCCTTACTCAGGCCTTATTCAGGCCTTACTCATGCCTTACTCAGGCCTTACTCATGCCTTATTCAGGCCTTACTCAGGCCTTACTCATGCCTTACTAATGCCTTACTCAGGCCTTACTCAGGCCTTACACAGGCCTTACTCATGCCTTATTCAGGCCTTACTCATGCCTTACTCAGGCCTTACTCATTCCTTACTCAGGCCTTACTCAGGCCTTACTCTGGTCTTACTCAGGCCTTGCAGAGGTCACATTAGGGTTCAGGAATGAATGTCGTCGAACGAAGGTCCTCGCAAGTATAGTACTGTAATACCAATATGTGATGTCAGTTCCTTGTTTAATCAAATTACCGCGGCTGTAAGAAACTCTGAACATCCGACCGAGACTTCCCAGTAACCACCGTCACTTGTGGAAAGCTGGGCCCCGTGCTGCACCGTGCTGCACCGTGCTGCACCATGCTGCCCCGCCACTTCCCCTGACGAAAGCCAACGACGGTGGTCCAGGAGGTGGAGGAGCGAGCCTGTGGCTGGCACGTGTCCCGTGTTCCTGCTCCAGGCTGGGCTTTCTGTTTCCTCAGAGGGGTTTTCAGGAGGTGTATCTATATATCAAATGCTGTATCTGAAATCTGTAAACTTTGATTTGCAACTGTTCTTTTTAGTCATTTCACCAAGTAAATGTGTTGTGTTGAGAGCATTATTGAGAGAGATTAAAAGCAGCACAGAGTAGGCAATCAGGGCTGAGAACTAAAACGGCTTTCAGTAAAAACAAGTTTGGTGATTCATTCATGTGCTGATTAGGGATGGGCATCGAATTTCGAATTTTCGAATAATCGTTGTTATTATCAAGGTCGACTTTTATTATTGAAATTCGAAATTCGAAAAAAAAAAAAAAAAAAAAATTTTTTTTTTTTTTTTTTTTTTTGAGTGAAATGTTGCATTGTCTCCCCTGATTCTAAGTATAGTCAAATCGCTTGGTTTGAGCAAGTAAAACAATTTTTATAAGCATTTTAAGCAAGGTTTATGGAAAAATGAATGGCGGATGAAATCCCATGAAGAGGGAGAGGGGATGACTTTGGCACCCCTTTGGCACTCAGACCTGAGCCTACTAAATATTTAATGAACCACTCATGATTGTCAAAACTGTTTTTTATTTTCGAAAATGTCAATGTAAAAAAAAAAAAAATGTAAAAAAAAAAAAAAAAAAAAAAAATTACATTTTTAATTTTTTTTACATTTTTATTTTTATTTTCGAATTTCGAATTAAATTCGAATTTGGCCAGCGAATTTCGAATAGTGTTTTTGCTAGAAATGCCCATCCCTAGTGCTGATGTACGGTCGTTTGAGAGTGAAAGCGCACTCAGTAATGCACATAATAGCGTTTCATTGCGACTTTTCACGGGCTGTTCTCACGATTACATTGTACAATACATGCTGATCACTTGGCTGATCACTTCTGATAGTATAATAGCATCTGCCCCAGCGCGAGGTCCGCACGGTGACTCGCGGAGACTCGCGGAGCTCCACCCCCACGGAGCTTGCTCGAGTATAATGAGCCCTTCAACGTCCGGGATGGAACAGGCCAGAAAACACAACAACAGCCTGCAGTCTTTTGACAAAATCTACAGAATGAATTGGATCAGCTGTCCATCTTGGACTACAAAAGCAGTTAAGAATGCGTTCAAGAGAGCAACGTTTTAATCTGTGTGGAATCGTAGGCTGGCTAACCTGTCGCCTCGTCAACTCACTCAATCATGGCCGTCTAGACGTGCAGACAGGCTAATTTTCTATATGGCTGCAACGTGCACGGTAGGTTGTGCACTCTGACTGGGCCCTCGGCCACTGATGTAGAGATAGCACTGATGTACAGATAACAAATGCATCTGGTCTGCTGAAAGAATGGAGGACATATTTGTTCCGCCCCCCCCCCAGGTCATCCTGCAGAGTATCAATCACTCGGAGAGGGATCCACGCCCTTTTCTGCTGCAATGTTACAGTATGTCACAGTATGTTACAGTATGTCACAGTATGTTACAGCAGTGTTTCCCACAGGATTTTGAGTATTTGTGGTGAGGGACCGCAGACCCCCTAGGGGGGTGCGGGGGCATGCCCCCCGCAAGATTTTTTTTAAACATTTTAAAGTAAAATGCATGAATTTGGTGTACTTTGAGAAAGCTTAAGAGCAAAATTAAAAGGCTAGATATATGAAGAACATGTCATCATTAATGTGCTGTGGGTTTACAATGACAAACTAAATTTCTCCCTATAGGTCAGGGATACTCAACTTGCTTTGCCCGGGCGCCACTTTCGTGAAATGATAGAAGGCGAGGGGCCAGTTAACAAATTGAGTGCCAATGACGTCTAAAGACCTCAATTCAAATAGTAACGTAGAGTGCCAATGACGTCTAAAGACGTCAATTGCGTTTTTTGACGGTGGGACGTGGATCAAAGCCTGATGCATCTCCTGTAAAAGTATGGGGGATTTTGAAGGTGTAGAAGCTATTTTACGGACCCATTAGGTGGCGACAGTGCTCTCCGGATTAGAGAAAGATGAGAAAAAAGAGTAGAAGAAGCCGTGTGGGGAAACGGAAATGCTGTAACGTTAGCTGTGCCTGTGAACAGCAGCCAATCTGCTGCCACAATTGAGCCCCTCCGTCTCCGCTGCGATAGCCCATCCACATGATTAGTTGCCAGAAAAGGAGCACGACACCAGCGTCTTTCTGAAAAGCCAAATCATTCTCAGCTAGAAGCGCTGGGAGCCGGCGAACAAAAACGGCGGAACGATGTGAAAATAGAGCTGGGTGTAGCGCACTTTGAAACGTGCAGAGCAAACGTGCAGCAGAGAGCCACCAGAGACACTCCCACGGAGGAGTTTGCAGTTGAGGGGGGTGGGGCACGCAGGGCACCATACAACACGTACCGACCCAGACAGCAGGCTCGATGGACAGATTGGCAAAACACAAGCTAGAATATCTGATGCCCACCAGCAGTAAATCAAGACCAGCAAGAAGGCCAGCGCTGCTGGTTGCAGCTAAAAAATATTATTTTGCCATCAAAATTCCTTTGTTTTCTTTTATTGAAGGAAATTATTTTTGAGGTGTCACTACATCAGAAAATATTAGCATCAGTGAGTCAGTGATGTGCTTGAAATGCTTCATTTCACAAAAGGCTCATTATCTCAGCTTCTAGTTTGAAACATCTGTTTTTGCTGAAATCAACCTATCTTCTCCGGCTGATAACTAAAGAACGGAAAATGATATCAATAAACTTTTTTTTGCTGATGATACAAGATAGTCTCATCATTCTTTGGGCGTGTTCGGTGTTTACATAGTAATATCACACAATATTCTGTGGGCCTCGAGAAATCACTGAAAACGCTCTGAAAGGGCTGGCACTGGGAGCATCCGTTTTCCAAAAGTGGCTGGCACTCAATGAGTTAATAAACAAACAATATAATTGTTTCTGTAGTGGATTGTAGGTTTTTGGGGTGTCAGCCGGAGTTTAGGCTGACAATGTTGTGCACACCGGATAGTTAGTTAGGTTAAGTTAGTTAGGTTAAGTACATACATAAGTGCCTGGGTAGCGAGCAGATGGCGGTATTTGACAATTTAGCAGCTAAATCATAGATTATTGAAAGATATTCCATATTCCAGACTGAAATGCTATAACAGAAGTATTGGCCAGAATGACATGAACATTTGGACACTTATTCAGCGGGTATCTTGCATGTTGCGTTCAGGTGCACTGTACATTTTTTTTTTTTTTTTGGTCAACATCTTTTTGTGGGGGTCAAAATCCTTTTGTGGCGGTGCGCCACAAATTCCTTTATGTATGGGAAACACTGTACAGTATGTTACAGTATGTCACAGCTAGGGCTGAACGATTAATCGAATTTAAATCGAAACCGAGATTTGAAACAACGCAATTAGATTAATCGCAAAGGCTGCGATTTGACGATTTAACATTATACATGTGAAATGACTGCATGTAGGTACACGTGACGTGACGTCGTTACGCAGCAGCAGCACGCCGTAGTAGTCGTGACGTATGTTTACGCAGCACGCAGTATCAAACGTGCCTGGATGGAGCGGGATGGAGGAGGAGAAAGCATTAGCTGCAGTCTGCAGAATATAGCTAGCTAGCGAGCCGATTAGCGAACTTGACAAAAGTTGACATATTATTCACTCTGACTGGATTTTTAATAGTGCACTGACTGGATTCTCTACAATGGAAGGGCAGCTATCTAACAAGACTCGGAAGTGTAATGGCTTCAGCCGAACAAGAACAACAAGCGGCCGCCGGATGATTTAGCACCGAAGAAAGGCTGGAACTACTTTGGATTTGCATCGGTTAGTGACCAAAAGACATGTTATGCAAGCGCGGTGCATAACCACCGACAATGCTTCAAACGTCATAAAAGCTATGGAAATTAACAGATGGACAGATGGATCACAGACTACACCTCGCCATCGGTACGTTATTTAGCCTAGCAGCTGGGGCTAGCAAGTTAACTTTACTAACGCTAGCTCTCTCCCTAAGGAGATAGCTCATTTAGCTAGTAAAGTTAGCTTGCTAGCCCTAACTGGCTAGCTCACGTTACATGTTCTGGTTATCTTCCTACATTCTCAAGTCTGACTCTGCCTGAATGCAGTACTTGTATTGTAACGTTAGCTTGGTAAGCCTACAGTAATGTCTAAATGCCCCTCTTCACCTCCCCCAATATATTATATAGCCAATATATTGTCAGTCTGGGAAATGGAATGATTCTGTAGTAGCGAATGTCCTCTCTCCCAGCGTTCTGCTCTCTCCCTCCCCATCTCTCCTCCCTACTTTCTCTCCCTCGTACATCATCATTATTAGTATAATTAGTTCCAATCTTAAAAATGCAATACAGCTATGTAGTACTACTAGAACAATTTGGTTAAATAAATAAGGTAACCTGCATTAATTCTCTCCTCTCCCACTCCTCTCTCCCCTTCCTTTCCTTGCAAAATAGGGCTTCACTGAAACACTGCTTGTGTATATAGCCTGCCCTGTGCCCTGTATTTGATGTGTGAATGAATGTGTGTGCTGTGAATTGCATTAATGTGAAACTTAAACTTGTCTGTGTTGTGTCTGTGTTTTGCAGGAGAAGAGGGCTGCCATCACCCCCAGATGCTGCTGCTGTGCCTCAAAGTGCAGCACAGGAAGGAGCCAGGCCATCGGCTGCAAAAAAGGCCAAGCGATCCTTGGGCAGTTACTTCAAAAGCTGCGGCGATGCTGGTGCTTTTTGTTTTGTTTTTATTGTTAAAGACTTGAGACTTGAGTTGTGTCTCAGACTGAGACACAGAGAGAATTGCAGCTGTTGTTTAAAAGCAAATAAATGTTGCTGGAAGGAATTCTTGTCCAAGTTCTCATCCTTGCATTATAATATAGAGCAGTTTGGTGATTGTGATGTTTGAATGTGGTAGGCAAATTGTGTTTTACATTTATTACAGTTAGTATTGCACTGAAAGTTGAATTAAAAAAAAATCGAAATTAAATCGAAATCGCAATATCGGTCAGAAAAATCGCAATTAGATTTTTTACCCAAATCCTTCAGCCCTAGTCACAGCAGAGTCCTGCAATGGGTCGGGTACCCGTGGGTACCCGCGGGTTACCCACAAAAAGCTTGTGTAATGGGTAAAAAAAACACAGCATGAAAATGCCATCCGTGAGGTCACAGTGACCTTATCCTTTGTCCTTTGACCACCAACATGTAATTACTTCATCCTTGAGTCAAAGTCGAAGTTTGAGGCAAATTGGAAGAAATTCCGTCAAGGCATTCAGATCAGTTAAAGAGCTTTGAAATGGGGTTCGTGAGGTCACAGTGACCTTGAACTTTGACCTTTAACCACCAAAATCTAACCACTTCATCCTTGAGTCCAGGTGGAGGAGGCAAATTTTATGAAATTCCGCCAAGGCATTCCAGAGATATCGCGTTAGCGAGCATGGAACGAGCGGGCGTGACGTTGTAGTGACCTTGAACTTTGACCACCAAAATCGAATCAGTCCATCCTTGAGTCCAAGTTGACGTTTGAGGCAAATTTGATGAAATTCCGTCAAGGCGTTCCTCAGATATCGCGTTAACAAACATCGGACGGACGTACGGACATACAGAGGTACAGACGGACGGACCGACAGACGGACAGCCCGCATCCATAATGGCTCCGGCCTGGCTATCGCCGGCGGAGGCATAACAATGATCATTCATGTCTAGAAGGGTAAGACCGGAAAATACCCTGGCCTGATTTATCGGACATGGTCCAGACTTCATGTGTGGAAATGGCTTTAGATTTTATTTCCTCCAGAATTCCCTGACTATCTGTTTTGTAGGTGGAGAGATAACAGTGAAACTATGAGAAACATCATTCTTCCACTGTACATTCTTTAATTGTGTGTTAACTTCTGGTAAATGAAATAATGGTGACGTAAAACAATTAGGCAATTATCTGCGGACCCCCTTGGACACCTGCAAGTGTTCAGGATGAGCAACTCTATAAGCGGTGTGTTTTTGTTTGTGCGTTTTGCAGCAATGCAGTTCAATCATTCTGTATCTTTTCTACAGCAATGCTCCTATTTCCATCAACACTTGGAGTTTTTAGGTTCACTCACTCCTAGCCCCCCCCACCCCCACCCCAATCCACCCCTCCACCCAAATACTGCAACTCCAAAACAATGTTCATAATAATAAACAAAGGATATTTGGTTCATTTTGATTTTACTTATCATTGTATATATCATGATACATATGTTTTACATCCCAGCCAAATACAAGGCACGGTCGATCTGACTTCCCTGATGCAGGTGTAAGTACAGGATCGGATCCCCTACCGGATGTGCTCGACTCGGGGTCGACAACTACAGATGAAGTTAAACTCTCACAACATTTATTTTCAAAGAGTAAGGCTCATGTTTATGAGAAATGGTCCTGTAACACTTGAATCATGATCATTGAATGTTTGTATGATTCATATTTTTGATGTCTATCATGTGTGATAAGTGATAACATCACAAGCTTAGCTTGTGAGCTAATCTAAAGCTGTCAGCCATTTTGCCCACCTTAATCCCACGTGCCCGATGTACAGCCAATCACAATGCGTGCCCGAGTCAATCTGGTATAGGCGAGCCGAAATTGCACCTACACCGGCACGGAGGTTTTCCATTTCCTGTCAGAGAAACCCTGCAGTTGCACGGCTCTTTGTGCTAAATTGCTTGCGATCAGCACCCAGCTGGGATGCTTGTCCCAGTGATGTGATGCGGCAGCAAGCCAGTCAGCCTGTTAGCCGCAGCACAGCCACTTTCACAACCCAGCGAGCTGCATTTAAAGAGTAGAGTTACGACTCTGTGTGGTGGTTCAGTGGCAGGGCCTGCTATAGGTTACAGCACTGCTCACACTGCAGCAGTGTCGAGTCGAGCACCTCGCACACAGAGCTGGGGGGCGTTTAAAGAGACAAAGTCACGCCGTCTTCCGGTTTAGGCACATGAACCAAGTTGATTTCATCCACCATTCTTTTTTTCTAATAGATATTTTGTAAAATAGAGATAGCTTTACTTGGTCAAACCAAGCGATTCAGCGATATTAAGAATCAGGAGAGACGAAGAACAGTTCACTTAGACCAAAACTTTGAAAATAAAGTGTATTATTATTATTATTATTATTATTATTATTATTATAGATATTATATTGTTTTTTAAAGGAAGGCTTTGTCAATTGTCAACCCACTTTGTATTATTACAAGGTTGGTAATATAAGCAGATGGACAATGTTTACCTTCTCTATATGTTTTCTGCACTGAGAGATCCCTCATTGTCTGCTTGCAGAAACTCCGCTGAACATAATAAACAATCTGTAGTTGGAACAGCCGCCCTCGAGCACAACATCTGTTCACTTCCATGTCAGAATGCCGCGTTTTGCGTCACTTTATTCTGATTTTTTTCTCCCCAATTGTACTTGGCCAATTTCCCCCTGCTGCCCCGGTCGCTGCACCACCCCCTTTTCCGATCTGGGGAGAGCCGTTTGACTAGCACCATGCTTCCTCTGACACGTGCAGTTGTCAACCGCTTCTTTTCACCTGACAGCGGGGAGCTTCCCCGGCAGGACGTAGCATGTGGGAGGATCACGCTAATCCCCACGAATTCCCTTCCGCCCTGAACAGGCGTCCCGACCAACCAGAGGAGGCGCTAGTGCAGCGACCAGGACACATACCCTCAATCCGGCTTCCCACCCGTAGACACAGCCAACCGTGCCTGTACGGACGCCCGACCAAGCCGGAGGTAACACAGGGGCACAAACCTGCGACCCTCGTGTTGGTAGGCAGGAAATGTACCGCCACACTACCCGAAAGCCCCCGTTTTGCGTCATTCTGACACGGAAGTGCCTGGAATAAACTGCAGAGCTCTTGCCGCAGGAAAACATTGAGAGAAGGTAAACACTGTCCACTGTTGAAAATCCACAAAGCCTTCCTTTCAGTTGTGATTCTAAGTGAAATGTACTATGGCTTCTCACAGTTCCAAACATACTGTAGCTAAATGGCTAAATGCTAAATGGCTTGTTAAGATGGCTTGAGCAAGTACACTCTTTTCATAAACACTTTACCAAACGTCTACGGAAAAAAAGAATGGCAGATGAAATCCCTTGGTTCGTATGCCTAACCCGGAAGAGGGCAACCCTTTGGCTCTCTATTGGGGGGGGGGGGGGGGGGGGGGATCTTTGAAAGCCCTGTACACACATGCAACTGTGGGGGGGGGACTCAGGCACACAGTGCGGCCTGGCCGGTGAGCTTGGAGAGCCAGACTCACTCCCCTGAACAGACTGTCTGGGGCTTGGCAGCCTGTGGCAGCCGGTGCAGGGGAGAAGACCTTAATTGGACAATGCGCGCGTGGCGGGGGGGAAGGGGGGGGGGTATGCAGGGAGAGGAGGTACTGCCTCCACCCCCTCTCCCCCTCTCTCTCTCTCTCTCTCTCTCTCCCTCTCAGACCCTGTTTGGTCTTCGTCAGAATGATTTGAGCTATAGAGAAATGGGCTCCATGCGAGTGGCTCTCAGCACTTAGCCACATGCTCGGCTCTTTAATAAAGTCAGAATGCAGACAGGCCGAGCACTGCGCTCACTGCACTGAAGGGAGCGCAGTGGGAAATTACAGCACTGTGTGTGTGTGTGTGTGTGTGTGTGTGTGTGTGTGTGTGTGTGTGTGTGTGTGTGTGTGTGTGTGTGTGTGTGTAACGTGTGTAGTGTGCGAGCCTCCACTTCCATCCCAACCTACAATCTCGATGTAAATTTGAAACAAAACAGTGGTTATTTTGAAAACCTCGCCGGCTTTCCAATGTTAAATGCAAAGAACACAACTTTGGTTATGTTCAGGCAAGTAAAACAACTGAGTTAAGCTGAAGGTTATGGTTTGGCTTAAATGACAAAAAAGACACACAGGGATGCCGACATGGCAGCTATAGAGGAATATAGCAGGAATGAGTCCAGAAGACCTGGGCCCAGATTCACAAAACCTTTAAGCCTTCTGAAGAACTTCCTAAATTTTCCTCTGTCATTTCTTAAGATCTATCTTAAGAACATTGGTAAATCCAGCCCCTGGACGGCACTAGCACATTTTAGAATTTTAGAATGGGGATTTCGGTTATATGCATGAAATAAGTTTGTGATAATCCGGAAGATTTCAGTCTTCTTGTCCCTGACAACACCTATAGAGACACTGCATTAAATAGGCCACGCCCATCATGGGGGAAAAACTCTGTTCACACACACCAGCGTCATTTTCCTTGACTTAAACATAGCTAAAAGCTGTTGTGTGTTGGGCTGTGCAGACAACAATGTAAAAAATCACCAGTTAAAGTTTGTTTGTACTCCTGATCAAAACAAGGAAGCCATTGAGAATTGGCGAGAAGAAAGATTCAGATTCATTTATTAAGGACTGCACAACAAGTCGGCAGAATTTGCTTTCGGTACAGCAATTGTTAGCACATGAATATAGTGTCAGCATGAGACATTACAGTACATAGACAGACATATAACAACATAAATACAGAACATTCAACATATACATTGCTGGAGAGGTATGCAGTGAGGTTCAGAAACCTGATGGCAGTGGGGAAAAAACAGTTTTTGAAACGTGTTGTTTTGGTGGAGAGTGATCTGAAGCGCCGTCCAGAGGGCAACAGTTGAAACAGGTGATTGGCTGGGTGAGATGGGTCAGAAACTATTTTTTGTGCTCGTGTGATTGTCCGTTTATGGTAGAGAGTGTCTAGTGATGGGAGTGGGGTACCTATAATTTTTGAAGCTTTTTTTATTATTCGTTGGAGTTTGTTTCGTGATATGTGGATGTTGCTGTCAATGAAGTAAGTTGGAGTGTTCATCTTCCGTATATATGATCTTTTTGCGCAACACCCGACCATGCACGCAACAGGAGAATGCTAGGATTGAACGGGAGTTTGTGTTTTCCCCCGTTTTGGGCGTGGTTTCTGAATGATGCCGCGCTCCGCAGTGTCTCTATGGCCATGAGCAGTAATTGCAGGTGAGATCCAAACAGTCACGTGAAGGTTTTTCCCCCCTCTCCTTAATAGATTCAAGATGGCCAGTGGGGGCAGTAATGCAACACTTGGATGCCAACTGCCACACAACGCAAAAGAAGAAGAAGTTGGTCAGCGATGCCTTATTATGGATTCAACTGGAGATCATGTGGGCGGGTGGGCGGGGTGTGTGTGTGTGTGTGTGTCTGTGTGTGTGTGGGAGATTTGGGCTGTCAAGGGAACAAAAGGCTCGCTCCTGGCCAATCCCAGGGGTTGACTGCTGCACAGGTGGGCGCAGGGTGTTTCTGCCCAAATATCCAGTGGAATCATAATAACATGGAGACAACAGCAACTTGTTCCTACTCCGCCTCCCCTCTCTGGCGGGTGCTGAACTGTGCGCCGCGTGTGATATATTTTTTGTTTGTTTTGTTTAGTTTGGGTTAGGGTTATAGAGCGGGGAAAGTGTAGCCACAGACACAAGTTCATAAATGTTGCAATACAAATAGATACAAGGGCTTTCATCAATGGACCATAGGCTCAAACACCATTGTGTTCACTCAGTTGGTGATATAGTGACTTTACAGACATTTATTTACATGAAAATCTTCTGCATTTTCACTTTAAGAAAAGTTGATGAAACAGCTAACTTTATGTTCATTCAGCAAGATAATCTGCACTTTTATGACCTATGAAAATGACGTAACAAAATGTATTTACGCTTCAAAAGTCATAAAAGTGGTCCTCATCCGTGAAAGTTATCTTGCTGAACACAAACTTCGCTGTTTCCCACACTTTTGTTAACCACATACCGTATTTCATGCATTAAATCCCCACCTAAAAATCCCATTGCCTTTTACACCTATGAACCAGGAAGTGCAGGGGCTTCTGTGTAAGCCTACAACAATACATGCATGTCCTCCCTGCGGTACTCTATTGAGCAAAGAAAGAGAAGAGAGAGGTGGGGCCCTATCGTTGCAATCGGCGCAGAAACTGCGTTTAAGGCCTGGCCTAGCCCAGTTACTGGGTGTGTACTGAGCGCTCCACGCAACCAGCGCACTGAATAGGCCTGGTTTTCAAAAGCACAAAGCGCTAAATTTACGCCAGGTGGGAAGATATCATTAGGCCGATATTTAACGCCGAACCGCCCATTCTCGGCCATTCAGGGAGTGCGCCACGCCCATTCAGCGTAAAGCCCTGTTGATATCTTCCCGAGACAGGCGCAAGGCACGTTTTTTAGCGCCGAAGGTCCGTTTTAGCGCCGAAGGCCTGTGGGAGAATAGGGGCCGTGGGGTCCAGGCTGAGGTCCAGGCAAGCAGTCTCTGAGTCAATGAGCAGCATTTGGCTTTCTGAGGGTGCAATCAAGTGCTTCACATGGGACGTTATGAAATCTAACATGCTCACAGCTGAGACATGGTCAGGCATGACTGACTGCTCAATGACTTGTAAAGGGTTTGTGCGTGAACGTGTCCTCAAGTATGTATTCGTGTGTGTGTGTGCGTGTGTGTGTGTGTGTGCGTGCGTGTGCGTGTGTGAGGAGGTTTTTCCAGTGAGGCATAGGAGGATGGTCCTCCTCTATTAGATTGGGGATTTTATATAAAAAAAAAATATATATATATATATATATATATTTTTTTTTTTCATTTTTCATTTTTCATATTTTTTTTAATAATAAAATACCAATCAAATGTGTTTTTTCTTATGTGCAGACGCTCATTTTTTCATTCATTATATTCTTAAAATGCTTCAACAACAGTGACCTGTAGGGCACTGATGGAAAGCAGAGCTCCATGCAGACAGGAGTCACTCTGGCCCTGGCCCCAGCCTGGGGTAGGTAGGTAAAAAAAACATTCGCCCTGTGGGCGTTTATTTATTTGGTAATTTATCTAATGAAAAAATATGATTGGTTTAAAAACACTTGCAATTCACAGAGAACACGTGAGAGTGACGTGTTTTCCAACCAATCAGATTGAGCTGGAGCGGAACACGCCCTTAGCCTGGTGAAACCACGTGAAACCTAATTGGTTGGTGATTAGATAGATTGCTAAGATTGACATTGTATTGTCCAATGCTGAATACGTCTGAAAATCTTGTTGAATCCGCTCCATTGGAAATGGAGGAAATGAAGACCTGACAGGCTAATAGATAGATTTACAGACAGTAGCACCTATATTTTCCCCTTTCTCTTTTCCTATGTTTTATATTATCAAGCAGTAAGTTAGCTCACAAGACAGCCAGTCGTTGCATTGTATTACGCGAGCGCCTCAACGAGTTTAGAGAGGGCAGCGTGGTACACGGAGGCTCACGGAGGCTCAGAAGCAAACACTGGGATAATGTAACCATATCGGCTGCACTCGCACCGGCTACAGACAGCATGGATATGCAAGTAAGTCAATTAAGTTCGAGTTATCTGGGTCTTCTACTAAATTCGGCGTCCACCAAGCAGTGCTACTTTTTCGTATTATATTGTTTATAGCCCGCCATTTGGCGATCTTAACACGTTCACTGCCGTTGACGAGTCAACTCGTCAAGCAGAAACCAACGGTTGACTGCCAATGACGAGTCAACTCGTCAAAAAAAAAAAAAAAAAAAAAAAAAAGAATTTGACGGTGGGACGTGGATCAAACCCTTTTACGTCTCCTATAAAAATATGGGAGCCACCGAACGTGTACAACCCATTCCACCGACCCACTAAGTGGCGACAGTGCTCTCCAGACTAGAGAAAGCGAGCCAAAACTGCAGGGAAAAGCGTGAGGAAACCATTCTCATACTGTAGAATGGTTTGGCGAAAATGCTTTCGCGCTGGCGCACAACGGTGGCGCACAACGGTGGGGGGTTCCAAAAATAGACTGGGTGGAACACACTTTGAAACACGCAGCATAAAGCCCAGAATCGCAAAAGCTTCATCAAAGCTCTCAACCGAAACCCCAAGAAACGAGCGAGCCCATCCAGACTCGCCCGACGAGGGGCAGCCAGGCAGCACAGACAGCAGAAACTCGCTTGTGACACACCCGCTGCAGCCACAGAGGGAGGAGGAGAACACACACGGAGGGAGGAGTTTGAAGGAGAGGGGGGTTTCCTGCTGTTATGGAGGAAATTACTGTTCAAAACTATTGTTTAGATGTCTGACGTCTTACTGATGCCAAAAATAAATGGTTAAAGTGACTGTTCTATCGAATTTCACAAAAAGGCATTTTTCTCACCTTTCATTTTCAGACGCTGAAACCATGCTGTATTCAACTGCTAATGCCTACATAACTACTAACTCTACAAACTAACTCTTTTAGACAGAGAAAGCACACATTCTATTAGTTATTTTGAGATATTTTGTGTTCACAAAATCCTAACAGAAAAGAATCATCGGCTCTTGAAAGATGAGCCAGAATCCTCAAAAAAAAAACTTGGCAGAAGCTACCTACAGTAAAAAAAAAACTGTTGGCAGTGAATGTGTTAAACTCGCACATTTTTTAACTGAATTTGGCAGCGCGGAACAAAACATGGAACGAAACGCGGAACGAAACATGCAATGGAATGAAACGAAACTTGTAGCCTATGTTGAAAGTAGTGAAGTGTTTTTGATTGATTTGTTCATCCATCAAACCTTTTACTGACAGACTAACTGCTGTAGCCTAAATATCTTATTTTAAGGTGCATTACATTGCTCAGCCAGAAATTATTCCTACTTCAACTCTCTTTCTCCTGGGTGCGCCTAACGTTAAAATGCACCAGATGACAATCCATCTTATTTGTCCTCAATCTGCATTGAAAATGTGTGAAAATTCACCTTCTTGCAACAGTTGTAGCCTAAGCTAGTGGTTTTCAAAGTGGGGTCCCCAGCAAAAAGGGGGGATTAATCTATGTTCACTATAATTCCATCCATAAGTAACACAATCACAGAATGTATGACTATTTTGGTCATGGGTTTCATATAATGTCTGTGATAAAACATCTAAAAGCAAAACTCTTATCAGATGGGGGACCCTGGAACAAAATGGGGGTGCGTGGTGTAATTTGTGTGATTGAATTAAACTGAAATTAAGTTTGATGTTGCCTGCTGTAACAGTGTGGATCTATAAAGCGGTAGGAGTGACATATTTGGGACCCATTTCTGGCCTACCTTGATGAGGTTAGGGGCGGTGGGTGACTTGCTCAGCTGGTTTGTCTTGGCCCCTTGTATGGGAACCCATATGCTTTTATAAGCATGTAAGCACCCTTATATGGGTCGTAGCACCATATTATAATTGTCAATCAATAGTATGCTTTGCTTTGTTTTCCAGCTGTGTCTGAGCTTGTTTGTTTTGTTTGTATGTTGTTAAAATCTGTCTTCAAACTGCAAAAGAGAAGAAAAAAAAACGCCCAATTTTTTTGGGGCGTTTGAGCGTCCTCCCCTATTGCCAAGCTCACCAGCCGCCACTGGTGTGCGCGTGTGTGTGCGTGCGTGTACAAACCAATCCTTAACCTTTAACGACTTTGTAATGACTTTGTGCATTGCCATGGAAAGGAAAAGTGGAGCCGGGTCCAACCAGTGGTGGAAAGAGTCACATGCTTCCATTCTTCAAAGAAAGAGATGTTATTTTACCCACTTTGAGCACCAGGATAAACATTCAACACCAGACTTTTGTCAAACTCAATATAATCTGTCTTCTGCATCTATACCAGATTGTAGTTTTAGTTCTGCAGACATTTCGCTGCTGCTCTGGCAGAAATAACCCCATTGGTTGAGTTAAACCTCAGTGGGCGGAGCCAAAGAACCACAATTCTTTTTTTCCTGGTTAAAGAATAATTTGCCGCTGTGGATATGATGATTTATTAATGTAGTAGAATTGTGCTATTGTTTTTTATTGGAGCTCTATGACAAGAGCAAAGTGTGAAAGCGTTGTAGAGCGCGCACACGCAGAGATGGGCAGTATTTTAAAGGTCCCATTCCGTGCAAAAGCTGTTTTTACTTGTAAATGCATATATACTGCTGTCAGCCCTCCCTGTAATGAGTGGTCACAAGCTCAGAACTGCCACAGTTAGATTGTCCCTATACAGCTCTCTCAAGCAGTCTCCTCCAAGCCACACCCCCAAACGCTTCGTTTGCCCAGACGGGGGATCGGGACGTCACAAGCTTCCTCACGCATACTGCGCGGGTCTCTCTCACACAAGCTACCTGCACCATTTTGTCTATAGCCACAAAATTAACACTTCTAGCTGGAGCGACGCCAACTGTACGTGATCCAGCAACTGCAGAGGTGCATTCGGTAAGTCTAGGCATTTTGAGATGTCCTCTTTAGCGTAGTAACCGTTAAGTTAACAATAACTCGCAACCTAGCGTGCTGGTCCACAGACGCTAATCTGATTGGCCGCTGGGAGCCTGGGGCGGGCTCTCCCTCAGCGGCCAATGGGAACTGTTAGTTCTGAATATATTATAGAAACAGGCCATTCTTGGGAAGCGACGAGATGAGGAAGTGAGAACTCCGTCACAACAAACGGGGTTGCTATATTTTCGACAAATTAATCCAGAATCATGTTTTATGGACCAGAGACACACGTTTTTAAGAGGTTACAGCTGCACGAATTGGGACCTTTAAATACATGTATTTCAAATACGTATTTCAAATACATTTGTGTATTTTGTAATTTGTATTTGCTGGACCGAGAAAAATAAGATGTAATTTGTATCAAGATACTTTCAGACCTTGTATTTTGTGTATTTTAAATACATAAAATACTTTTTTCTTTAATTTTATGTAATTTACATTCTTACCATTGACCCAGGTTTAAACTGTGGAGAAAAATGTTTTGACATGTCACTTCTACTCTACCTCTGATTGGCTAACCCTCAGAACAAACTCAACCACAAATCAGAGGCAGATTACGGTGGGTCTTGAGTCAGACTTCACATCACTTCACCACGTATGAAGCCTTGTATTGGTGGAAATTCCCCCAGAGATAAATTACTAATATAAATTGATGATTAGATATTGCATGCACTGGCCTATTTGCAAATTAAACGGTTTACTGCATATTCAAACCAGTGTGTCATATTAGAAAGACACAACTAATTATCTTAAAGGCACTGTGTGTGATTTTTTTGTCCACTAGATGTCGCCATTTCAAACCATAACAAAACTTGTTTACCCAAACAATCTCGATCCCACCCATGATCCCACCCACCAGCGCACAGCACTCCCTGGTTCCCCCACCTCCCTCCCTCCCTCCCTCCCTCCCAAGCAACGGAGATATAAACAACTATTTTGTGCATAGCCTACCTACTGCAGACGTAAGTACATAAAACAAGCACGAATGCATCTCGGCTATGTATTTGGCTTGAGTAATGACAAATTTCACATGATAGTCATAAACCTTTAGGATATTGACAATAGTCCGCTTGGTAAGACTTATTTGTATAATCTGCTAACCGATCAAAATCCATGTAATGGTTACATGGATTTTGAAAAGGTTACATTGTAACCTAACCTTTTGCATAGCCTGCCCTATTGCTAAGTACAGTTAGGCAAAACGTTGTCTAAAACCAGGTTGACATAGCTAAATTAGGATGATTTCAATTCAATGTTGGGGACATCGCTAGCTAACCACAGCTGTCTGTCAACAGTGAGTAGCTTAGCCTGTGTTTTTGTTCGTCTGCTAATACCAAGACATGGCCAAAATGTATTCATAGTGCAACGCTAGTATTTTCTCATTGTTAGAGTTGTTCAAACTAATTTCAAACGCTTGAATCACTGCTGTATTTTATAGGCAGGCAAACCAAGCTGTATGCCTGAAGCCCAGGCTAGCACCAGTGGGACAAAGAGGAGACAGGGTCGCAGAGAGGAAGGTCGGCTGTAGGACGATAGCAGATCTTGTCGACATCCTGAAGAACCGCATAGCTGATGGAACTGGTCACGTCATCCTGGTGTAGCCCATATTTTAGTTTTGCAAATAAAGTATTTTTTCTGATAAACGAAGTTGTGAAATCAATGTACTGAGAAACATCACATACACTGTCTATTATATAAAGTAGGCTATATATACACAGAAACACAAATACTGGTAGGCACTAGGCTACTGTAGCTAGACACACTCAGCTTTAGGCAAATATAATGTTACAATGGAGAATAGTGGCCAAGAGACATGGATGAAGTCATATCAACTTTATTGGTGTACAGAAGATTGCAGACAGCAAACATCTAAACATCAAAGATGATAGAACATGTATTATACAGGTTTGCTATAAAAGCACAATTTCTCCATCTCAAATATCATAATGGTGGGTCCACTTGTTTTCTATCTTGTCATCTTCTGGATGACTGGATGACTGGCACCTTGAAAATCAGACAAATGGAAACGTGTTTAGTATTAATTTGAATCATCTATTTTGTAGCTGGTAGATATCAAGGCAGGGTTCCTCCACATTGTCATGAATTAGATACTTTTACCAAACCTTGATTTGTTTGGACGGTGTTACAGCTATTTTCTAATGTAACGTTGCAGTGAGATAGAATAGAACAACAAACTGCTAACATTAGCGAAGCTAGCTTTTCTCCATGCCCTTTCTAAGTGTTTACACATTACTATACCGTTCTGCGTCATAGTGACAGCAACTGGACGTAATTATAAACAGAAAATGCATGCGAAAATTGTAATGGGAAGTAACGTTATGTCATTCATGTCAACTTGTCACCAGAATGTCTGTGTATAAGTTATACACGAACGACAAGCTAATCAAATCCTGCAGCAGGCTACAATAGCAGTGTAAAGTCATTTGAATAGCCATGAAAAGCAACAGTTAGCCAAGTGATTACAACATTCACAGAACAAATTCACAATATCGATAACAACTTGTACATTTCGCTATCATGCGTAACGTTACTGAAATGGGACATGCAAACGCGATAACGTTACTTACCACTGTGTACAGGAGAACACGCCAGCTCCGAGTCACTTTGCAGGCCAGATATAGCTGCTCGTAGGGCTCTCCATCTAGTGAAAGCCAGACCGGCAAGGTTGACTCTGGTCTGAGATATTTCTTTTCGGCGGCGATTTGGCTAAAGTATGAAACCGCACAAGGTGGATCAGGGAATGTAAAAGTCAGGAATGCCCGCATCAGGGTTCCGCCATCTTGGTCTACAAAATTCTGTTTTGGGCTGTGGGCTGGGAGGGGCTCACTAGGTCGGCTTCTCGGGGGAGGGGTTTCTATGTAAACAGATTCGGGATGTTAGAGGGGAAGGACAGAGGGCCATCACAACACAGGGAGGGGGCGTGGCTTAGTTGTAAACACAGAAATAAATCACTATACCTCCTCTATATATACAAGGTATTGGTTTGGGGATATTTAATAGTGCAGAATCTTACACACAGTGCCTTTAATTAAAATTGGAAAAGTGGGTGGCAGTGTGTGTGGCGGCAGTGTGGGTCATGATTGTGATGTCATCAGTGATGTCATCAGTGATGTCACTTGATCAATTGTGATGTCATCAGTGATGTCACTCAAGCAACTGTTTGCCCAACTGTGATGTCACTCAGGCAGTTGTGATGTCATCAGTGATGTCACTTGAGCAACTCTGATGTAGTATGAGCCGATGGCACCAAGGTGGGTGGGCGGTGTCTGTCTGTCTGTCAGTCATGATTTTGGGAGCCCGTGGAGCCGGCCATAACTGCAGCCATGGCACATCATCTCCAGGGATACTGTTATGATGTCAGATATCTAGGGAATTGATGAATTGACTAATTGTTGCAGCTCTTTATCGGTTTTTATAAAATGTATTTTTATGTATTTTCAAAATACAAAATACGTATTTGTATCTCAAATACTTTTTCAGACCAGTATTTTGTATTTGTATTGTGATACATTTTTTGAGCAAGTATTTGTAATTTGTATCAAAATACTTTATGATGTATTTTCGCCCATCTCTGTGCACACGAACTCAAGTAACATGTTTAACGGCTCAAAGACAAAGTTCGCAGAGACAAAGCAGCTCTGTGCTACCCCCACCGAGCGCCCCCTGCTGTCAGCAACACAGACCACTCTGTGGCTAGCCAAGGAAACGAGGGCGCAGGGGCGTCATGCAAGCCAGGATTCTGAGGGGGCACAATTTAGAGTTTTTGTCGCTCAGTAATCTCCCACTTTATATTAACTCATTGAGTGCCAGGCACTTTTGGAGAACGGACGCTCCCAGTGCCAGAGTTTCAGAGCGTTTTCAGTGATTTCTCAAGGCCCACAGAATATTGTGTGATATTACTATGTAAACACCGAACACGCACAAAGAACGATGAGACTCTCTTCTATCATCTGCAAAAAAAAGTTTATTGATACCATTTTCCGTTCTTTAGTTATGAGCCGGAGAAGATAGGCTGTTTTGAGCAAAAAGACAGGTTTCAAATTATAAGCTGAGATATTCAGCCTTTTGTGAAATGAAGCATTTCAAGCACATTCACTGACTCTAGCTAATATTTTCTGATGTAGTGACGTGGTGTAGTTGTGTGGAGCCTGTGTGCCCCACCCCCCTCTCCCCCCCTCAGCTGCAAACTCCTCCCCACACTAACACACCCTAACACGCACCCAGTCTATTTTCGGAGCCTCCGTTTTTGTGCGCCGGGCGGCTCCCAGCGCGACACGGAAATGCCAAACCGGACTGCAGGGAAAGGTTTGGCCCTTCGGCGTCGTGTGCTGCCTTTCTGGCGGGTAATCGTGTGGAGAAACTATATGCAGACAGACAGACAGAGGCAGAGGAGCTCAGTTGTGGGCGCGGAATGACTGATGTTCGCAGCCAACGTCAGCTGCAGACAGAGCAATCTATATGGCTCTGGCTGCAGCATGCATCGGTTTCTCTTTGATCACGGCTTTTTCCTGCTGTTTTCCGGACCTTTCTGTAATCTGGAGAGCACTGTCGCCACCTAATGAGTCCGTAAAATAGGTTATACACCTTCAATAGCTCCCATATTTGTACAGGAGATGCCTGAGGCTTTGATCCACGTCCCACCGTCAAAAAACGCAATTGACGAACATACTCGTCCTTGGCACTCAACGTTACTAAACGAAATGACGAACATACTCGTCCATGGCACTCAATAAGTTAAGGGTAAATACTGTATTTATTTAGAGATTTTCATCTCAATTATTAGTGCTGTTATGGTTATTAAAAATTATACTCACTTAAACATTCACTTAGTTCACACTAGCTTCTACTGCTGCATGCCACTTTTCTTGAATAAGAGCTAAATCGTGTCTGATTCACACACAACAATAGAGGGCATACTGTACATGCACATAAGAAGACACTAATATCTACAATACAAATGAATTTAGAGAACTATAGAGATAATAAAGCCACATATTAAAGGAACCTGCCAACATGGTATCAATTGTTTTAATAAATTAAATCTAGCATACAACAGTTAGGCCGGTTTTTATATATAAATATGCAGTTCTAATGTGAATACAAACAGGAGCGGGATGGGATGGGAGTCATTGTTCTGGGATTGGGATGAAACAGGAATATTTTTGTGGGAGTGGGATGATGGGACAGGGAGGGGAAATCCACCCCCGGTGCACCCTCTACCCCGGACCGCTGGGACCGATGCGGACCTCCACCCCCACGGGAATGCGTCGGTGCAGGCAGAGGGCACGGAACTAGGGCCAGCAGAGAGCCCGCACCTTCCTAGTTTTCAGACGATTGCTATCAGTTCACCATCGCGGTTTGTCATCATGGAACTATTATATCCACACAGCCACTAAGTCTATGGGTCCATCCCATTTCTCTGATCTGACATGTCCTCACTCCTCTATCCTTGCGTGGACCGGAGGTTGTTCGTGGTCCACCATCTTCAGCATCCCAAAGCTCACCCTGCTCTGAGGAGCTATGAGACATCACAGCAGCCTTCCCGGGAAGAGCATTTTAGAAACACAGGGTGGCAGGGGAATTTCCTAAATGCAGTGTGAAAGGCTCCACCATCACACCCACCCAGCTGGAGAGAGCGCTCCCACGACTACATGACTATGAAATTACCACAAACACGGCAACTGGAGAGACACACATGTGCATGCACGCACGCACGCACGCGCACGCGCACACACACACACTCACACACACACACACACACACACACACACACACACACACACACACACACACACACACATACACACACACACACACACACTTCACAGTTCCCATATCGAGGGCCAGGAATCTTAATTTCACAAACAAATTCGCCCCAGATTCTGCAGCAGAGGGACTGGAGCATTACTGTGCTGTGGTCTCAGTACAGACACAGAAAAATAAATAACATCCCCCCACACACACACACATAAATAAAATAAATAAATAAATAAATAAATAAATAAATAAATAAATAAATAAATAAATAAATAAATGAATAAATAAATAAATAAATAAATAAATAAATAAATAAATAAATAAATAAATAAAGTAGAGGGAGAGGGAAATAAGGAAACACAACAGGGATGTCAGAATAAAAGCATATACATCATATATTTCGCCATTAAGAAAAGCATTGTGGAATAAACGGTGGACAACTGGAAGTTTAAGGCAGAGACACCAGCTGTAATTAAATCCACATAAGAATTTTTTTTAATTCTCCCTTCTGGGTCTTTTTTACACTGTTGTTTTTTCTCCTCACTTGACATATTCGTTGCACGCCCACTTGAGCGTAAGGTCAAGTGGAGAGAGAGGTCATGTTTGGCTGCAGAGCGCTCGCTGCGGAAAACCATCTCTCTCCTCACGGCTAATAGCCACTGGAGCTGCACTGTGGACAGTGACTGTGAAGTGGAGCTGCACTGTGCACAGTCACTGGGAACTGGAGCAGCACTGTGCACAGTCACTGTGAACTGGAGCTGCACTGTGCAGAGTCACTGTGAACTGGAGCTGCACTGTGCACAGTCACTGTGAACTGGAGGTGCACTGTGGACAGTCACTGTGAACTGGAGCTGCACTGTGCACAGTCACTGTGAACTGGAGCTGCACTGTGCACAGTTACTGTGACATGGAGCTGCACTGTGCACAATTACTGTGAACTGGAGCTGCACTGTGCACAGTCACTGTGAACTGGAGCTGCACTGTGCACAGTTACTGTGACATGGAGCTGCACTGTGCACAGTCACTGTGAACTGGAGCTGCACTGTGCACAATTACTGTGAACTGGAGCTGCACTGTGCACAGTCACTGTGAACTGGAGCTGCACTGTGCACAGTCACTGTGAACTGGAGCTGCACTGTGCACAGTCACTGTGACATGGAGCTGCACTGTGCACAGTCACTGTGAACTGGAGCTGCACTGTGCACATTCACTGTGAACTGGAGCTGCACTGTGCACAGTTACTGTGACATGGAGCTACACTGTGCACAGTTACTGTGAACTGGAGCTGCACTGTGCACAGTTACTGTGAACTGGAGCTGCACTGTGCACAGTCACTGTGAACTGGAGCTGCACTGTGCACAATTACTGTGAACTGCAGCTGCACTGTGCACAGTTACTGTGAACTGGAGCTGCACTGTGCACAGTTACTGTGAACTGGAGCTGCACTGTGCACAGTCACTGTGAACTGGAGCTGCACTGTGCACAATTACTGTGAACTGGAGCTGCACTGTGCACAGTTACTGTGAACTGGAGGTGAACTGTGCACCATTACTGTGAACTAAAATCAGACTAGAGCAGAATAGGACAGGGCAGACTAGGCTGTAGATTAGCTAGATTCCCTGTGTTCTAGTTAGTTCCGGTTAATGGCTAGAGTAGTCTGATTTGCTCCCCCCTTTTCCTGCTCTCTTCTCTCTCAGTCTCTAAAGCAGGGCAATTCAACTGCCGCAGATTTTTTTTTCTTTTCTTTCACAATTAAACCTCATTTACTTATTACACCCGACTGGTTGTTTTCCAGATGTGATGTAGCAAAAGTGAGCTAAACAAGTCAGATCCACAATAAATGTTTTTCAGGAGATGCTGTGATGTAGCCACAAGAAAGGTGCAATATTAATGTTTTTCATGAGATGGCGTTGTGATGTAGCTAATCAAGAAAGATGCATTATAAATGGTTTTTCAGGAGATGTGTGCTGCAGCTAGCTAGGTTCTAAACAAGAAAGAATGTTTACAGTTGTTTTCCTTTCCTGATGCACTATAAATGTCTACAATGCTGTGGTGTAGCTAAGAGATGTCAGAATTGACCAAATTATATTTCAAATGGCTGGCATGTGTTCTAGAATACTTAGATTTGTTTCAAATGTGTTTACTTTTGGGGCTTCAACATAGCTTTTGTTGCACAGAAATTAAGCACTTTTAAATGAAAATTAAGCTACTTTTGCAAGTTTTGAAAATGTGGTGGTGCGTTGTGTCAAGAGTACATATAATGGGATTAATAGCTCGGGGAACGGTCCGGCCCCCGGCCCCTTAGGTTTCTGACAATGTGGCCCCCTGAACAATTTAGTTGAATAGCCCTGCTCTAAAGCATGGCGCTCATTCTACTCTAAAGCATGGCATCCCCTCCCTGTTCTCTCCTCATACTCTCTCTCATACTCCCGCTGCTATCCCTCCCCACCTCCTCCCCTTCCTGAACTATCCTACCCCACTCAGTGGCGGATCTAGGCATCTGGAGGCTCCAGGCCGAGCCACGAAGGAGGCCCCTACCGGCGGGGAAAAAATTGACCTTTTTTGGGCGTATTTTTGCCATATTTAGAGGCTGTTTGAAGTTACATCCCCCCTCAGATTCAATGGGCATGACCATCTGCATCCTCTCTCATTCTCTTTGTGAATCTTGTAATCTTTATATCTTTGTCACTTGTCACTTTATATCTTTATCTTTGTCACTTGTAATCTTCATAATCATATCTTTATCACTTGTCATCTTTATATCTTTATCACTTGTAATCTTCATAATCATATCTTTATCACTTGTCATCTTTATATCTTTATCACTTGTAATCTTCATAATCATATCTTTATCTTTGTCACTTGTAATCTTCATATCTTTATCTTTGTTCATTCTTCACTAGAATCCAAAACAGGCGGCAACAAAAGCACAGAGCACTGTCCTTCTTTTCACTGTACACAAGCCAGGACCTGTTGATCTTTTCTCCATTTTTCATGTTGATGTAATAGTGACTGCTTGTGAATCTGTGCCCTTCTTGATTTGGGGGAAATATTCTGTCCTTCACCTGAACTGGTCCTCTGCAGGCAGAGGGCACGGAACTAGGGCCAGCAGAGAGCCCGCACCTTCCTAGTTTTCAGACGATTGCTATCAGTTCACCATCGCGGTTTGTCATCATGGAACTATTATATCCACACAGCCACTAAGTCTATGGGTCCATCCCATTTCTCTGATCTGACATGTCCTCACTCCTCTATCCTTGCGTGGACCGGAGGTTGTTCGTGGTCCACCATCTTCAGCATCCCAAAGCTCACCCTGCTCTGAGGAGCTATGAGACATCACAGCAGCCTTCCCGGGAAGAGCATTTTAGAAACACAGGGTGGCAGGGGAATTTCCTAAATGCAGTGTGAAAGGCTCCACCATCACACCCACCCAGCTGGAGAGAGCGCTCCCACGACTACATGACTATGAAATTACCACAAACACGGCAACTGGAGAGACACACATGTGCATGCACGCACGCACGCACGCGCACGCGCACACACACACACTCACACACACACACACACACACACACACACACACACACACACACACACACACACACACACACATACACACACACACACACACACTTCACAGTTCCCATATCGAGGGCCAGGAATCTTAATTTCACAAACAAATTCGCCCCAGATTCTGCAGCAGAGGGACTGGAGCATTACTGTGCTGTGGTCTCAGTACAGACACAGAAAAATAAATAACATCCCCCCCACACACACACACATAAATAAAATAAATAAATAAATAAATAAATAAATAAATAAATAAATAAATAAATAAATAAATAAATAAATAAATAAATAAATAAATAAATAAATAAATAAAGTAGAGGGAGAGGGAAATAAGGAAACACAACAGGGATGTCAGAATAAAAGCATATACATCATATATTTCGCCATTAAGAAAAGCATTGTGGAATAAACGGTGGACAACTGGAAGTTTAAGGCAGAGACACCAGCTGTAATTAAATCCACATAAGAATTTTTTTTAATTCTCCCTTCTGGGTCTTTTTTACACTGTTGTTTTTTCTCCTCACTTGACATATTCGTTGCACGCCCACTTGAGCGTAAGGTCAAGTGGAGAGAGAGGTCATGTTTGGCTGCAGAGCGCTCGCTGCGGAAAACCATCTCTCTCCTCACGGCTAATAGCCACTGGAGCTGCACTGTGGACAGTGACTGTGAAGTGGAGCTGCACTGTGCACAGTCACTGGGAACTGGAGCAGCACTGTGCACAGTCACTGTGAACTGGAGCTGCACTGTGCAGAGTCACTGTGAACTGGAGCTGCACTGTGCACAGTCACTGTGAACTGGAGGTGCACTGTGGACAGTCACTGTGAACTGGAGCTGCACTGTGCACAGTCACTGTGAACTGGAGCTGCACTGTGCACAGTTACTGTGACATGGAGCTGCACTGTGCACAATTACTGTGAACTGGAGCTGCACTGTGCACAGTCACTGTGAACTGGAGCTGCACTGTGCACAGTTACTGTGACATGGAGCTGCACTGTGCACAGTTACTGTGGACTGGAGCTGCACTGTGCACAGTCACTGTGAACTGGAGCTGCACTGTGCACAGTCACTGTGAACTAGAGCTACACTGTGCACAATTACTGTGACATGGAGCTGCACTGTGCACAGTCACTGTGAACTGGAGCTGCACTGTGCACAATTACTGTGAACTGGAGCTGCACTGTGCACAGTCACTGTGAACTGGAGCTGCACTGTGCACAGTCACTGTGAACTGGAGCTGCACTGTGCACAGTCACTGTGACATGGAGCTGCACTGTGCACAGTCACTGTGAACTGGAGCTGCACTGTGCACATTCACTGTGAACTGGAGCTGCACTGTGCACAGTTACTGTGACATGGAGCTACACTGTGCACAGTTACTGTGAACTGGAGCTGCACTGTGCACAGTTACTGTGAACTGGAGCTGCACTGTGCACAGTCACTGTGAACTGGAGCTGCACTGTGCACAATTACTGTGAACTGCAGCTGCACTGTGCACAGTTACTGTGAACTGGAGCTGCACTGTGCACAGTTACTGTGAACTGGAGCTGCACTGTGCACAGTCACTGTGAACTGGAGCTGCACTGTGCACAATTACTGTGAACTGGAGCTGCACTGTGCACAGTTACTGTGAACTGGAGGTGAACTGTGCACCATTACTGTGAACTAAAATCAGACTAGAGCAGAATAGGACAGGGCAGACTAGGCTGTAGATTAGCTAGATTCCCTGTGTTCTAGTTAGTTCCGGTTAATGGCTAGAGTAGTCTGATTTGCTCCCCCCTTTTCCTGCTCTCTTCTCTCTCAGTCTCTAAAGCAGGGCAATTCAACTGCCGCAGATTTTTTTTTCTTTTCTTTCACAATTAAACCTCATTTACTTATTACACCCGACTGGTTGTTTTCCAGATGTGATGTAGCAAAAGTGAGCTAAACAAGTCAGATCCACAATAAATGTTTTTCAGGAGATGCTGTGATGTAGCCACAAGAAAGGTGCAATATTAATGTTTTTCATGAGATGGCGTTGTGATGTAGCTAATCAAGAAAGATGCATTATAAATGGTTTTTCAGGAGATGTGTGCTGCAGCTAGCTAGGTTCTAAACAAGAAAGAATGTTTACAGTTGTTTTCCTTTCCTGATGCACTATAAATGTCTACAATGCTGTGGTGTAGCTAAGAGATGTCAGAATTGACCAAATTATATTTCAAATGGCTGGCATGTGTTCTAGAATACTTAGATTTGTTTCAAATGTGTTTACTTTTGGGGCTTCAACATAGCTTTTGTTGCACAGAAATTAAGCACTTTTAAATGAAAATTAAGCTACTTTTGCAAGTTTTGAAAATGTGGTGGTGCGTTGTGTCAAGAGTACATATAATGGGATTAATAGCTCGGGGAACGGTCCGGCCCCCGGCCCCTTAGGTTTCTGACAATGTGGCCCCCTGAACAATTTAGTTGAATAGCCCTGCTCTAAAGCATGGCGCTCATTCTACTCTAAAGCATGGCATCCCCTCCCTGTTCTCTCCTCATACTCTCTCTCATACTCCCGCTGCTATCCCTCCCCACCTCCTCCCCTTCCTGAACTATCCTACCCCACTCAGTGGCGGATCTAGGCATCTGGAGGCTCCAGGCCGAGCCACGAAGGAGGCCCCTACCGGCGGGGAAAAAATTGACCTTTTTTGGGCGTATTTTTGCCATATTTAGAGGCTGTTTGAAGTTACATCCCCCCTCAGATTCAATGGGCATGACCATCTGCATCCTCTCTCATTCTCTTTGTGAATCTTGTAATCTTTATATCTTTGTCACTTGTCACTTTATATCTTTATCTTTGTCACTTTTAATCTTCATAATCATATCTTTATCACTTGTCATCTTTATATCTTTATCACTTGTAATCTTCATAATCATATCTTTATCACTTGTCATCTTTATATCTTTATCACTTGTAATCTTCATAATCATATCTTTATCTTTGTCACTTGTAATCTTCATATCTTTATCTTTGTTCATTCTTCACTAGAATCCAAAACAGGCGGCAACAAAAGCACAGAGCACTGTCCTTCTTTTCACTGTACACAAGCCAGGACCTGTTGATCTTTTCTCCATTTTTCATGTTGATGTAATAGTGACTGCTTGTGAATCTGTGCCCTTCTTGATTTGGGGGAAATATTCTGTCCTTCACCTGAACTGGTCCTCTCTACACTATTGAGCAGCGCTCTTTGTCTGACAGCTGTTTTGGCCAGAGTGCTGGATCATCTTCAATAATACAAGTTGAAGTGCTACTCACTGGTTCTGGTTCGCTAACGTTAGCAGCTCCGTCCAGCTCCTCCTCGCTAATTTCGTTAGCAGCAGTGGCAGCGTCTTGCTCCCGCTTATCACTAGGCGCAGCGGCAGCCTTGAAATAGGCTGTTAGCTTAGGCAGTTTCGCAATGAAGTTTTCCTTCACCTCTTTCTTTTTCCTTTTTGAATCACAGCTGGGGTACATTCGTTTCATGTTTACTATTCATTTGAGTTCTGTTCCTGTTTACTTCCTACACAGGGAGGAGTGAAGTGATCATTGGTTGGTAGACGCATAGATATATATAAAGGCTAGATAGCTGCCGGCCAATGGAGAGCGACGTCGTCGCATGGCGGCCATCTTGCCACAGGCAGCTCAGCTTTATATATACAGTATCTATGGGTTAAAAAAACGCTAACATTTTATTATTATTTTTGTCTCCAAATTACACCAAACTTAAACCGAAGCATCATCATCATGAGATGAATTCATGCACCTACTGTAGTTTCATGCAGTTTCATCCATTTTCCTAGGAGTTATGAGCATATGTTGTTGGGTTAGTATTATCTGTTGTCGGCAACATCAGATGATCATAACTCCTAGGAAAATGGAAGAAACTGCATGAAACTTTGTGCCTGAATCCCTCTCATGGCATAGATGCTTCGGTTTAATTTAGGTGTAATTTGGAGCCCATCAAAAAAATAGTGTTTTTAGTGTTTTTGGCCGTTTTTTGGCCGTATCTTGGGAACGGAATATGCTTGTAATAAACCAAACCGTTTGTAAATCCGTCAAGATTTCAGCGAGTTATGAGTATTTTTGTCTGTGCAGGTCACTCACCCTCCAACAGCTACCATAGAACGTACCAGAAAGGCTTACTGTGGCAAGATGGCGGCCGTTCAACGCCTTAAGCCATCTAGCCTTTATATATATCTATGGGTAGACGTGCCGGGGCCCCTCCTTCCCCCGTCACACCAGCCAATCCGGCAGTAAATTCATGGAATAGTCCAACTAGTGGGGACTGAGGGGGGGGGCCCCGGCCCGAGACAGCCATGATTCATGAATTTGTCGTTCTGATGCAATTTTAGCACGGACTCGGGAGATACTAAAAAATAAATGCTCTGGTCTGGACGAGGCTCCAGGCGGTGGCCTGTTCGGCCTGGTTCAAGAACCGCCTCTGACCCCACTATTCTAAAGCATGGCATCCATTCTATTCTAAAGCATGGCACCCATTCTCTTTGTCTTTCCCCCTTCCCCTGCTCCTTCCTCACCTCCCATTCGCTGCTCTGTCCTCCCCCACATTTCCCATTCCCTCCCCACCTCATCACTTTCCTGCTCTCTCCTCTCGCATTCCCCCTGCTCTCCCTCCCCTGCACCATCCCCACCTCCTCCCTCTCCTGATCTCTCCTCCCCCACTATTCTAAAGCATGGCACCCATTCTATTCTATATTTTCTATATTTCTCTATAATTGTTCAATGTGTTATTTATTTATTTTCCCCCCCAGATTTTTTTATCGCATTTTTATCCCCCATTAGTGCAATTTTTTTAATTTTTTTATCCTGGTTGCTGCTCCACCCTCTGCCGATCTGGGGAGAGCCAAAACTGGCTCCATGCTTCCTCCGAGACATGGGCAGTTAGCCAGCCGCTTCTTTTCACCTGACAGGGGAAGCTTCACTGGTAGGACATAGCACGTGGGAGGATCACGCTATTCCAACGAGTTCCCCTCCCTTCCGAACAGGCGCCCCTAACAACCAGAGGAGGCACCACATCAGCAACCAGGATATTGCATGTTTTTGGTGTGGGGTTCCTATATGAAGTAAACCCCCAGTTCAATGTGTTATTATTACTACTGTAATTGCTACTGTTGTGTCAGCTAGATTTAGCTAAACATATTTTCTGTGAAGCCCTCTGAGACATGCTTGTGAATTAGGGCTATACAAATAAACTTGACTTGACTTAACTGGAGCTGCACTGTGCACAGTTACTGTGAGCTGGAGCCACTGTGAACTGGGCCTAATAGCCCAGATGGGGCGGGGGGGAGCACGCGGAGAAGTAGAACGGATGCTATTGGCCCAATGCAGCAGGCGATAGGCTGTTGAATGTTTGCAGAAGTGGGTCTGGAGCACACCTACTTATTATGGTAATAGCCAGCACACCTACTCATTATGGTAATAGCCAGCACTTAAAGGCTGACGTATGGACAAATGGCTGTGGTGAAGCAGCCCGGCCGGGCGAAGGTTGCTGAGTGCATCCACAGGATCTGCAATCTTCTGGCTGTCCTGGTACGACCTCTGTATTCTGCAGCAGTCATTTTGCTTTCCCTCCGATTCCTTCTATTTAATTTGCCCTCCCTACTAGGTGTGAACGCTGTTTGAACGCAGCCTTAATGTAACCAGAGCAGCTGTGAAGCGGAGTGATATACACACAGTGAAGTGCCCATGATGTTATACTAAAATATCAGCACACATAGGATCCCTCTTGTCTAAATTGCTCGGCCGGAACACACACAGGGTGTGTGTGTGTGTGTGTGTGTGTGTGTGTGAGAGAGAGAGAGAGGTAGAGAAAGACTGAACATATTTTGCAAACGCGATAGGGTCAAAACCGACGTGCAAGATGGTCACAAAACTTTAGAGGTGTGCACAGTTGACGTGAAAAATGGGCCGAGTTTGAAAATGGTTCTGATCCGATTGAGCAAGGGAGCTGGTGTGATCCCATTGCAAGATGGTCTCCAGTTTCATATTTTTTGAGTCAAGTCACTGATGAGATGAGTGTGAGAAGCAGAGTGATCCATTCAAACTGATTGAACAGCGGGGAAACACATGAGTGAATGGGTCAATGAATAAAATGTGGTAAGACAATAAACTGCTTACAGGTTTTACACTGTTTTTTTTTCTAACATGTGCTCCTCTGCGAGCCACACGGACACAGTACAGTACTGGCTTGGGTGGTTAAGATTTGTTTTGTGTTGTGACGATACCAAAATGTTGACTTGCATAAGCCAGACTCAGGAAAAGAGTCTTTGAAGACCGAGACCTAAAGGCCCAAAGAAACCTCCTGATCTACACAGCTGTTGTCCTCCCCACCCTGCTGTGCTGTATGGGTCTGAGGCACCTGAGAGCCCTGGAACAACACCATCAAAGATCCTTATGAAGGATTCTGAGGATCAACTGAGGACAGACGCACCAACAGACAGACAGACAGACAGACAGACAGACCAGCAGGAGGACAGACACATCAACATCAGTGTTCTGGAGGAAGCCAACATGAACATCATCACCACTGCAATAATTTAGCACCAACTCTGATGGACAGGCCATGTCATCTGCATGTCCAGTCCAACACACGTCTCCCCAAACAGATCGTGTCCTCACATAACCAACCATCCATCCAGACACCATCAAGACCAGTCTGAAGACATTCCACATGACATCGAGTCACTGGAAGCACATTGCACTGGACAGGTGCTACTGGAAGAAAGCTGTGTAGGAAGTAGCCGCACGACAGGAAATTAAACTCTGCCGTGTCGCAGAGACAAAGAGACAGCACCACAAGGAGAGAGAGAAACAGCCTCCACCATCACCACCCCTGCTCACACTGCACCAGAGTATGTGGACCATCTGCTTTTGTCCAAGGGCGCCGCTACAACCAATACAAAATGAAAGTTCCTCGCATGCAGCTGAAATTCACATCTCCAACTCTGAAGTAAGTCAGTGAATTAACTCAAGGAGAAACTAGAAGAGCACTCGCCAAGGCCAATACTCCAGTCTGCTATGATATGCACAGTTGTGAGTCGGATCAGAATCTAGGCCTGTAGGTTCAGAACCTAGGCCTGTAGGTTCAGAACCTAGGCCTGTAGGTTCAGGACTGCTTCATGGAAAACATCTTTCTGTACTCAGCAGCTACAGAATGGAATCTGTTGTCACCCCATTTTAAACCATTTGAAAAGAGCAGTGAAGGGCTGCTGAGCTGCTGACAGCCAAGTCATGAGGTCATGTCTGCTTTGTTGTAATAAAATGGAATGTCATGAAACATGTCATGAAGTCACCTTGACACGAGTCTGAGAGCTTTTATTTTGAAACACTGGCCTTTACACGAACGAGTCTGAGAGCTTTTATTTTGAAACACTGGCGTATGTCCATCACAGAGAAAGAATAAATCAGCTCTGCACATGGGACTTTGTTTTGGTTCTCGTTTAACCAATCATCTTCAGCGAAGCAAAGGAGTATTTCAACTACCAATGGTATGAGTGTAACTCGACTCTCCCTCTCAACCCAACCAACGTGCACAGCCAATTGGGTCTTGTGGTGTTGGTAGCATTCGAGTTTGCAGCAGGACGCAAAATGGAAACCTTTATGAAATGTTACGAAATTTAGTTGAGAAAGAAGAGTTAACAAAATGGTGCTGGGCATGGATAACTTTAGAGGAAACTGGTACTGACGGGAAGCTGTTTTGGCACTTGAGGAAACCGGGCGTTTTCTACTGTATGGTGTGCTCGAGGAGGCTAATGTTAGCGGGCAGCTACATAAGCCGCTAATGTTACTGACACAAGCTGAAAGTGCTTCATCATGAGCGAGTTTGATCCCGGTCACAAAGCTGCTGCCTGTGCACGCAGGCATAATGAATAACGTTAACGTTACTGTCACTTTGGCGTCTGACCGTGTTCTGAACGTTACTGTCACTTTGGCGTCTGACCGTGTTCTGAACGTTACTGTCACTTTGGCGTCTGACCGTGTTCTGAACATTACTGTCACTTTGGCGTCTGACCGTGTTCTGAACGTTACTGTCACTTTGGCGTCTGACCGTGTTCTGAACGTTACTGTCACTTTGGCGTCTGACCGTGTTCTGAACGTTACTGTCACTTTGGCGTCTGACCGTGTTCTGAACGTTACTGTCACTTTGGCGTCTGACCGTGTTCTGAACGTTACTGTCACTTTGGCGTCTGACCGTGTTCTGAACGTTACTGTCACTTTGGCGTCTGACCGTGTTCTGAACGTTACTGTCACTTTGGCGTCTGACCGTGTTCTGAACGTTACTGTCACGTTGGCGTCTGACCGTGTTCTGAACGTTACTGTCACTTTGGCGTCTGACCGTGTTCTGAACGTTACTGTCACGTTGGCGTCTGACCGTGTTCTGAACGTTACTGTCACTTTGGCGTCTGACCGTGTTTGCCATAAAAAAGAACAAAGTGTCTCCACATTACGTTGCAGAATGTGACTTGTTCTTCACAATTGCTCAGCCACAGCTCAATCCCTGTTTAAAGAGCTATCTGAAGACAAAAGTACAAAACTGTTTCAAATCAATATGCCAACTATTTAAATACCGATGGCATTGCCCCAGAGACTATTGTTAAAGTGTTGATGAGACCAACGTTAGTTGACTGGTTTGATTTGAAAATACCTTATACCAAGAAATGGTGACTGAGTAACGTTGCAATTAACATTACCATTCAAAGGTTTGGACACACCTGTTTGAATGTACTTTGTTTTTCATTCCCTCAAAGCCATTTTTATACCTTAAAGGGCTTATGCTTAAATACTTGAAATTAGACAAATAGTGTTGTTGCATATGAATTTGTTTCCAAAACTTTCCATCAGGGCAAAGGGCGGCTACTTGAAAAAAATCTAAGATATAAGATAGCTTTGATTTGTTTGACTCTCGCATAATCCCATTTTGTGTTATTTTGTCGTTTGGATGTCTTTACTATTTGGTAAAAAGGGAAGAAAAATATGGTGTCAAACCTTTTGACTGGTAGTGTATCTTAAGATGATGTATGCAAATGTTCTAGGAGAGTATACGTATATAAGTATAACTGAAATAACATTCTTTGGGGGACCTCATCATGAGAAGCAGCATGAAGTTATGATGCTACATTAAATAATACTTTTATAGATAAATAAATGGTGCAAAGCACAAACTGTTATGGAAAAGTAAATCTGCCGACCATTGACTGTTTTTTTTTACAAACAAGGACCACAAAGGAAACAAGTTCTGGACGTTATTGTGTGTAATTTGTAATAGGTCTGGGGTTTATCCATGCTGGGGCCCATGCTACACCCTCCCACCAAGTTTCATGAAAACCGGCCCAGTAGTTTTTTCGTAATCCTGCTAACAGACAGCACTGAAAACATAACCTCCGGTGGTATTAAGGCACAATAGCACTGATGGAAGACGCACACACACACGCACGCGCACGCACACACACGCCCCCGCACGCGCGCGCACACACACACACACACACACACACACACACACACACACACACACACACCAAAGACAGACATATAGGCAGTGGTTGAAGGGGTCAGAAATAGAAAGCGGTTGTGAGGATGCAGAGATACAAGTTTGAAGTTGTTTTTTCCTGGTTTGTGGTGGTTTTTGCTCTCCGTAGCTGAGTATCTTATAATGAGGGGTTGGCCGGCCTGGATGCAATTGTGATGATGGTGTTCGTCCAGCCCAAATAATGTCCACTCTGCTGGAACACTGCCTGAGAAAGGTTCACCGCTGACTGATGTGCAGTGTTAGGAGGGTTACTTTTAAAATGTATTCACTAGAGCAGTGGTCGTCAACAGGGGGTCTGCAGAGGTACTGCAGGGGGTCCACCAATTTTAGTCAATGTGGGGAAGAAATGAATGTGTAATAATAAAAAAAATATATATATATATATATAATATAATAATAATAATATAATAATATTGGGTAAACTCCAAGCATCTCCAAGAATCTGATGAAGGAAATTATGCGAAACACGTTTGCTCCTTCTTGCTTTTTTAATGTGATCTATTAAAAAAAGAAGTGCCAATCCTGATACGGTGCACTGGGTTATACATGCTTAAAAACAGCTGGATTATACATGCCATGCTTCAAAACAGTTGGCTCGCAGGACATTTATTGTGTTAGAATTTCTTCCAGTCTTTTATTTCAAATGAGTATATTGCTTTTCTGGTGAGGAAATAAATTAAGAGCCTGAATGCACTTTGGCTAAATGTTCTTATTTTGTCTGAATTATAAAGTTAAAATCAAAATGTATATTTCTTTGAGATGGCTCGTTTAGCTATTGCGGAAACGGCAGCAAAAATGATCAGGAAGGTTAATTTATGCACAAATTTGATGTTCTCAATTTATGGATAAGACCTATTGTGAATTGGTCATGATGGTTTGTCTTTTTTTTATTCCCCCTCCCCAATTGGCCAATTTCCCCCTGCTGCCCAGGTCGCTGCTCCACCTTCTGTTGATCTGGAGAGAGCCGTAGAGCACCATGCTTCCTCCGACACATGCGCAGTTGCCAGCCGCTTCTTTTCACCTGACAGCAGGGAGCATCACCGGCAAGACGTAGCACATGGGAGCGACCACGACACATACCCCTAATCCGGCTTCCCACCCGCAGACACAGCCAATCGTGCCTGTATCGACGCCCGACCAGCCGGAGTTAACACGTGGGTACGAACCTGCGACCCTCGTGTTGGTAGGCAGGGAATATACTGCTGCACTATACCCGGAGCCCCGATGGAGTCATTTTTTGTGACAAGGTGAGTCCCCAAGAAAAAGAAAAGTTTGGGAAATGTAATTATGTATTCTAAATACTTTGGATTACTTTTGGAATACTTCCAAATGATTTTTGAAGCGCATTTTAACACATTCACTGCCAGCTGTTTTTTTTTTTACTGTAGGTAGCTTCTGCCAGAGGGGTTTTTTGAGGATTCTGGCTCATCTTTCAAGACCTGAGGATTCTTTTCTGCTAAGATTTTGTGAACACAAAATATCTAAAAAGAACTAATAGAATGTGTGCTTTCTCTGTCTAAAAGAGTTAGTTTGTAGAGTTAGTAGTTATGTAGGCATTAGCACTTGAATACAGCATGGTTTCAGCGTCTGAAAATTTAAGCTGAGATAAATAGCTTTTTGTGAAATTCGATAGAACAGTCACTTTAACCATTCATTTTTGGCATCAGTAAGACATCAGACATCTAAACAATAGTTTTGAACAGTAATTTCCTCCATAACAGCAGGAAACACCCCTCTCCTTCAAACTCCTCCCTCCGTGTGTGTTCTTCTTGGCTGCAGCGGGCGTGTCACAAGCTCGTTTCTGTTGCTGCTGTAAACTCGCGTCACCAGGCTCACTGCTTTGCTGCTGCTCCTGTCTGCTGGCGGCCGCTGGGCAAGTCTGGATGGGCTCGCTCGTTTCTTGGAGTTTCGGTTGAGAGCTTTGATGAAGCTTTTGCGATTCTGGTCTTATTTATGCTGCGTGTTTCAAAGTGTGTTCCACCCGTAATCTATTATGCAAATTTGCAATCCCTCACCGCCAGCAATCAGCGCGAAAGCGAAAGCGTTTTCGCCAATCCATTCTACAGTATGAGAATGGTTTCATCGCGCGTTCCCCTGCAGTTTTGGCTCTGCTTTTTCTAGTCTGGGAGAGCACTGTCGCCACTTAGTGGGTCGGTGGAATGGGTTGTACACGTTCGGTGGCGCCAATATTTATATAAGAGATGTAAAAGGGTTAGATGCACATCCCACGGTCAAAAAAAAAAAAATCTTTTTTTTGACGTATTAACACGTCATTGGCAGTCAACCGTTGGATTTTTTTTGACGTATTAACACGTCATTGGCAGTGAACGTGTTAACATGATTTTCAGAAAATGCTTCAAAAGTCATAAAGGTGGTCCTCATTTGTGAAGATGATCTTGCTGAACACAAACTTCACTGTTTCACAAACTTGTGTTAACTCATTCACCGCCAATGACGTCTTTGACGTGTTATCAGAAATAGCCCTCCCCGCCAATGACGTGTTTGACGTGTTTTTGTTTTTATTACTGCAGGGCGTAGTTTAAACACTTCCCCAGCCTGTCACATGGTATCAGGTCCCTAGCATCTAAGACAACACGTGAACAAACACATACCGCAGCTGTTGTTTTGAAATTGAGCAAGAGGAAAAGCAGAAAACGGGTAACGCTTCCTTGTGCAGACAGGAGAAACGCCATTGAAACGCGCCTCGGCGCGCTGCACGAGCTGGAGTCGCCTTCCTCTGTGCCAGCCGGGAGAAAGTAATCAAGAGATGTGTTTGATCATCGGAGGAATGAGGAAATGATCGATCAGTTTGCGAGGGCGGTGAGGACGTGTTGAATAGCCGAGGGGAAAACGGGAACGATCAGATAGCAGGGAGGATATGACAGGGAGACATGGACGAGGACGGGTGCAAAATAAACACACAACAGCAAGGCACAAGGCAGAAGCGGCAGTCACAGCAGCCCGCTGTCCTTTCTCAATCGCTGGGCTGCGTGCCCTCCAGTGTTGCTCCTGGCCAATCCCAGCGCCACAGGGCGTGGTTATTGCTTATCCTATGTGGGGTTAGAAATCTAAAAGGGGGATCGGGGATCGTGTGTGTGTGTGTGTGTGTGTGTGTGTGTGTGTGTGTCTGTCTGTCTGTCTGTCTGTCTGTCTGTCGGTGTGTCTGTCTGTCTGTCTGTCTGTCTGCACACTCACACCGAGTAAACTGTATTGTTGAATGTAAAAAAAAGCACTTCATGTGTATATATATATATATATTTTTTTTTTGTCATTTGTGTCCTAACGAATAATATTTACATGTCTGATGTCAATACAGTTCAAAATAAAAGAATTGAGAGTGAGTTCTGCCTGAGATTGTGCCCTTTTACAAAAATTGCCTTTTCTCCTGTTTATTTTCTCAGGGAGAACTTTTGGGGGAAATCAGGGTGTATATAAATGGCTATAAGTAGAGTACAGAACATGCTAAGCTCACTTTTTTTTTCCTGGTGAACCCAGAGACGTACATCTTCATTTTGAGGTATTGCAAATCACTCTGGTGCTAATAGATAATTTACTGTGGGTCTTGAAAGATGACCAACAATTATGAAAATCTTTGGCCTGTGCTAAATATTGGCAGTCCTAAACTGGCGGTGAATGAGTTAACCACAGACCTTATCTTAGGCGTTTAACTGAAATTTCCATACAAAATCCCATCGACTTTTACACGTAAGAACCAGGAAGTGCAGGTACTTCTGGGTAAGCCTAAAAAAATCCCTGCAGCACTCTATCCACCTTATTTTTGAATGCCCCACTGTAAAAAATATTTGTGGGTACAAGTTCCGGTTTAACGTGACTTATTGTTGCAGCTTGCCATTTCCTTTGTTATACTCGGCTGCAGACCCGAATTATAAACCGGAAACTGGAGGACGTTATAAAAGTTATAAATATAGTCACGTTATAAACAACTAACCAACGCTGGGGGTCCATATGGAAACAGTTACTCGAAATGGTTAAAAGTTAAATCAATTTGGTCAGTGGCGTTTTACTGCCATGTAACATAGCTAGCTAGCCGCTAACATTAGCCACATAGGCTGCGCACTGCGCTCTTAAAGGGATATTTATCGACGAGATTTCTGCCAAGCTGGACCTGATTAGTGATTTGCTCCGTTCGCCCAGACGGGTGTCAAGCTGTCAGCAACAAGGCTGGGAGGATCACACCGGAAGAAAAACGCATAGGCATCATGGCCGCTAGAAATAAGGTGGATAGTAGGGATGCCACGGTGTGAACATTTTCACACCGAATAATAAACATGTGACCTCACCGGTATAACCGGTTACACCGGGAAATATAAACAATAGGATTGTTAGTTCCTACTAGTGCATGTTGTTCCCGGGAACAATAACAGTGAGACACCAGTCGGGTATCCATAGCAGCTAGACTAGAGCGAACGTTATGTTATATGTATGTTGATAATACAAGTTTTAAAGTAAGCAAGAGTCTATGCTTTAACCGTCCGTTCTGTAGGTTCATAGAGACAAGATGCACGCTGCTGCTGTTAGCATGGACGCTCACAGTCACAGTCATACACAGTCAACACTGGCTGCATCACAACTCATGGCTACATCTGACTCGAGACAACTTTTCAGACGCGCGTGGAGACAATCTTTCTCAAAAGAAACTAACGTTAGCGACACACCTGGAGACTTTTTCTGACATGGGATTAACAATACCAGCAAGCAGCAGTAAGGCAATGACTGAATGCTGGTAAGTCCTCCCTCCCGTTAGCATTGATGCTAAGTTAGCATCCACTTTTCGCTGTGGAAAAAAAGGCACATTTCCAGAGATGGCCCGCAGTGACAACAGTATGCACATGCATGCAGGCTTAGCTAAGGGTCTTACCTACATGTGTATGAGGAGGGCATCATTTGTGTTCATAAGATGTATAGCGTTAACTAACGTTAGTTGCTGGTCTAACCATAACAGCGGAGCCACACTGCAGCCGAGAGGGAGCGCTTGTAATTTACACCGGCGCACGCTGAAACTGCGGAGTTTTCCTTTCAATTCTTCCTCCATAAAAACAAAAGGTGTTACCGGTGGGCACGTTATGTAATCGGTGTATCCCCCAACACCGTGTAACACCGGTAACACCTAAAATCGTGGCAAGCCTAGTGGATAGAGAGTGATGGAGAAGAGAGAGAGAACACAGTGAAATAGCAAGTACAAGAGAGAAAGAGAGGCAGTGAGAGAGCAGCAGTCAATGGGCTATTAGCAGTATAACATTTGAGGAAGAGAGAGAGAAAGAGAGAGAGAGAGCAGTGCATGATGGGAAGGGGTGTAGAGGAGGATAAATTCAGCTGAACTCAGTTTGCCCTCCACTCAATCTGCAGGACAGAGGGGAGATCCATCTGGATGATGTCTATGTATACATGTCTACATATAGATCATAGTAAGTGCTGTCAAAGTGATGTCCGCTAATGAAGATAAGGAAGAAAATGCGTAAATTAATGTTTTGTTTGTGAAAATATGATCAATGTTTGTATATAATGGTGGTCGTAGTTTAGCAGCCTTGTGATTAACTGTTATATTGCTGGTGGAAAGGAAGAGTATGTGTGGGGGGGGGGGGGGGAGTGGAGGAAAACAGTGACAATGAATGAACTGGAAAAAAAAGAAGAGGTAGGGAGAGAGACAGAGAGAGAGAGAGAGAGAGAGAGAGACAGAGACAGAGAGAGAGAGAGAGAGAGAGAGAGAGAGAGGGGGGGGGGGGGGGTCGCACAGCCCCCGGTCTGCCACAAGGGGCAACCTCTGGGGCTGAAAATTAATCTCAATCACTAGTTTCAAGTCTTCTTCAATACAGCTTGATGCTCATTTAGTAAACAATGCTCCCATTTAGAGTCTAATTAGCTTCCAAACAGGAGGTCACAAACCAATGGGTGACATCACGGTGGTTATACCTCCATGCTTTTTTATAGTCTTTGGTTTTGCTACAAGAAAAGAGAAGCTCAAACTGCATCAATGGAAAATCCAAGGCCCGCCCACCCTGTTTGATTGACAGCTCTGGGCAGTGCAGTTCAGAGACACTACAGACACAAAGATGAGTTACTGCATTGATCAGAGATCTATAGCCAGGGCTAAGCAGGCGATTAAGGAGAGCTGTGGGGCTGTGAGGATGATAGCAGGCAATGATCGGGGATACGCTGAGAAATCCACTCTCTACCCAGAACACATCTGTTCTCTACACCTCCTGTCTGATCTGTCAGCCTGATAAAGACATCTGTTCTCTACACCTCATGGCTTATCGCTCAGCTGATAAACACATCAAGGGGCCGAGTCGAGGTCGCCTGTCCTCGCCTCACCCCACCATGGCTGCCTTGAAGTGCCTTCATATCCACAGCCGGTCAATGTTTGCCCCAGGATGGAGTTGTAGCGGCGGAGGTGAAGCACACGTGCTGAGTGCGCGGGGATTCCCCCCCCCTGCAAAAGCACACCATCCCTAGTCCTGTCCTGTCTAAGCTATAAGATACACTCAATACAATTGGATTTGGCAATAGGGATCTAGTATTCCTATAATATTCCTACAGTATTCCTATAGTAATCCTATACTATTCATATAGTAGGGCTGGGTTAAAAATAATCGATTCTCTGATTTTGAATCGATTTTTATTTAAATCCTTTGATATCGATTCATATGTCGAGAGATCGATTTTTTTTATTTTATTTTTTTTATTTTTTTTAATAAACATAGGCTATAATAATAGGCTGTGTGTGGTAGTTGAAACATAGTTTCAAGTTGACGTTTATTTATGTTTGTAGTTTAAACAAAAACATAAATACTATAGGCTACATAAATGGAAATGTTTGATCATTAATATCTACTTTTAGAAAGCATATAGGCTGAAATCAAATCACTGTGCATAGATGTGAAAGTATCTTTATTGACAGATGAAAATGCTGTTATTTACCCTTTGTCACCACCTGGTGAGTAAATATATGTGTAACTAAAACCATTAAAATTGACAACCGGTCTGCAACCTTTTTTCCCCATGTACTGTATCTACCGGTCCTTGGCGCAAAAAAGGTTGGGAACCCCTGTGTTACATAACTGGACAGTCATGTAATTCAGGTTACAGCTCAAAAAACATGTTTTAGTATCACTAACCAAATCGATATTGAAATTAATCAAATCGGAATCGAATCGGGATTAATCAATTCGGAACCTTGTGAATCGGAATCGAATCTTGAAATTTGAACCAATACCCAGCCCTATCATATAGTATTCCTATTATATTCCCATAGTAATCCCATATCCCTATAATATTCCTATAGTATTCCTAGCATGCATTTTTTTCTACTGCAAAATACCTTTGTGCTTTTGGCTGGTGGGTGGTTTTTAAGGTGTTTTTTTTTTTACATGTAAAATGTTATATTTGTATCGCATGCGTAACTGTGCATCACAGTCTTCATCAGCGAAAACGAACCAAATATAATACAACAATAGAGCAAATGTATAACTTTCCCACTGCGGTTTTGAGGGGAGAAAATACGACTGTCGGGGAGATGGCACCCTGAGCTGAGAACAGGAAAGTGGAACTAGAGCACATTGTGTTAGTCTCGTTGTATTTGCTCATTCACTGTTTGATGTTGCTAATGCACTGCTTGTGCCAGTGGAGTTACAGCACACACAGACAGCTGAAAGCAATTATCAGACTCAAATGACTATACCCATTACTCCTTCCTATTCATTTGGGTGTGGCTTGGGCAGTTAGCTTCCCTTTGGCTTGTATTGGATGCGTTGAGACGGCGCAGCAGTCAGCTTCCCCTCGGCTTGTATTGGATGCGCTGAGACCACGCAGCGGTTAGCTTCCCCTCGGCTTGTATTGGATGCGTTGAGACGATGCAGTGGAACGATGACTTCCTGGCCCAGGGGCCAGAGGGGGATTTGGGCGCAACAGAGCCAGAGTGTGTCTGCTCCTTCCCAGACTAATAGCAGATAATGAGGGCAGAGTCATATTGAATGGTGGTTAGTGATTGATGAGCGGGTTAAGCCCCAATCATCCAGTTTGGGGCAAGGAGAGGATGCTGTGTCTTTCCTCAAAAAGACCACAGCTGCTGACAGAGAGAACAGGCCGGGGAGAGGTAAAGAGAGCCAGGTAGAGAGAGAGACGTTTTATGTTCACATTTTAGGTCAAAGAAGGAAATAAATCAATTTAACAAATGCTACGTATTCCTTTTGAAAGTCTTAGCTGATGAAGACTGTGATGCACAGTTGCGCATGCAATACACACCGATATTTCATGTTTTGCTGGGTTGTTCCCTGCTCTGTTGATTAGCCACAGTGTTGGCCAGTGTATTTTGTTGACAAATAACCATATTTTGTGCTCAAAGTCCTAAAAATAAGCTGTTGGTAAAAACGGGTTAGGGTTAGGGTTCGAACCTGCGCCTCTCGTGTTGGTATGCAGGGAATGTACCACTGCACTACCCGGACGCCCCCAGCTCTGTTTGTTTGAGCAGTGGTAAGACATAGAGACATACCCAGTGAGTGCTGAAAACAGTGATGGAGGACAACAATACAGACAGCCGAGAAACAAACAAATGACAGATTGGAGTAAGTCTGGACGCGTGCAGCTGTGGTTCTGTGCTGTGCTGTGCGTGACAGATAAGCGCCGGGCCGGGCACAGTGGTACCATCCTTGGCGGTGGAGCAGGCGTGTTTGGCAACCGGGTCCCAGAGTTGGAGCCGGACCAGACCCACAGTCCCAGCCATCGTTTGCCCCCAGACGAAGATGTTTAGGGGGCAGTCATGGGCAGTAATGAGTTCTCTGCTGCCTGGAGCTTCCTTGAATGGACCGGTACTCGCTCATTAATATTCATGACAAATTGTGGCTGGTGGTGTGGCGCCCCTCCCCCTGCTGGGAGCTGCCCAAATGCCTATACAGAGGTTAATCGAGCTCTGTGTGTGTGTGCGTGCGTGTGTGTGTGTGTGTGTGTGTGTGTGTGTGTGTGTGTGCGCGCATGTGTGTGTGTGTGTGTGTGTGTGCGTGTGTGTGTGCGTGTGTGTGTGAAGAGAAGGTGAAACACACCTCCAGATGCAGCAGTTATCTACATTTTAGTACATGCTCAGGGGGAAGGAGGGGCATGGCCTCCATGTAATTCCCGAGCCACCAAAGGAGGCACTACTGCAGCGACCAGGACACATACTGTACTCTTAATCCAGCTTCCCACCCGCAGACACGTCCAATTGTCTACTGGGAGAAGTCTACAAGCTGTGTGCAGACTTCATTTATTGGTTATACTGTCTGTTTGCCCTGTCCCTGCAACCTATATTGACTGGGAATCAACCGCTGTACTACAAAGACACCCACAGACACACACGCACAAGACCCATTACTCTCCACAGATGCTGCGCAAAAAGTGGGTGAATCTACGAGGAGGCCTTGAGAACATGTAGCTGATTGTATTTTTATTATGTTTGGAGATGAGAGAGGAGTTGTTTTTACAGGAAGGAGTGCACACAGTCACACAGTGCTGAGTCACACACACACACACACACACACACACACACACACACACACACACACACACACAATACCTATATAGACCACTCATTCTCATGGGATTAAGATCTGAAAGCAATTGTAGGGATGATAAAAATGCACGCTAGCTCAAACACATGCACAGGTGGGAGCTAGCTCAAACACATGGCACAGGGTGGGAGCTAGCTCAAACACATGGCACAGGGTGGGAGCTAGCTCAAACACATGGCACAGGGTGCGAGCTAGCTCAAACACATGGCACAGGGTGGGAGCTAGCTCAAACACATGGCACAGGGTGGGAGCTAGCTCAAACACATGGCACAGGGTTGGAGCTAGCTCAAACACATGGCACAGGGCGCGAGCTAGCTCAAACACATGGCACAGGGTGGGAGCTAGCTCAAACAC
>NC_139624.1:65550286-65902786 GCF_964638095.1 Poromitra crassiceps | reverse complement strand
AGTAATCAAACTGGTAAAACCCACAACTGAAGCAACAACCTGAGCCGGCACCACCATGAATACAACAACCTTCCTCCTCATTGACGCAACTGGAACCATTGACCTAGCTGTGTGGGGGTACTGTAAACCTGACATTGACGACTGGTACCACCTGACCAACCTATCCATACATGCATACAAACCAATACATATCTGACAACCACCCCAACCACAACATCAACACCCACCACTGCACTTGAATCATACACAGAACCACCACCACCCACCACTCAAAGCATCTATGGTGAAGTCTCTTCTGCCACCGTCACAAACAAGTACTTCTGTTTTTGGCACCTATCACTACTGTAAACTTTGACTCACTCACATACAAATGTCACAAATGCAATCAACGCCATAAAACAGAAACCGCAAAACACATATCCAATTCTCTCTGTCCATCAATAACCAGGAAACATCATACACCATCCCACTCGCACTTATCACACCACTGCTTACAAAATCACCAACTCAAATGACTACAGACGAAATGGAAGAAGCTATCCTCATGCTCAATCACATCTGAGTTGACATAATAGACAAATCATAGCCCTGACTCAGACTTGACTCCAAGACTCGACAGTCCCTCCACACAGTCCAGAAACCCCGACTCAGCCCCACACAAGGACAAAATGGATTGATATATTTCTTTTTACTTAAGTTTTTCATTTCATAAAAACTATTATTTGCAATAAAAACTTATTGTTTGAATCATATATCTGCCTCCTTTGCTGTCTTTTGTCCCAGTTTTTTATGCATTATATCCTAACTCCTTTAGTCAACCTTGAGCTTACACTTTTATTGCCAACTTGTAGATGTCCACTGTGCCCAAGCTTACCCTTTTAAAACATCTGAATAACAGACAAGTAACTTGTTAACTGTTAACCTATTAAGCCACTAACAGTTTGACTTAAAGGGTGATTTACACAACCTGAATATTAATCTTGTTATACCTATACAGAGACACTATGAATGTACCATGTGGAGTATCTAGTAACAGTTAGGATTTTACATTAATTTCATGACAAATGGTTCAAATTCTGGCCTTGTGCTTATGCAGACCAGATTTATGACTACCACCACTACTACACAAGCATTGGCTTTTCATTGTGACAACCAATTACTTAGATCACCATTCAGGAACAGTTTGTTTAATCCTTTCCTCACTGAGCACATCTATAACCATGATCAGAAGTGTACAGTAGAAGCAGCACACTATCTTCATCCAATGGACTCGGAACACCACAAAAGCAACACCTCAGTAAGCTGTCCACTCATGGCTAACACATCTAAGCTTATCAGGAAGCTAGGATTTGAAATTATGACAGTTTGCCTAGAAAAAGTCCATTGCTTAATAAGCCTCTTTGACAGCCACCATTTGGCTTACCACCACCACTGCTACTTACTACATATTACTTACTGCAAACTTGGTACACTTGTGCACATATCAACTCTGACTAAATGTGCAATTCAGTGTCTATATTATCTGACATATAACCCCCAAGTCACCAGAAGCTTGGACCCCGCATCGCCGCTTGCGGCTATATTTTTTTTTATTCTTCTTCTCCGGTAAAACTGTATGTACAGCAGAAACTGTAATGCTCAGCGTAGCCAGACTGGGCACATAGATTGTAAATGTGCCTCACTACTCAGAAACAAAAAATTACCCATATCGGCCAGATGGTGGCGCTATAACAGACCATTTCGCGTTATGGTCCATATCTTCTGAACCGTGAGGCGTAGAATCAAAATTCCACTTCGGCTGTATTCCCTGGATCAATACGCATCTATCCATATAGGCCACGCCCATTTGCGTGTGCCTAGATGTTCCGCCATCTTGGACTTTCTCAATAACCTATTTTTGCTATCTCCTCCCAGGCCATTTGCCTGAATGAGCCCAAACTTTTTCTGTGGCATCTCTGGACTTACCTGACCAAAAGTCTTACAAAGAATTTGGATACGTGAAACCGTCTTGAAATGATAAATGTTTAAACTTTTGTGTATTTACTTTTGTTCTTTTCCTGCCCTAAAAGTGTGTGGATCTCAGAAACCATACACTCCCCATCACCCAAACTTTCCACACAGGTTCACGACAACACCCACTACTCAGAGTAAAAAAATTACACCAATCCACCAGATGGTGGCGCTATAACAGCCAATTTCACGTTTGTCGGTCCATAACTTCTGAACTGCGAGCTGTAGAATCAAAATTCCACATCTACTGGTTTCCCTGGAGCATCATGTATCTAACCCACTAGGCCACGCCCATTTCTGTGTGGTAGATTTTCCGCCATTTTGAATTTGATCAAAAACCTACTTTTGCGAGCTCCTCCTAGACTGTTTGGCCAAATCACACGAAACTTTTTCTGGGTTATCTATGGACTACCCCGACCTAAAGTTATTAAAGGATTTTGGATACGTGAAACCGTTTTGAAATGATAAATGTCTAAACTTGTGTGTATTTGCTTTTGTTCTTTTCCTGCCCTAAAAGTGTGTGGATCTCAGAAACCATACGCCCCACATCACCCACCTTTCTACATAGTTTCAAGACATCACCCACTACTCAGAGGAAAAAATTACACCAATCCACCAGATGGAGGCGCTATAACAGCCAACCACCACTACTACTGCCGCTGCTGCTACTACTACTACTACTATTCTTAGTACTTCTGCTGCTACTATTGCTACCACTCCCACTACTACCAACACTACTACTACTACTACTGCTACTACTACTACTACTAGTACTGCTTGGAAACCGTCAGGTCACCGGATCTCAACCAAACTTTGTTTACTTGTGCACATACCAAGTCTGAATAAATGTGCACTATCTGACATATACCCCCCAAGTCACCGGAAGCTTAGACCCCGCATCGCCGCTTGCGGCTATATTTAGGGGTCCAAGCACGAAGTGCGTGGATCCCTATTGTATCTGTTCTGATTTTTTTTTTTTTTTTTTTTTTTTCTTCTTCTCCGGTAAAACTGTATGTACAGCAGAAACTGTAAGGCTCAGCGTAGCCAGACTGGGCACATAGATTGTAAATGTGCCTCACTACTCAGAAACAAAAAAATACCCATATCGGCCAGATGGTGGCGCTATAACAGACCATTTCGCGTTATGGTCCATATCTTCTGAACCGTGAGGCGTAGAATCAAAATTCCACTTCGGCTGTATTCCCTGGATCAATACGCATCTATCCATATAGGCCACGCCCATTTGCGTGTGCCTAGATGTTCCGCCATCTTGGACTTTCTCAAAAAAAAAAAAAACGAACTCGTCCTAGGCCATTTGCCCGAATGAGCCCAAACTTTTTGTGTGTCATCTCTGGACTTCCCTGATTAAAAATCTTAGAAAGAATTTGGATACGTGAAACCGTCTTGAAATGATAAATGTTTAAACTTTTGTGTATTTACTTTTGTTCTTTTCCTGCCCTAAAAGTGTGTGGATCTCAGAAACCATACGCCCCACATCACCCACCTTTCTACATAGTTTCAAGACATCACCCACTACTCAGAGGAAAAAATTACACCAATCCACCAGATGGTGGCGCTATAACAGCCAACCACCACTACTACTGCCGCTGCTGCTACTACTACTACTACTATTCTTAGTACTTCTGCTGCTACTATTGCTACCACTCCCACTACTACCAACACTACTACTACTACTATTACTACTACTGCTACTACTACTACTACTAGTACTGCTTGGAAACCGTCAGGTCACCGGATCTCAACCAAACTTTGTTTACTTGTGCACATACCAAGTCTGAATAAATGTGCACTATCTGACATATACCCCCCAAGTCACCGGAAGCTTGGACCCCGCATCGCCGCTTGCGGCTATATATATATTTTTTATTCTTCTTCTCCGGTAAAACTGTATGTACAGCAGAAACTGTAATGCTCAGCGTAGCCAGACTGGGCACATAGATTGTAAATGTGCCTCACTACTCAGAAACAAAAAATTACCCATATCGGCCAGATGGTGGCGCTATAACAGACCATTTCGCGTTATGGTCCATATCTTCTGAACCGTGAGGCGTAGAATCAAAATTCCACTTCGGCTGTATTCCCTGGATCAATACGCATCTATCCATATAGGCCATGCCCATTTGCGTGTGCCTAGATGTTCCGCCATCTTGGACTTTCTCAATAACCTATTTTTGCTATCTCCTCCCAGGCCATTTGCCTGAATGAGCCCAAACTTTTTCTCTGGCATCTCTGGACTTACCTGACCAAAAGTCTTACAAAGAATTTGGATACGTGAAACCGTCTTGAAATGATAAATGTTTAAACTTTTGTGTATTTACTTTTGTTCTTTTCCTGCCCTAAAAGTGTGTGGATCTCAGAAACCATACACCCCCCATCACCCAAACTTTCCACACAGGTTCACGACATCACCCACTACTCAGAGTAAAAAAATTACACCAATCCACCAGATGGTGGCGCTATAACAGCCAATTTCACGTTTGTCGGTCCATAACTTCTGAACTGCGAGCTGTAGAATCAAAATTCCACATCTACTGGTTTCCCTGGAGCATCATGTATCTAACCCACTAGGCCACGCCCATTTCTGTGTGGTAGATCTTCCGCCATTTTGAATTTTATCAAAAACCTACTTTTGCGAGCTCCTCCTAGACCGTTTGGCCAAATCACACGAAACTTTTTCTGGGTTATCTATGGACTACCCCGACCTAAAGTTATTAAAGGATTTTGGATACGTGAAACCGTTTTGAAATGATAAATGTCTAAACTTGTGTGTATTTGCTTTTGTTCTTTTCCTGCCCTAAAAGTGTGTGGATCTCAGAAACCATACGCCCCACATCACCCACCTTTCTACATAGTTTCAAGACATCACCCACTACTCAGAGGAAAAAATTACACCAATCCACCAGATGGTGGCGCTATAACAGCCAACCACCACTACTACTGCCGCTGCTGCTACTACTACTACTACTATTCTTAGTACGTCTGCTGCTACTATTGCTACCACTCTCACTACTACCAACACTACTACTACTACTATTACTACTACTGCTACTACTACTACTACTAGTACTGCCTGGAAACCGTCAGGTCACCGGATCTCAACCAAACTTTGTTTACTTGTGCACATACCAAGTCTGAATAAATGTGCACTATCTGACATATACCCCCCAAGTCACCGGAAGCTTGGACCCCGCATCGCCGCTTGCGGCTATATTTATTATTATTATTATTTTCAGATTTCCCCCATTTTCTCCCCAATTGTACTTGGCCAATGTTTCCCCCCTGCTGCCCCGGTCGCTGCTCCACCCTCTGCTGATCTGGGGAGAGCCGTAGACTAGCATCATGCTTCCTCCGACACATACACACACAGTTGCCAGCCGCTTCTTTTCACCTGACAGCGGAGCTTCACCGGCAGGACGTAGCACGTGGGAGGATCACGCTATTCCCACCAGTTCCCTTCCACCCTGACCAGGCACTCCGACCGACCAGAGGAGACACTAGTGCAGCGACCAGGACACATACCCCCAATCCGGCTTCCCACCCGCAGACACAGCCAATCGTGCCTGTATGGACGAGAAACTGTGACCCTCATTTGGTAGGCAGGGAATCTACTGCTAACACAGAGAATGTTTCTAATGAGGACTAGCAGCTTTACATGAGCTCACAGACATGTGTGAACACTTTACAACTATGCAAAAATCTATTCCTGCACAAAATATAAATTCAAGCACTTTCAATGATCCATGGCTGATGTTTTCCATTATTCAAGGTCTCGTTTCCCCCCTCAAATTCACAAAGTTCCAAGGATTTCAAGGACCTATGGGAAGCCTTATTTAGCTGTTGTACGAATTGATTGCAAAAGCAATTCCCAATTCATAACCCTGCAAATAACAGTACAGCTGCAGTGAACACAACCTAATTCCCACACATCTCCTCGACTTTGGAGGCGGAGTGCAGAGATTCTGCGCGCTCTGTTCTCTGCTTACCTGTTTGCCATGCAGGTCCGCCTTGCAGGGCGTGTTGGGGCTGGCGGCGGGGGTCACCGGACCGCTGCGGCTGCCCCCCCGCCAGCAGCGCCCGCACAGACACGAGCCACTTCATGATGGACCTCCGGCTGGAAGGGAGGCAAGGGGGGCTTCGACTTGGACTCAAGAAAAAACAAAAGTGTCCAGAGGGGGGCCAGAGATGTGTGACCGGCAGCTACTTTGCCGATTTGAGTTTCATCAGCCAGGGACTTTCCTCTGCCAGCCGCGGGGCGTGACTGCTGCCACCTCAGCCAAGCCCACTAACGGCTCGTGCACACCATGAAACGCTCGGCGGCATGCCTCCTCTGAAAGCCTCTTTTGACGCTGCATCTTGATAGGCTGTCTTGCTCTATTTCCACATCTGATTGGTCCATTTCAACCTTGCAGGAACCGCCCAGCAGACTAGAGGCGGCTTGTCTCTGAGCGGCTTCACGCTCGCGGGACGGGACTAGGGCGGGACCTTTCGTTAAGCTACCCAATGACAGCTCTTCCTACACATTTCCTCCCCCCACCCTTCTGTGTACATCTACATGAAAACATTTCTACAGCTCCAAGCTGGAAGCTGGTTTCCACGCCACCAAAATGCTGCGACACAGCGGAAAAGCGATTTTGCCATTGTAGATGTGCACGAGGCGTAACTCTCACTGATCGGCCCAACACACACACGCACACACACATACACACACGCACACACACATACACAGACACACACACACACACACACACACACACACACACGCACACACACACACACACACACACACACACACACACACACACACAGAGACACACACACAGAGACACACGCACGCACGCACACAGAGACACAAACACACACACACACACACACACACACACAGACAGACACACGCACGCACACACACAGACACAAACACACACACACAAACACACACACACACAGAGACACACGCACACAAACACACACACACACACACACACACAGAGACACCTGTGCACGCCCGCACAAACGCACACAGAAGCTTCCCCCCTCCCTATAGCCACCACCCAGCGCCCCAGTGACACACAATCCTTCCCCCATCTGTCACTTTCCCGTTCTCATCCTCCTATACTCTAGTATAATCTAGAGTAATAACTCTAGTATATACACCTATACTACAGTATCACTCAACACACAGACACACACACACACATGCACACGCACACACACACACACACACACGCACACACACACACAGACACACACACACACACACACACCCTGCTGTGTCCCATCAGACAGAGCAGAGAGCGATGGCTGGCATTAAGTCAGGATGGCATGCAGCATCATACGCAGGCAGAGAGCTACATCTGTCTTGGATGGATGGATGGATTTTCATATAGCAGCTGTCCCTGTGTGGCATTTAGTCAGGCCCACTGAGAGAAAGAAACATGGAGGACATATCTCCACCTCCTCCCGGTATGCTCTTGTGAGGCCAAAATACCCAAGATTTAGGAACCGGATTCTTTGCAGGAGCTCTGTTGGGTTGGAACCTCAGTGTGAGGTCCCCGTTTCCCTCTGAACTTTTAGCTAGCTGTTGGTTGTAGCTTCCGTAGTATTTTTATATACAGTCAATGTTCAAGTCAAGTTCTAATAAGTTTTGACGCGTCAAAAGTAACCATGTAGATTCCCACCATGAGGTCAGTTTATCAGAATGACGCCTGTAAGGAAATTAGATTTTCGTTGTCGGAGATTGAGGAACCGGGACCAATCCGTCATCTCAGCTGCTAGCAGCCAGACTGCAAGTAACATAACATCGTCATACGGGAGAAATTATCCGATGAACTAATCTTTACAGCTCTGTGTTGATTAACTATGGTTTCTGTGGCATTTTGATTAATGTTGTGCTTTAATTCCTTTTGGAACAAATGTTGCTTTAACAGATGAACGTATGAGTGAAGCCGTAGGCTACGTAGCGTTTACTGGGCAGCCCAGCGCTGCCACCGAATCTGGGGCACTTTAGCAAGGCTGCCTGGTCTCTTCTGTAGCCTATATTGTTACAACAGCTACAATGAGAGGAGCTTCCTCAAGCACTTTTCTCCATACCATCTCCTTATTATTGCGTAGCTCGAGCGCCTGGCCCTAACGTTACATAACATGTAGCTATTCCCGTACACACATACGTAAGGCTGTGATGAAGGGAGCTGCCAGTGACAGCTTGAGACCGGCTGTCACAGCTGTCAATCATCCCTTTTTATATCATCAAATAACTACTTGAAAACAAACATCAGAAAAATTAGCACTTGAACATACATTAGCATGATAAGAAGGTGTACTTCGATTGTTTAGTTTGGCTCATTTCCCATCCCCTAACATGGAGGAGGCGGGACTTGTGACCTATACTGGGACCGACCGCCAGGGCGGCGATCTAAGATACTTTGGTCTCACTTCTAGAGAATTATTTTTACAGTCAATGGTCAGGCCTCACTGGCATGCAGCAGCCTCTCCTCTCTCTCCCCAGAGGGTTTTCATAGTCCAGTTTCATAGATTACAACTCCGCTCACGTGTATCCATCCACTCTAGAGCTCTCCATGGTGCTGAACCTGTCTTAAGTCATTTTGGCCACTAATGGCCCATTTCCACCGCTGGTATCAGCGCGGCCCCGCCCAGCTCGTCTCGCTTTTTTGTCTCATTCCACCGATCAAAAACGTGGACAGCCCGGGTTGAGTCGGGGTTGAGTCGTGCTGCTTTTAGTCCCTGCTCTGTTGAGGTTCCAGCGCTGTGAACCCGGGTTCATACGGTGATGTGAAAACACTGCAGACGACTGATTGGTCAGGGAGAATCGTGTTTAGACTGAAGCTGCATACCAGTTTAGTGGGGCAGGGGGCTTACCTTCTTCTGTTATGTTATTTCCATCAGTCTTTTGTGTTGCCGCCTTCGGCTCTGGTGAAATAAAAGCGATCTCCTTACTCAGCTTAACATGACGGTGGTTTTCAATTGTTTTGAGAGAGAAAAATGTCCGCTCCTCAGGAAGCCCTTTGTAGCTGGCCCTTCGTTGGCTCCGCTAGGCCGCAGGCGGGGCTTTGGTGAAGCCGCGGTCTTGCCTGGTGAGAGGCCGCCGCGGTAGAGGCTTCACTCTGTAGCGCAACCCCCGTCCCTCGCGCAGCACATGCATGTGAGTTTGACTAACAACAAAGTGATATCCGTTCTCCTGGCCGATTGTCACATTTGCCCATGTACACTGTAGGTCATTTAGAGGCACCAGTATTTCATAAACAGTTTAAAAGTTCTGTGTATGGATATAATTTTAATGTTATACTACTACTACTTCGGTTATAGGCAGAGGGCAGATATGCGGTCGCTATGATGACCGGGGGTGGGCGGGGGCAGATGAACAGCGGTGGAAGCAAAACGTCCATCGGGTTGAAACAAGTAGAGCCGAGTGGTGACGAGCTGTGCAGGGCTGTAAAATGTGGTGGAAATGAGCCATAATAATGGCCCTTATTACCCAATTGAAAAATCTGGCTCGGCTAGGTTACCCGCTAGCCTGGTAAACCAGCCGGTCACGTAAACTCACATTTCATTTTGTTCTACCACATGGTCTGGCCTCCAGCCCTGGTAGGGTGTTTTCAGAAATTACAAAGAGCTCTAGCCAATCAGCGACCCGCCTCGTAGTTTACATCCTAACCGGCCAATCAGGAACGCCGCTTGCAAAACAGTAATGGCTGCCTCCGTGGCTGTCTGTCAATGTTTGTCAAGTTTAAACAGCCATAAAGTGCAGTTATTGCAGAAATAGACTCAATAACAACAAGTAAACAAGTACAGGAGTATGCAACAGCGGAGTTTCTCAGTGGAAAATATGTTTTCGCCGTTCTCCCGAGTGGATTTGGATTTGACTGGATCCAATGCTGATAATAATAATAATAATAATAAAAAAATGATTTGTGCGACTTCACGGTTGTTTACTTGTTAGCCCTTTCACCAGACCATGTCATACATGTCACAGTGTACATTTTGAAAGAGGAGAATCCCCAGCATGCAGCGGGGCATTACACACACACACACACACACACACACGCACACACACACGCACACACACACACACACACACACACACACACACACAAACACACACACACACACCCCTGCTGAAAGAAGATAATCCCCAGCATGCAGCAGGGCATGACACGATCCAGATCAAACAGAGAGGGGGCATGTGCGTGTGTGTGACTGTGTGTGCATCCGTATGTGTGTGTGTGTGTGTGTGTGTGTGTGTGTGTGTGTGTGTGTTGTGTGTGTGTGTGTGTGTGCGTGTGTGTGTGCGTGTGCGTCTAATGCCCTGACCGGTAGGGAGCTGGCCATATGCGGAGGCCAGGCGTTGGCCAATAAACAGCCAAAGTTGTGAATTAATTAATCTCTTAATCCCCCGGTCGCTGTGTGACTCCACTGTGGTCGGGAGGTACCGTAATTCGGCCGTGGCAGTTCTGTACAGCAGAGCGTCAAAAGTAAATTCTTGAAAAAATGTGGTTTTGCTTTTTTTTACAATAGTACAAAATATATTATTTGAACTATCCATTCCATATAAAATGAAGACGTTTTGGGATCGTTAAATGCGTTAATCTTGTTAAATAAAAGTCGACTAGTTTCATCTGCGGAGATTGGGAAACAAAAGCGCAGCGCTGCCGCCATTTTGGCCTGAAAATCGTCTCCTTTTGCGTGGTGTCATCGTCATGGGTGTCTCCAAAATGGCGGGTCTCTTGTGTGCGATTGTCCCTCTCCAGCGCTTCTTATCAATAAGTTCTTTGGCGGGACATAAACCATGGATTACTCGCCTATTTTCAGATCAACTGTAACAATCAATGAGGGGAAACACGGGAAACACACACATCTCTTGTTGAGAACAAAGGAAAACTTTAGCGTGCTAGCGAGGCCTGCTAGCCACGGTGTGTGTGTGTGTGTGTGTGTGTGTGTGTGTGTTTTATTTTTGTTCAGCAGCTCCTGTCTCTTATCAAATCTTTATTCATATTATATCCTATTATTATTTTTATATAAATGAAACCTTTATTGCCCCTAAGGGAATTTTCTCTGCACAAGGAGCCCAAAAAGAACATAATAGGCACACATGTAATAATAATTACAATAATCCAGATGAGAAGTGATAAAAGCATGGATACCTCAAAATTAGACCGCGCGTACCCCATTTGATAAGATTTTTGCTTTCAGATGTTTTATTACAGAAAGTTTATGAAACCCATCACCTAAACAGTAGGCTATTACATTCTATCATTGTCTTACTTGTGGCCTGTGTCCCAGTGTGTCAGAGTGACAGTGATCAGCTGTGGGGAGTGGTTAATTTAAATGAGGAGGCATTGTTCACTCCCCCCTTGGCTGGCTGTCCCAGGTGTGAAAAACTTCTCAAACTTTGAGAGCCGATTTCTCAGTTCCTGCTTCCCAGAGTGTGAACAATCAAATAAGCATATCTCCTTCAATTTTTTTCAGATTACAATGTGTGACACATCATTTGAAAGCTTACAGTCTGCCATTTCAGAATCTGTAAAAATCAGAAAAATGCCCTCGGCCTAGTTGAGGGTCAAAATGACATATGGTGTCACGGCGTGAGAGTGGCGACGATTGACCGCGCCGTCGGTCCTGGTCTCATCTGTGCCGTAGAGAACGAACGAGGAACCCGTTCGACTATTTGTCAGGAGACCTTGGCGTCAGTTCTTGACACATGCTCCCCTTTGTGGTCATTTGGGACGGGCAGGGTCGTCCAACAGAACATAGAACTCCCACGACGTCTGAAATGGACGTTGAATGAATGGTGTTCAAAACGCTTGCCTTTTATGTCGAGATTTCAACCCAAAGTCACATTTAACGCTTGTTATTTAAACCTCAGGCAAATCATAACCATAACCGCCGTAGCCATCTTGGGGTCCTTGCGCAGCTCGCGCATGACGACACGAGACCAGGGGTTTTGCAGAGCCGCAGATCCACCTGCTTTTGACCGGTGATCGGCAAGCTGCGCGAGGACAGGCGACCTGTCAATCACACCCAAACATTGTCTTTTCTATCTATCGTCTATTTTACTTTAAACAGGCAAGTTACATAGAAATTCACCCCCGTACCATTCGTTCTGAAAATAGCTATGGACCAAAATCGTGTTCTGAACCAGGCTGTAATTAAACATGCTTAATCCTGTCATAAAGGCATGCATTTTAACATGGGGGTGAACAAGGAACGACTCTCTTTTGGAGACAGCCTCAAATGGCCATCCGAGGAACTACGTGTTTCAGTCTCACTTGCGCAGCTTTCTCTGCCCGAGAGAGAGAGAGAGTGTCTTCTATCTGCAAGCCAGGAATGTTGCCTTCAGAGAGACATGGACTCAGTGTAATCTCCAGAGGCGAGACATCTCCAGTAACAAACAGTGAGTGATACACAGCTCGTCACGTCAGTGAGCCATGAGGCCTCATCTGTAACACACTCTGCTTCCCTGTCACCGTAATGACTTACACATGACACTGGCAAAGATGCTGTTCAACGTAAACACAACAACGGCTGTAACATGAACACGCCCCCAGGGGGAGCGCAATGCGCCGAGCGTGTTCTGGCGGGCGGACGAACGAGAAAGAAAAGTCCAACGAAGATGTAAGTAAAATCCCTGCTGAAAGCCAGGGCTGCCTTAGAGAACATCAAACGCAAGCACTCTCTCTCTCTCTCTCTCTCTCTCTCTCACACACACACACACACACACACACACACACACACACACAAACAGACACACACACACACACACACACACAGGAAATATGAAGCTCTTTGAATATTGAAGAAGGGGCAGCAATAGAGAAGACAGGTTGGAACTTGGTGGTCCCAGCCGGAAGCCCCTCGGGAGCTTTAGATAAACTGAGGACATCTATAATGTTTATTAATAGGTTGAATTGCTTTAAGTTATAATAAGTTAGATGAGTTTCTGTGTTAGGTTTGTATAGATAGATAGATGTATCTTTTTATTACATGGAATAGGGAATTGTCTTTGGCAAGGGTTCCCTTAACTAATGATGCATTAGTTACATATTAGTTCACCATTATTAATACAACCTTATTATAAAATGTTACCAAAACGTCTAATATTCCATCATGTAGAGTTGTGGTGATTCAAAACTTAAATAAAAGCGGTACTCTGTCTTATAAAGAGGTGATTTCCTCCCATATAAAAAGTTTGACCCGTCCAAATTACAAACTGTGGTTGAGTTCTCTTTAATAAAACCCTCCCTAGCTGGGAGGGAGCCAGACGTCAGAGCGGACAGCTACGACTCTGTTCCTAACGTATAAACAAACCATGCTGCCACAACAACAAGAGTCAAGGAGGAGGAGGGGAAGGGAGAGGGCGGTTAACAAGACACCAACACACAGAAATGATGGTATCGTGCAAAACTGTTTTTTTTTCATCTTTGGCAATTATGCTCTTTACTTTCATGCTAATAAAGCACGGTGAATTTAATTGAAATGGAGAGAGAGCGACGCAGAGAGAGGTGGGAGGCGGCTGTTTGCCGTTTGAACGGTGAGGTGGTACGTTGGCTCTCCTCCACGTTCTCACATCGCTCCCAGGTTTTCAGCACTCGCTCTGACGCTCCCAAACACTCCAGCGGAGACGGCCACTTTCATCCGGCTCCAAGCGGCCCGGGGAGGAAAATCAAGAAGGCCGTAAATGTTTCGGCGTGAGAGAGAGAGGCATTCCAAATAAATTCCCCCAAGACAGAAGAGGGCTTTTCCAGTGCGGGCGTCCCGGGACGGCACCTGGGCTTCCCAAACTCCAGCCTCTGCGTATGGGGAGAGGTGTCACCTCCGCAGTTAGTCTGTTCCCTGGCTGCTTGACATGGGGCTGCAGACAGTTGTTAGTCTGTTCCCTGGCTGCTTGACATGGGGGTACAGAGAGCTGTTAAGTCTGTTCCCTGGCTGCTTGACATGGGGGTGCAGAGCACTGTTAGTCTGTTCCCTGGCTGCTTGGCATGGGGGTGCAGACAGTTGTTAGTCTGTTCCCTGGCTGCTTGGCATGGGGGTACAGATAGCTGTTAGTCTGTTCCCTGGCTGCTTGACATGGGGGTGCAGATAGCTGTTAGTCTGTTCCCTGGCTGCTTGGCATGGGGTACAGAGAGCTGTTAAGTCTGTTCCCTGGCTGCTTGACATGGGGTGCATATAGCTGTTAGTCTGTTCCCTGGCTGCTTGGCATGGGGGTACAGAGAGCTGTTAAGTCTGTTCCCTGGCTGCTTGACATGGGGGTGCAGATAGCTGTTAGTCTGTTCCCTGGCTGCTTGGCATGGGGGTACAGAGAGCCGTTAAGTCTGTTCCCTGGCTGCTTGACATGGGGGTGCAGATAGCTGTTAGTCTGTTCCCTGGCTGCTTGGCATGGGGGTACATAGAGCTGTTAGTCTGTTCCCTGGCTGCTTGGCATGGGGGTACAGAGAGCTGTTAAGTCTGTTCCCTGGCTGCTTGACATGGGGGTGCAGAGAGCTGTTAGTCTGTTCCCTGGCTGCTTGGCATGGGGGTGCAGAGAGCTGTTTCATTCAAGAACACTCAAGTCATAGAATTAACCATTTATTGCATAAATGAATATAATGCATACAATTATGTTTGGCGTTGAAGGCTCCGCTCTTAGAATTAATTTAATATTTAATTTAATATTTAATTAATTTAATTCTCCCTGAACTCGGCTCAGCAGCATGCTACGCCGAGCAGGGAGAGCAAGCAGAATCCCCCATGGGAATAAATATTCCAGATCAGGGATAGCGGAACGCATCTGAACTTGGGGGGGCCGGGGCGTGTCCCCCCGAATCTCGGCAGCGCCGAAGAAAATTTTATGTTTTTTGGACTTTTACCCATATTTAGAAGAATATTTAATTTTAAATTAACATTAGGATTATACTGTTGTGATGTCATTATTCAGTATCTTCTCCTTTTCTATTATTAGTATTAGTATTAATATTAAATACTGAGTATCTCATGAAAAACTATTAATATTGCATCTTTTGTGTTTAGCTCCGTCTCACAGCAGGCCCGGCTCCAGAACCAAATTACAGAGGGGGCCTGCCCCTAGCTTGGGGGGGCCAAGGGGGGTCCGGGGGGATTCTCCCCCGGAAGAAGATTTTGTACATTTTAAAGTAAAATTCGTCAAACTGGTGCATTTGAGAGCAAAAGGAAGAGGCTAAATCTATGAGGAACTACACACATCTCTAATGTGTTGTGACTTTACAAATAGGCCTAAACAATTAATATTAAATGTATTTACACATTGTGCACAAATTGCATTCATTGTGACAAATTTACAATAGTTAATTAATATCCAGCCAGAATCATTGCAAATGGAGGTTCAAAGTAACAGTTAGCAATAGCATTCAGTTAATCAATGCCTAATGACAGCCAGATTCCGTTTTAAACTTTAAAACAGAAAAGCGGAAAAACGTTTTTAGCACACACACAAACAAAAAAAAAAAATTTAATGGGGGGGCCAGTTTAGGGAATGGGGGGGCCCGGCCTGGTCAGGCCCCCCTCCAACGCCGGGCCTGTCTCACAGCATTGTAACATTGTAGTGCAGCAAGAAAGGAAAACTACTGTAAACATTTGAACCACATTTCTTGTTTAGAACCTATAGCTAGCAACATCGCCATCTCCTGAAAAACATTAATATTGCACCTTTCTTGTGGCTACATCACAGTATCTACTGAAAAACATTTATAGTGGATCTGACTTGTTTAGTTCACTTTAGATTCACATCACATCTGAAAAACAACCAGTCGAGTGTAATAAGTAAATGAGGTTTAATTGTAAAAAAAAAAAAAAAAAAAATCTAAAAAAAAAAAAAAAAAAAAAAAAAAAAAAAAATTTTTGGGGGGAACTGAAAAGTACCCGGGCCGCGGCCCGGGTGGCCCGGGCGGTTCCGCGATCCCTGTTCCAGATACATTTAAACCATAGAAAGTAAAAGAGGGAGCCTAAAAGCAAGACATGGAAACATGTTCATTTTTTTTTAAGCCATGCAGACTCCAGAGCTACAATACATAGCATTTGATCTAAAAGGTGGAGGCTGGGGTGGAGGGGGCAAGCGTTGCCAGCAGCCGCAACGATCAGCAAGGTGGGGAACAGATCAGTGAGTGAGAGGCTGCCCTATTTAAACGGACCGCCTTGTTGTAAGAATGACTGTGATTGGAGAATTGGTTAAACGGTGAACCAAACAAAGGCTGTCAGCTGGTACAGCTGGGGCGTAGCTATGACATCATGTCTTGAATGAACTAACGCAGGCTTCATTAGTCTGTTCCCTGGCTGCTTGGCATGGGGGTGCAGAGAGCTGTTAGTCTGTTCCCTGGCTGCTTGGCATGGGGGTGCAGAGAGCTGTTAGTCTGTTCACTGGCTGCTTGGCATGGGGGTGCAGAGAGCTGTTAGTCTGTTCCCTGGCTGCTTGGGAGGTCTCCCCAACTGCCATTTCCATTGTTACGGCTGTTTTCACTGTCATTGTGGTTTGCCATTAGAATACCCGGAGAAGGCGGCAGTCATGGCTGTATGATACTTTAATTTTGACTTTGGTAGCGAGACAAACCCAAGTATTACAGCTTTGATTATAAAATGATACCGTGGCTTTGTGAATTTCATGCAGACTGACCACAGGAAATATTAGAGGAAGCACTGCGGAACAGACTTCTGGAACACTTTTTCAACACTGGTACTCTAAAACGTGTGCTTTTTGTCACTGCAGCTGGCCGTGTGCAAACGTCTTTTTACTCAAATGAGTGGACCGGTATCTCATGCTTCTCTCTGCCTACAGGCGACGGTCATCGCCTGTGGATCTCAGCTCGCATCGGCCTCTGATAAAAGCCACTTTGGAAATTCTCTTTAGCGGGGAGCACAGCACTCGAGGCGTCATAAATCACCCGTGCCACGCCATCTCAAGCTAAATGCAACCGCGCATCTTCCGGCGTGTTGCGATAAACATGCCTACTGTATAGTGCAGAATCTCAGCTAAAACACAGTGGTGAATGACCCTTGGGCGTCTGGGTAGCGTGGAGGTAAAAACAAGTCTACTTCCAGCTTGGTCAGATATTCCTACTGACACAATTGGCCGTGTCTGCGGGTGGGAAGCCGGTGGGTTATGTGTCCTGGTTGCTGCACTAGCATCTCCTTTGGTCAGAGGGAGGGGAACTGGGGGGAATAGTGTGATTCTTCCCACACGAAACTCCTCGCTCTCAGGTGTACATGTATTGGAGGAAGCATGGTGGGGGGGGTGGAAGGTTGGGGGGACAGCAGGGGGATTGGGTAGAGAATGGGAGAAGGACCCTCAGCCTCCTCAGAGTGGTTCAAAGTAAGGTGACACATGGGACTGATTGGAGGATGGGTGAAGTGCAGGGCTTACTGCCACGCTAAATAGAGCCGTGAAGAAGAAGAAGAAGAGACCTTGATAGGGGCGACTTGGTTCTAGGGTGGGGAGCTGCTTGGACTCCGGGTGGCGCTGCAGCGTCAGTGCAGCTTGGCTGGAGTTTGGGGGGGGCCAGCGGAGACTTGAGACGTTCTTGGAGGGTTTCTCGTGGATTTTTTCTTCTTCTTCTTTTTTGGAATGGTGCAGATGTAAACAATTAGTGAGAAAAACACTCATGACGGGAGGAAACAGAGAGGGATAAGCCCAGCTCGCCTCCAGTGCTTTGGGAAAAAGTGAACGGTTGTCCAATTCGGAATGACAGGTCGGGAATTCTGAGTTCTGCAGTGATACCGCATTTCCGACCTGTAATTCCAAGTTGGACACTTTTAAATGCATTGATGCACTTTTAACAAGTTGGCTCTTTTTTTCTGAGTTCCAAATTCTCTTGAACGCAATTATATTGGAAATTTCCGAGTTGAAAGTTCTGAATTCCAAGTTGTGTTGAACGTGGTATAATTGACGCAGGCATGAACAAGTCCAGATGCACACAGGCCTTTTCTAATGTGAACCCCCTCCCCCCCTCATCTCCCCACAGCCCTGTAGGTCCCTGCAGTATAGAGACAGGCCAAGACCTCCCAGGGAAAACAGGCAGAAACAACAGCTTCTCCTGCACATGGGGGACGGTGTTGGTCACAGAGCCCAGCTGAAAATGTCACCGATGGAGTGTTTGTGGTTATCCAACATGGCGGCCCGTCAGGAGGACGAGGCTGAATTAATTTGCTGACGTGTTCCAGCTGCAAACTCTTCTTCTACCTTTTGAGCTGAAAAGAGGGAGAGAGAAGACAGAGAGACACAGACAGGGAGGAAGACAGAGAGAGAGAGAGAGAGAGAGAGAGAGGAAGAGAAAATGTTTGCATACGTGTGATTGAATGTGGTCGACTGAATTGTTCTGCAATATTTTAAGTGGTGCAGCCGCTTCTATAAGTGACATGTATGTCCCTCTGTCCGTCCGTCCCTTTGAGCATGGGATTTGAGCAGCGCACCGAGATGCGCGCATGAGATTTAGCCTAGGCCCCTCCCCCCTGGCTGTACAAGGAAGCGACAGTGGAGACCGAAAGAGCTGGCACTCAAAGCCGGTGAAACAGGAAGACAAATATCTACGTCTGGGGCACAACTCTTGAGAAAGTGGTTAAGGACCACCCCCCTAAGTCCAAAACAAAATGTGCGATAGACATATGAATTGACCAACCAGGGAGCTCCTTATTTAAATGATGCCACTCATGGGCCAGTACATTTTGAACGATGCACCAATGCACGCAGACATTCAGACTTCCGTTACAGACCAGCCAATCAGAGACTTGCCACAAGTTTTCATGTGCGTCTGACCACGTGAGACTAAGGATATCGGCTTTCCAGAGTTGTAATAAACACACCTCAAAAATCTCCAAAATAGGCAATGTGAAGCACGACGACAGTGACAGTAGCTAAAAGTAAGGTGATGAACTTCAAATCCATCTGAACCCATCACTCTCCTTATGATATTCATTGTCGGTTGAAGACTACATGTATGGCCGTCCTCCCAGATATGAACATGTGTGACTGTGAGGGGAAACCGGGCCTGGCGTGACTCATACAACATTCCCTGAATACATAAAGGTTCAAAGGAAATGACCAGAAAGCAGCGACTTAAGAGGCGGTTAGTGAACACAGCATCCTCCCAGAATAGCTCTGGGTAACGACTCCCCGCGTAGCCTGAAGAATCTAGACTCACTTTCCCTGTAGTATCAGGCTGGAAAGTTTCTGCCAAAAATAAAGTGGCTAGTAAACACGCTCCTTTCATATGAGGCTAGTAAACATGCTCCTTTCATATGAGTGTGCAAGAACAAGACAAAAGGGGCGGGGGGAAGGTGGCATTACTGGCTATAAATAGAGGCTGGCATTTTGGCAACTAGTAGGTTGGTTTGTGAAGGACAGCAAGGAGGGGGGGGGGGGGGGGGGGCTTTGAGGTAATTTAGTCCAGTCGCTCTCAACGTGGGGACCTCCAGGGGTCCCTGAGTCAGCGCCAGGGGGTCCACTCCACACCACACAAAATTTAGGAATTATTAAAATGTAATTTACCGTACAAGAAGTTAACACAATTAGAGAACTAAGACGGGACACTATGTTGGCTAAAGTTTCAATTAGGGGTGAGGAAAAAAATTGATTCACTTAACTCATTCTCTGCCAAAGACGTACCCGGACGTACTTTTAACAATGGCGTTCTGTGCCAAAGACGTACTCGGACGTACTTTCATGTTTTGGCTGTTTACATTACATCAGACACTTTCCCAGCCTGTGACATTGTTTCAGGTCAAACTGATAAAAGGAACCCGCTAGTTTAGTATTTATGGGTGGAGCCTGTGGTCGAAACAGAGTCCGACCCAGAGTTCTCGGATATGGCGACGATGGCGAGACAGACGCCGGCGTTTTTGTTGTCGCTCCACGACGGAGCACCAGGGCGACGAAGGCTCCCCTTCACAGCGTTCTGATCCGTCTGACACAGATGAATCGGAGGAGGAGAAATGGGTGCCACTTGGAGAGAGCGATGACGATGGTAAAAAGTAACCTATTTTTTGTATCGCGTTTGAGATGAAATGATCACACACACAACATTCGAGTATAATTGTCACGCATTGTTTATAACTTATGCCGCCGGCATGACTCGCTTCACGTTTCCTCTTGCCAGCTCTCCCTCTCAAGGGAGAGCTCTGTCACACTCAAGGGAGGGGGAATCACATGGATACGTCAAACGCGTCAAACCGCGTCACACACCCGTCCCCAGCAACCAAGGCGAAACATGTGTCACATAAACATTTCAAAGTTTACAGCACTAACGTAGCTATTGTGTGATCTTCTGTGCTAACGTTAGTTATGCGAGGTAACGTGACAGCAGGTAACGTTACAGCACTCGTTATTCCTGTGTGTGTGTGTGTGTGTGTGTGTGTGTGTGTGTGTGTGTGTGTGTGTGTGTGTGTGTGTGTGTGTGTGTGAGAGAGAGAGAGAGTGTGTGAGTGTGACCACATAAGGGTTCGTTCCATTTGTTTATGCTTTTATCAAGCTAAGCTAAAAATCCACATGGCAACTGTAAAAGTAAATTATTTATTTGATTTTGTGCACATATTTATCATACTTTGATAAATACTGCGGCCAAGCCTCATCTGTCAAGAAACCCCAGGGGCCAGACTCTCTCTCTCTCTCTCTGTAGCCGCTCACTGGGCGGGATGGACCGACAGAGCTCCCTCAAATACATTCTCTTATTTATTTATTTTTATTTATTTATTTGGGAAAACAAATACTGTATAATGTGTCTGATGTGTCACTGAGGCAAAAAATAAAAGGCTCAAAAGAGAGTTCTGCTTGAAACGGTGTCCTTCACTAAAAACCTCTTTTTCTCCTATTTCTGTTCCAAAAAGGGCATTTTTAGTGAGAACAAGCTAACTTCCACTGCTTGTAACTAAACAAGGAAACATGGTCGAGTTTCAGTTTTTTACAAGGGGTAAGAAGAGAGTCTCTGCTTTATTGTGAGATATGTTGTGTAATTTTATTCCTAGCACAGAATATTCTGTGGGTCCTGGAAGATCAGGAAATATGCTCAAAATCCTGGCACTGGGAGCACACAGACCGAAATGACCCTGGCAGAGAATGAGTTAAGTATCGTGATTTTTAATGTCACAATTTTTTTAATCGATATTTTATTCCAGAATCGATAATCGCGTAATTTCTTTCCGTTTATGTATGAAATGTTACCACTTTCATCCAGCACATTATAGAGTGCTTCCCTCTGCTCCGTGGCTCATACAGCCAATCATGTACCTTGTCAATGTTCTCTCTCTACAAGACAGATAGTAGATATGTATATATATATATATATAGTAGACAGTCATGGAATTCTGGACAAGATCGTATCCAACAATACAAAATATTCTCAGATTTGGGTCCAAGAGACAATCTCATCAAATGGGAGTCAGTGGTGGTAATGTTGACTAAATTACCGGTCCTGCACAAAAAGGTTGAGAATCACTGATTGAATCTATTATTGAGTCTTAGAAATCAGAATTTTCTCAAAATAGGTGAAACAACCTGACAGCTGGGTTAGATAATTGCACTTGTTTCCAATGCAAATCTCACATTCATTTCTACACCTGGAACAAGTGGAGCTATCTCTCATTCACATGAAAAATCTGATTTGAAAGCTGAATATGAGAGTAAATGACTTGTTAAGATGTGTTTCACCAAGACATTGTGCACCATGCGTTAGGGCTGGGCAATTACCCCAGAAATAAACCCAACATTAAGAACCTCTAACCCACTTAATATTGCTCATGTTAATTTGATTGCGTGCGTTCATGAACTGTCCACAAACAGAAGAAAGAAAAAACCTATGTTGTTTTTATGCACGTATGCCTTCCCCCCGTACCTTAACCCTTAGATTTAGGCATGTGAAGTATTGATTGGTTAAGGTTAGGGTGAAATATCAGGCCAATCAGAGAGCTGAGCTGGAAGAAAGAGCCTGGGGGGGGGGGGACAGGTATAAAATAAATAATCTTAAGTGAGGTAAAAGTTTGAAATAATCGTAACATTGATTTGAAGTCATATCGCCCAGCATGTGTTGCATGCCTCATCAATGACACACATATTCCAAGGCATGCATGTGTGTGTGTTGGCAGAGGTTGTAAGAGATGAAAGAAGCAAAACAGAAGTATTCTCTCTCTCTCACACACACACACACAGACACACAGACACAGGAAGGCAGGCACGCGGCACAAAGCTATACGAACACACAAGAAAATGTGGAGTGGAGCCATGGGCGGCGGCTCGGTGGCAACAGAGAGGCGTGTTGTGTGAAAACAGAAGAGGCTAAAACACTGGCGCTTTGTTTCCACCGTGTGCCGCCTGGACCCCAGCCAGCCCCTCGCTGATGCCGGCCAGGCCAAGACAGGCAGGAGACTCCATCCTGTCAAACAGGTCTCAGGTCAGGCCAGGCCAAGACAGGCAGGAAGGCTCCATCCTGTCAAACAGGTCTCAGGTCAGGCCAGGCCAAGACAGGCAGGGAGACTCCATCCTGTCAAACAGGTCTCAGGTCAGGCCAGGCCAAGACAGGCAGGGAGACTCCATCCTGTCAAACAGGTCTCAGGTCAGGCCAGGCCAAGACAGGCAGCGAGACTCCATCCTATCAAACAGGTCTCAGGTCAGGCCAGGCCAAGACAGGCAGGGAGACTCCATCCTCTCAAACAGGTCTCAGGTCAGGCCAGGCTAAGACAGGCAGGGAGGCTCCATCCTGTCAAACAGGTCTCAGGTCAGGCCAGGCCAAGACAGGCAGGGAGACTCCATCCTGTCAAACAGGTCTCAGGTCAGGCCAGGCCAAGACAGGCAGGGAGACTCCATCCTCTCAAACAGGTCTCAGGTCAGGCCAGGCTAAGACAGGCAGGGAGGCTCCATCCTGTCAAACAGGTCTCAGGTCAGGCCAGGCCAAGACAGGCAGGGAGACTCCATCCTGTCAAACAGGTCTCAGGGGGCCTTGCAGGTGGAACAGGCGTCGCTAGCTTGGCCTGGAATCTGACTGTCAAACACACTGACGTCAAACTTTTACAGTGTAACAAAGAAGTTAGGGAGATGAGGCAGAGAGATGGTGGGGGAGGGGAATGATTTCCCTGTTGGTGTCAAATATAAGAAACTTTTGCTTGAGTCAACTTCAATGGCTACATTTAGACCAAGGGGGGTAAAGTAGCTCCGTCTGTGCAATGTGGCACCAATGCAGACGTAACTTCAATCTGCACTCTTTCTAAAGGCCAGCAGAGGGCAACTGCCCGCAAAAAGTCTGATTGTATGGAAGTCAACGGGAAAATGACCCTATACTTCTCCCTTGATTTATGAGCCCTGCAGTAAATACTTTCCTCATGAGTTGATGGTTTCAATCGCTACTTTCAAGTCTTCTTCAACACAGCATGACGTTCATTTTGTACTATACGTACTTGTACTATATGTTTTGGGGGCGTGATTGACAGGTTGCCTGTCCAGTGATCGCGCAGCTCGCCGATCACGGACGAACAGCAGGCGACGCTGTGGCTGGTCTCGTCCAGAACTTCTGGCTCCAAAGAACCAAGATGGCGACGCAAAAACATGGCACGCAAATTATCTCTCTCCTCTTCCTTGTCTCCTTTAACACGCACGCACACACATACACACACACACACACAGACACACACACACACACACACACACACACACACACACACACACACACACACACACACACACACACTTCTACTCAATAAAACCCTCACCTAACCTGTGATTAAAATTGATTGATTGAATGTCTTTATTCATCATTAAAATACAAGTGGCCCCATAGCCAGAGATCTCCCAGACACAGAAATCATCAAAAGGATAAAAACACAATAAGGCTCAAATGCTTCTTTCCATTGTGCTCCTGATTACCATCATGTGCTTCCATTTCCTATTGCAGCTCATTTCAATCATTTCCCTTCCTATCTCCATCATGTCATTTCTGCTGTCATTTAAATTCTCTCATCCAATTCATCCTTTGTTGAACCGGATTATTGAACGTTGAACGTATTATTTCTATTTTGTATTATTTCTATTTTTGCATCTTTGTTAATATTTTAGAACTGTTCTGTTGATCACCTCTATGTTTTGTAATGGACAAAGCCAGGGTTTCCACCATGATGGCACGTCCACACTGCTGCGTGCAGAACAACAGAGCAGGGGCATGTATACTAGTTCCTGACTCTGGGAAAGTGAGGAATCTCTGAACCATCTCTTTAAACAAATCACACACATTTAGGCATCATTTCCCATTTTGATAACTAATGTAATATTTGTTTCACTCCCTTTCACTGAACCTCCCCTGAAACTGCTTGGAGCCCCCCTGACCCACTTCCCACTTTGAAAACCTTTGCAATAGAGGGATAGCGACCGCATTCTCCTGCACGGTGCATTACAGCACAATTAATTGTGGTTCAGCCTGACAATTGAATGATTGTTCTGCACGTCTCTGAGTTGTTTGGTGAAAAGGTGTGCCATGTTTCATGGCCCCTCTGCATTTTCAGGCATTTACAACCCGCATTTACAACCCGGCGTTGAAGGCTCCGCTCTTATAATTAATTTAATATTTAATTTAATATTTAATTAATTTAATTATCCCTGAACTCGGCTCAGCAGCATGCTACGCCGAGCAGGGAGAGCAAGCAAAATCCCCCATGGGAATAAAATATTCCAGATACATTTAAACCATAGAAAGTAAAAGAGGGAGCCTAAAAGCAAGACATGGAAACATGTTAATTTTTTGAGCCATGCAAACTCCAGAGCTACAATACATGATAGCATTTCATCTAAAAGGTGGAGGCTGGGGTGGAGGGGGCAAAGCGTTGCCAGCAGCCGCAACGATCAGCAAGGTGGGGAACAGATCAGTGAGTGAGAGGCTGCCATATTTAAACGGGCCGCCTTGTTGTGAGAATGACTGTGATTGGAGAATTGGTTAAACGGTGAACCAAACAGAGGCTGTCAGCTGGTACAGCTGGGGCGTAGCCTATGACATCATGTCTTGAATGAACTAACGCAGGCTTCATTTCATTCAAGAACATTCAAGTCATAGAATTAACCATTTATTGCATAAATGAATATAATGCATACAATTATGTTTGGCGTTGAAGGCTCCGCTCTTATAATTAATTTGATATTTAATTTAATATTTAATTAATTTAATTCTCCCTGAACTCGGCTCAGCAGCATACTACGCCGAGCAGGGAGAGCAAGCAAAATCCCCCAAACAACGGAACTTGACAACGCCAAGCATGAAACGCCCATGCGAATGCATCAGCCAGACTATAGAAGCTATGTGTAGCAGCAGCATGCTGCGGACCTCGGATCACCTTGAAAAGGATACATGCATGTATCTTAGAGAGGCCATACTACAATTAAATGAATTACCTATGTGTGGCAGTATGCTGCTGCCGACCTCACAATACATAACCTGGATGTAAGCTTGCATCCAAAGAGGTCATTCTATCAATATGTGAACAGCAGTATTTACTGTAAGTGAAGCAGCACGCCTGCTGCGACCTCAGCTGCGTCCCGCTTGGCAGAGAAGCAAGCCTGCCACCCCTGAGGTCATATTACCGACGCCAGTATGATGAACCCAGCGGAAGCGTACCTATGTTCCCCGGGTCCTATATTCCCCGGGTCCTATGTTCCCCGTTTTTGTGGGACCGGGGAACATAAAACCCTTCCTAACCTCCCCCAGACCCTAACCCAAAACCTAACCTCTCCCACCCCTCACGCCTAAACCTAAGGTCGGCATTGCGGGTGGTCGGCATAGCGGATAGACACCCCAAATGTTACGGAGAGTGTTAAAAACGGGGAACATAGGACCCGGGGAACATAGGACCCGGGGAACATAGGGATGACCCCAACCCAACACTTTCCAAATGCAGCAATTAACATAATGGCTGTCTCCTCAGGTGTTTAGTGCTCATGGCCTGTTGAGCTGAGATGATGTCATTGACCGAATATGACGTTTGTATGGTGCAGAAGACCAATGTCCCATTGCTTTGAGAATAGATGCTGAGACAAGCAGCTGCAGAGGTAGACGTGCCAGTGCAGGAGTGAAGAGAGCAGCGGACGAGGGAGTCCTCGTCATTTGCAGAGGAGACGGCGGCGGGAGGTCGCCTTCCCTTCGAAACTCAAGTCAGGAACAGAGTTAATGCTGCCCCACATCAGGATCTCATGCGGTATGAATCTTAGAGGATAGACAGATCAAGTATTAGTTTGAGAGATAACAGTTGAGCCTTTAGCATCCCTGTCTGTTTAAAAATAAATAAAGTGAATAAGAAAATTAGTATTTTGTCACTGGTTGGGACAGCAATGGAAATAAGTCTCATGACTTTATTGTGTTATCATGATGTATTTTAATACTGTATGCTTCGGTGTATTAATACATCTCAGGACTTTCTTACGCTATCCTGATGTATTTTAATACCGTTTGCTTTTGTGTATTATATTTTATTATGTCAAATAAAATCAATCAATCAATCCCCCAAAACACACTGCTTCCTGCTGGATCAGCGGCAGTACTGCACCAGCAGGTGCTACCTGCTGGAACAGCAGCAGTACTGCACCAGCAGGGTCATCCCAAGAGTAACCATGCTGTATGCCTAGCCTAGCTGTTGCATACCCTAAATGCACTTTAACTATGAGAAGCAACAAGCATTCTGCTATTCTCATTGGGTGCCGAGAGCCCTTCTTGTTCAAGTGAGAGCTGAGCGAGCATGACCTACCCCTTGAATGAACATCGGAAAGACACATAGCATCTTTATCCAAGAGAAATATTTTACACATTAAATGACCTTACCTATGAAGAGATAAGCCTGGCACAGATATAAGCTGAACACTTTCTCAGATGGCAGAACATAATGAGCTGCGATTTCCATTTTAGATATTGAATGAAACTAATCTATAAACAATGAGCTGCATTTAATATATTTGATCTTAATTAACTATACGCCATGTGCAGAAATATCAAGCTTAGCTTTCACTGAGGCGGCAGCCGGCATCAGGTCTTTGGCACTTCGCAATGCATGCTCTGGCTCATGGAACATCCTGAATTGAAAAGAGATTCTTAAATATGTTATTTCTTGCAACTGACAGTGATGACCGCAGATGAGAACCATGAATATCAACTGCTAATTGAATGTTGTGATATATTACCTATACTAATACTGAGAAAACTGACTTGACTTCCTCCTGATTGACAGCCGTCTTCAATGATTAAACATACAGAAAATAACTAAGGATAGAGGTCAGCGGCAGAGTCATGATTAACTTAAACCAAGATGGTTATCTGAGAAGTTCCACTGTTTTATCCTATCCAGCAGAATCCCTTCTAACTTTAACATATGCTGGCCAAACAATGGCCTATAGATGTCCAAGTTACTTTACCAGCTTTGACCTTCATGACAGCATGCCATGATGTAACTAGTAAACAATAACAAGGAGAGGAGCCATCCTCAACATGAATGTGTTCCAGCAGAATGGACTAGCCGCTAGCTTTGTTGTCGAATATCTTGTTCATACTCCTCAGGGAGGAGGACTCACCAGACAAGGAACTCTATATGTTCCTTGTCTGGCCGTCCCAAGATGTCGCGTGGAGAAATACAGGTCACCTACAGGTGTATCCCCTCCTATATGAGGAGACTCCTAAATGACAGTGGATTTAGGACTTTTAACATGATGAAGATGAGATTTTAGTCTAGAATTGCAAAGTATCGTCTTTTAGCTTTATTTGATCTTACTGTTACAGCAAAATAGGTGACGATAAAGACAATGATTTTACCGACCTCTAAAATCACATTCAGCTAACCTACACCTGCAGACTGACTTTGTTACGATTATTGATATTATTTGCTTAGACAGATGAGACAATGTACTAAAATGCTGTTGCCATACTCAGCAATATTAATTATCCCAAAATCCTTCTCGAGCTTAGACATGAATCACCCCTTACTTGTCTTGTAATATAAAACTGATGACAGTTATACCTTAGAGTATTGAGCTTCTTGTGCTCAACACGCTAGGGTGGGTCATACTCAGGTGCCAACATGAATCTGAAGGAAATCCTGACATGAGGAGTGTCTAAATTATGTATTTTTCTATGGAGAATTCAAATATGAGCTTAGTTTTTGGATAGGATAACTCTAACCTACATCATTTTGCATTTCTAAATTGCCAATTTTACCCATTCGAACCCCATTTTCAGATATTAAAATATATAAGGGAAACCATTTATATTGACAAAGCCAACTCAAATTTACATTTTTATTAGCAGGTGAACTGCATGTATATCACTGGATACAATTACAATGATCAATCTTCTGACTTCTTGAACTTTGCCAGGTTGCACAACTCCTGTTTCGACTCATTCTTGGACATCGGCCTCCTGCTGGTCTCCTGAACCCTGATCCTTCCATCCTTCTTTTCCTGTGAGAAGTACTTAGCAGAAGCCTCAGTTACCATTTTAACAACCCTCTCAATGCTTTGTGTGTGGCAAGGCCAGTTGAGCACCTCCATAGTGCTGTTGATGAAGTTCTTCAGCTCCGAGGTGCTTAGGAAGCAGGTTGTGGTGGCTTTGACACACCTTCTGACCAGCTAATCAAGTCACCAATGCTATAAGCATCAGAATTGATCTCAGCTGTCCTTCTGGTCCTGAAAGAGGGGTCCCCCAGCTGAGTGTCTGGGTCACCCTCTCCCCTGATGCTCAGGATTCTCTCCACCCCCTCTCTTTCTGATCCTCAGACCACAGTGTTTGGAGGATGGATTCACTGTGGACATACCAAGCAGATCTTCTCATAATCTGCATCACAAGGTCCAGCACCTCCTTCCTCTGGCACTTGAGGCATTCCAGCAGGAGGACCCAGGAGTGCTTGACCTTCACATTGAACCAACATGGATAGTGCACTCCAACAATGAATTCCACAATAAATTGCAGATTCTTCAGGTTCTGTCCCTTAAGTCTTGAATGTCAAAATGGCTGCCGGCAGGTTGTGAGGCGAGCATTGAGGCGAGGCACGCTACAAACTTTTCCAATATAAACTCCTATATTGCGTTTAAAACCGTGCAAGAATCCGGAAATTGAGAAAAGACACCTTTTGTTCAACAACTGGGCTTTCTTGATCAAAGTTCCAAATGGGAGATAAGAAGAAAGACGCTAGACAAAGAACAAGACATGGCGTGAATAACCCACCTGAGGAAAGCGGTGAGGAAGACGCTGTGGGATTCACCGAAATCATGAAAGAAATCAGAGATTTCCGCTCTGAAACTGCGGGGAACTTTGGAGCAATAAAGAAAGAAATCGGTGAATTGCAGAAAGGCGTGGGAGAGTTGAAAGTAAGAATGGATGAAGCAGAGACAAGAATCGCGGAAAATGAGGATCAGGAAATCGGCATGAGCAAGGTGCTTATTCACAGTTTGCGCCTTCAAAAACAACTGGAAGCAAGATGTGAAGATCTTGAAGGCCGTTCCAGAAGGAACAATCTGAGAATTTACTCAGTCCCTGAAACATGTGAGGGTAACAACATGGGTGAGTTTGTGAACGGCCTGCTACGGGAGAAGTTGGATATCACGGGTGAAATCAACTTTGAAAGAGCGCACCGGACAGGACCGAAGAGGGGACAAAACGAGCGTCCCAGGCCGATTCTAGTCCGCTTCCAAAATTATAATGATAGGCAACGGGTGCTTCACGCCGCCTGGACGAAGAAAGACATTTGTGTGAATGACAGCAGGATTTACTTCGATGAAGATTTAACCACTGAAGTGTTTAAGGAGCGCACTCAATACAGACAAGTGAGGAAAGAACTTTGGGAGAGAAAGATCAAGTCACACATTGTCTTTCCGGCAAAGCTGAAAATATTTGAGAAAGATCGAAAAATCAAGATGTTTGACAATCCCCAAGCAGCGGCAGAGGGTCTACGGGAATACGGAGTCCGGATGGATGTTCCAGACAGGGAGCCAGACCTGGAGTCCTTGCTGCAGGCAGCGGGCTGGGAGACGCAGCAGACGCATCGTTCCAGGAGAAGAGCGCCTGCAGGTGATCTGATGCTGGCCGTAAAATCACTTCTTGACTCACTGGGGCGACACGGTGACGGGAAAGGAAAGCTGTGAAAAGGTACGAGTGAAGTGAATAACAGAGTCCAGGGAGCATGTCTCCCTGTAGACATACAACAAATGTTTTGTGACAACCTGGAAATCTCACATTGCATACATTAAAACAAAGTTGTCCAGGAATATTTCTGTATTGAACAGAGCAAAATACTTGTTGGATTATAAATCAATGAGGATTTTGTACTGTTCAATTATTTTTGCCTTATTTTTCTTATGGTGTGGAAGTGTGGGGCAATACATATTCAAGTAACATCAAGCCATTGTTTATTTTATAGAAAAGGGCAGTAAGAATCATCCATAATGTAGACTCAAGAGAACATACTAACATTGATTAATTCTGGATTAATCAAACTTAAAGATTTAATTGATTTACAGACACTGTTAGTTTTGTACAAAGCAAAAAACAGAGTTCTGCCCGCAAATTTGCAAAGGTTGTTTGTTTTTTGTTCAGGGGACGAGGACAATAGAAGAAGAAATTATTTTAAGCATCAGTTCGCACGGACCACTTTAAAACAGATGTGTGTTTCAGTTACTGGTGTCAAACTGTGGAATTCCTTATCAAATGATTTAAAGGCTGATTTAAGTGTTTTTCAGTTCAAAAAATTGTATAAACAAAGAGTATTTAGGCAATATGATAATGTCTGATCATAGTTCTTTCGAGGTAAATTTTGTTTCAAACTTTTGAGGTACATTTTTTTTTTTCATACTCATGGCTCATAACTTTATTTGTATTTCTTCCCATGTGAGTATAAATGTGCTGTGTTATTGAAATGTTGTGGTAGGATTCGGCAGTCCATTTTTGTTTTTGTTTATTTAAGTTAAGAATAGGGGGCAGGTAATATAAGCTTTTCTTCTTCCTGCTCCTTTCCGACCATGGAATGTGGAAACATTGAATTGCAATCATTGGTGTATGAAATATCATGATCGGAACAAATAAATAAATGAAATGAAAATAAATGAAATGACATTGTCAGGCAGCTTGATCAGTGCCGAAGCTGCAGGCTCATGGTCAGTTTCAGGGAAAAGCTCAACTTCAGCCCCACTTCTCTCCAATTCCAAATCTGCATCATCATCTGCCAACAATCTCTCAACATGGCTGTCATCTCTGCTGCTGCAGCATTTTCCTCCTTGCTCCTTCTCCTTTTCCCTGCCTTTTTTCCTTCCCCTGCCTTTCCAATGTCCTCACCCGTCTCTTGTGCTCTGGCAGATCAGGACCCCCCATTTGGTGGAGTCCTTTACTTCCAACCTTCTCTTCCTGTCCCTTCATGTAGGCAAGATCTTTTATCTCTGCTGCAGTAACAGTTAATATGGGCTTGGATCACACAGCCCTCACAGCCTCCTGCCTCACAACTGGAAATCTGACAATTGCAAGTCAAAATGTGAAATAACTTGTCTAACTTGAAGATGAACATCAAGATGGCATCAAGTTTGCCCTTCACTGCCTGATTCCAGACCTCCTTGAGCTTGGACATGATAACAGGTGGTTTGAAAAGAGCATTAGTTTTGCTCCACTGACAAATCAGACCAGGGTAGATGTCACCCACCAGCTGGTCCACTGGGTAGTTCCTCCTCCTCTCATCTTCACTTTGCTCCCTTAGATGCCATAGCTCAGGATATCCCTCACAGTTGTCAGTTCAGACAGCAAGGCCCCGCCCAGTGCCAACAAGATTTCTCAAATGAGAGCTTGATTTTGTCCTTGTTCTGACTTGAGCCATTTTTTTTAGCTTGTTAATGGTACCGGTGGGGAGGACAGACATTAGTAATAAACAGAAAAATTGATTCTCTCTGTATAAACCTTTGGCTCTAATATGTCAACAAAATGAAACAAGAATTTTGAAATTGGCTTTATCGTTTTCAGATTTCTGTTCTGGAAATGTATGCAAATATTAGGTAGATAATGCCTCATTTGCATATTCAAACATACAATTTCAGAAAACTTGTAATACAAAAAATAATTGTCTTACTGTAAGTAAGCAACTGGGGAAGTTTCATGGTGATATCTATTAGTTAAAAATTTTACCCTATTCACCATGTCTCGGCTTAATAAATAATAAATTGCAAATTGATGTAGGTTAGGCTTTTCAGAATAAAAAAAGATATTCAGATTTGTGTTCTACACACCAAAATACATCATTTAGACACCCCTCTCCATTGATTTACAAAAAGTGCAGAGTATGGCCCACCCTATCAACACGCGCCCTTGCATCGGACTAACTGCCATAGCCCAAGATGTAAAGCTTCTCGAGCTTCACGTGAAATTCAGCCGCACATATGCTTAGGCAATCATCCTTACGAACTTAAGAACTTGGATGAAGCTGAGAGATTATTGAACTCGATAATCCTCACAAATATTTCTCACCAAAGGTTCATGCAGCTTTTTTTTTTTTAATAATATAAAAAAGTACCAACCAAATTTTACGGACTCAGACCAGGGCCGTAACCAGGGTTCCAAAATAGGGGAGGTCCAGCAAGGGGAGGCGGATTCGGCCTTTTTCGGCCTTTTTTCCGGCGGTGCCAGTCAGTTTGAGGTTTTTTTTTCCCCTTTTTTAGCCATATTTAGAGTAATATATCATTTTAAATCAACATTAGGATTATACTGTTGTGATGTCATTATTCAGTATATTCTCTTTCATGTCACCACCTGCTCAGCTCTCCTGTCAACATAATTGTAACTAACAAACACAAACTGTTTTAGCCAAATTCATATCAAAATGACACCTACAAACACAGGTACACAACCCAAGCCGTACACAACACACAAAGTCATCATCGATAATAAAAAAAAACATACAGAGGGACATTTATTTATTCCTGATAGGAACGATTGAAAAATAAAATAAAATATATTATGTTGTTTTTAACTTTACACCACCTCTTTTTGTTACTTATTGGGTCATGAAACTGAAACCATGCATATAGCCACCTGCATACCTGACTTCGGGAGCTTGGCAATTGGCATCATGCATGATTAGCCAGTAGCATCCCAACGTGTCACACAGGTAACATTACTTAAGAGACAGACTAGACACTTACTTTCTTGGTTGTTGCTAAAAAATCTGTCAGTGTCACTCACTGTCTGTCGTTCACTCGCTCACTGTCTCGCAGCTCGCTCACCTTCAATTATCTCGCCAGGCAGACAGACAGTCATCACTCACCACCATGCTGCTGCTCTCTCGGAATCAAGTTACCGCGCACGCGGCGTCAGATGACTTCCTGCCTGACCTGCCTTTCGTTTCAAAATAAAAGCGATCCCGTGTTTTTCATGCTTTTCCATGCAGATTGTTTTATTTTTTTCTCTGAAATATTAGGGGAAGTCCGGACCTCCCCGTTCTCATAACTAGTTACGGCCATGACTCAGACTATATCGACACATCTTAATTGTTACTGTAAATTCAATGTAAAAATAAAGCTTATATCCCTTATACCCGCAGCAACGATGTAAGTCATTACTTTATATTTTACCAGCTGCTTCATATTACTTTGATTGAATGGTTTGATCAGAATTATTTAATGCTTACTAATTTCCAGAATACATAACAAAGCACTTTATCCATCCATTCATCTATCCTTTTATAGACAGGTTATTTTCAAAGTTTCATTTGAAAAAAACAATTATGAAAATCAAGCACTTCCAATGAATATATTGATAAATTATTCCTGAATATGATGGTTAAGATCAAGCATTTCCAACTTAATCGCTGAAATTGAGCTGCGCTTCATTTACAACCACTGAAAGCACTATCCACTGAGGTTATTTGCATTGATGCAGTTACAATAGGACACCACCAGAGTGCACCGGGGCTCAGCTAGAGGCACGAGATAATATAGCAGAATAAGAGTTACATCATGCCAGCGTTGTGCTGATGAATACCTGCCAGTAAACATCGTTTTGATATTGCCGAAATCTGTTAGCAAACAGATCAACATGCCAACATAGTAGCTTATCCACCAGGCTACATGAAATGATGATATATGCTTGATTGAATACTCAACTTTAGAACAACGCAGCCATGGAGAGCCATGCAACTCCATTTCCCAGCGTCCTTGTCGGTGAGGTGACGTCACTCAGGAGGGCACCCGCACACCAGACGTTGATGCTAGCTAACGTTAGCTGCTAGCAGCAGTAGCCGACAGCCCTTGCTTGGCTTTGCTGTTTGAGGAACAGTTAGAACAAACACAACATCAACATAATAGCTTAAACCACTACAAGAATATAGGCGCTCGGCCACCAGCTGGAACAGTACATGCTGAATGCTTGAACCTATGATAGCATACACAACTGAATACTCAGCTTTTAATGAAGAAACGCAGCGATGGGACTACATTTCCCAGCGTCCTTATCGGTGAAGTGACATCACTCAGGGGCACACTCCGGCTGCCGTTGTGATTAACGTTAGCTTGCTAGCAGTAGCATGGCCAGCAGCCATGGCCTGAAGTTGTTCTTTGTGGAAGAGAGACTGAGTTTCCAAAACCTGGAGGCGGACATGCCTCTCACTGGACGATCGGCGCGGCAAGAACAGACTGGTCTTCATCCGGCGTAACGTTTATGATGGGAGTTTTGCTCTTTAGCAGGGGAGCTAACCGCTTAAAGCAGAAGAGAAACACCAGAGCAAGTGTAGTTCTTCCTTGAAAACTTGTGCTTGGAGATGATAAGTTTTTGCACAACTTAACAGCTCTTCGTGGCTGCCCCCAGTCAGGATGCGAAGATATTGGCTAGACAGCTTTGAGGATCTTAATGCCTGCCCGGTTTTATCAATGGAGGAGCTACTAGCCAAGCGGGAGCTAAGGGTGAACGTTGCGGCTTTCTCCGTCCCTTCATCGTCGTTTGGATGTCGAAAGATGCCATCTACGATGAGAGATCCTTCCTCCAGAGACAGTAAGTGCAATGAAGAATCATAAGAATCCTACTGAACTTCATACCTGGCTAGATTTGACATCCGAACTCGGCACGGCAGCAATGAAAGTAACAGCGTGAGCTTAGCAAAGCGTGCCAGCAGCCGCAACGATCAGCAAGGTGGGGAACAGATCAGTGAGTGAGAGGCTGCCATATTTAAACGGACCGCCTTGTTGTGAGAATGACTGTGATTGGAGAATTGGTTAAACGGTGAACCAAACAGAGGCTGTCAGCTGGTACAGCTGGGGTGTAGCCTATGACATCATGTCTTGAATGAGCTAACGCAGGCTTCATTTAAAGCAGGACTAAACCCCAAAACACTTTTTTCAGCTTTTAACCAATATGACTTTGGGGGTGGTGTGTGAAGAATTCTGGTCAAAATTTCCACATTTGAGACCAAACTGTTACCATTGTACCATTTGTATAATTTTCAGCTGCATAAGTGCCCTCTATGGGTTGGCTTTTTTTGGCCCTCAAAACTGCACAACATGTGGTACAACCTGACGTCACGTCACATACCCTTTCCCGGCTCCTCACAACTCCAAGCCTAATCCCATGATGTCACAAGCATTTTCCTACCAATATGGCGCTACAATACACACAGCTCATTGGCTGTTTGTGTCACTTGACCTGTTAATCACCTGTTAACTCATTCATGGCCAGTTTAGGACTGCCAATATTTAGCACAGGCCAAAGATTTTCATAATTGTTGGTCATCTTTCAAGACCCACAGTAAATTATCTATTAGCACCAGAGTGATTTGCAATACCTCAAAATGAAGATGTATGTCTCTGGGTTCACCAGGAAAAAAAAAGTGAGCTTTTAGCATGTTCTGTACTCTACTTATATCCATTTATATACACCCTGTTTTAGCCCAAAAGGTCTCTCTGAGATGACAAACAGGAGAAAAGGCAATTTCTGTAAAATACACATTCTCAAGCAGAACTCGCTCTCAATTCTTTTATTTTGAACTGTATTGACATCAGACATGTAAATACTATTCGTTATGACACAAATGAAAAATAATAATATATATATATATATATATATATACACATGAAGTGCTTTTTTTTTTACATTCAACAATACAGCAGTGTGAGTGAGTGTGCAGACAGACACACAGACAGACAGACAGACAGACAGACAGACACACCGACAGACAGACAGACAGACAGACAGACAGACAGACACACACACACACACACACACACACACACACACACACACACACACACACACACACACACACACGATCCCCCTTCGTTGCGTGATTTCTAACCCCACATAGGATAAGCAATAACCACGCCCTGTGGCGCCGGGATTGGCCAGGAGCAACACTGGAGGGCACGCAGCCCAGCGATTTCATGAACCAACTGAATAGCTCTTGAGAAGGACAGCGGGCTGCTGTGACTGCCGCTTCTGGCTTGTCTTCTTGCCTCCCTGTCCTATACTCCCTGCTGTTTGATCGTTCCCGTCAAACTGATCGATCATTTCCTCATTCCTCCGATGATCAAACGCATCTCTGGAACTTTCTCCCGTTTTCTCCGGCTGGCACACAGGAAAGCACCAGCTCCTGCAGCGTGCGAGGGGCGTTTCAATGGCGTTTCTCCTGTCTGCACAAGGCAAGCTCCTTATCCGTTTTCTGCTTTTCCTCTTGCTCAATTTCAAAACAACAGCTGCGGTATGTGTTTGTTCACGTGTTGTCTTAGATGCTAGGGACCTGATACTATGTCACAGGCTGAGGAAGTGTTTGAACTACGCCCTGCAGTAATAAAAACAAAAACACGTCAAACACGTCTTTGGCGTGGATGGCTATTTCTGATAACACGTCAAAGACGTCTTTGGCGGTGAATGAGTTAATTGATTACAATCGCATGTTATTTTCCTACCAACTCCTATGTAACACAATACTATCAATACACGCCACTATAATCATAAAAGGAAGGAAATGGCATTGTGTTGCTGTAAATAATTCCCAACCTTTTTCATTCTAAGGAGCCCTAATTTAGTTCACATTGGGGCAATGTAGCCTAGATATGATTTTGTCCAGAATCCCATATATATTAGGTTGAGAGACAACAGAGAATGCTGGAATCCTCTCAAGGACCACTGGTGGTCACCAGACCCCACATTGAGAACCACTCAACATTACATTACATTACATTACATTACATCATTTGGCAGACGCTTTTATCCAAAGCGACTTACATTAACACATTTCTGTCAGCAATAGAGCAATCAACTATGCAACACAGTCTATGACAACTACAACCTCTGAAGGAACAGTGGTACAAGTTTAGTTTAGGTTTTTTTTTTTTTTAGAAAGAGAGAGAAAGAAGTTAGATCAAGAAGGGCAGAGATGGAGCCTGAAAAGGTGTGTCTTTAGTCTTTTCCGAAAGATCGGCAGTGATTCAGCTGTCCTGACCGAAGGTGGAAGTTCGTTCCACCATTGAGGTGCCAGGGACGAGAAGAGTCGAGATCGGGATGAGCGACTTTTGAGCCCCCGTAGCAAAGGAGGGGCGAGGCGTCCTGCACTGGTGGAGGAGCGAAGGGAGCGCTGAGAGTTTTGGAACCTGACCATAGATTGCAGGTACAGGGGAGCTGACTGGTGTACTGCCCTGTAGGCCAGTACCAGTGTCTTGAATTTGATGCATGCCGAGATGGGAAGAAGGTGGAGGTCCTGGAAGAGGGGAGTGACATGAGAGAATTTGGGTTGGTTGAATACCAGACGGGCTGCAGCGTTCTGAATGAGCTGAAGCAGTCGGATGTCGGTGGCAGGGAGGCCGGCCAGGAGCACGTTGCAGTAGTCCAGGCGAGAGATGATAAGTGACTGGACCAGGAGTTGAGTCGCTTCTCTTGTGAGAAAGGGACGGATTTTGCGGATGTTGTAGAGGGAGAACCTACAGGAGCGTGCTGTCACAGCTATGTTGGCTGAGCAAGACAGCTGGTTGTCAAAGATCACCCCAAGGTTCTTAGCTGTTTGGGAGGGAAGTACAGTGGTATTGTCAATGGAGATGGGGAGATCAGCGAGAGGGCAGTCTTTCCCTGGGAGGAAGAGTAGCTCTGTCTTACCAAGGTTGAGCTTGAGGTGGTGGGCAGACATCCAGTCGCCAATGTCTTTGAGGCATGCAGAGATGCGAGCCTCGATTTGAGTGTCGGAGGGAGGGAAGGAAAGGAAAAGCTGGGTGTCATCAGCATAGCAGTGATAAGAAAAGCCATGAGATGAGATCACATGGGCAAGAGATCTGATATAGAGAAGGAAAAGTAAGGGGCCCAGGACTGAGCCCTGGGGGACACCGGTGGTAAGAGGGCAGGATCTGGAGAGGGACCCTCTCCATAAGACCTGGTATGAGCGGTTCGAGAGATAGGAAGCAAACCAGGAGTGTGCAGACCCTGAAATGCCGAGGTCAGACAGAGTGGAAAGAAGGATTTGGTGGTTGACTGTATGGAGACAGATTTATATCAAAATGGGAGAGCGCGATCAAACATAAGCACGAGCGTATTATATTGTTTCACACGCGCAAATACATACTCACACTCGCGCAATCTGACATCCCGCGCGCACAAAGATTGCACGAGCGAGGACAGAAAAGCACAGCGCGTATTTTGCTGAGCTCTGCGCGCGCAGACCCTCTCTCTCTCCTATGGCCGTGGTCGAGTTCTACGCGCTCGCATTGGAGTAAACTCCAACACGAGCGCGCAGACTGCTGTTGCCCCCCCCCCTGGTTGTTTTCTACGCGCTCGCGTTGGACTTTTGACAATTGTGGGCGGAAACCAAGGCAGGCCTCTGGCCCTCTAATGATTGGCCACTTTCAACGCCGACCCACCCCCTTAAAAAAAAAAAAAAAACTTTATTGCACCAAGGAGCCTTACACTGGTATCCAGAATACTTTGGCTATTAGGCCACCAGTTGAATCAAAATTTTCACAATCACAAACATGCCAGGGGGATTAATGGTTGATAATAATGACGACAAAAATAAAGAAAATTAATTGTTATCTTGTAAACACGGACCTCCTCCGGCCTTGATGACAGCTTCCATCACAGACAGGAAGCTTGGAGAGTCTGCGCATCATACTATAATCAGAGAGCAACCGATTGAAGAGGGAGCTGGAGCAGCATTCATGGGTACGCTAAGTGAACAAAATTATATTTGCGAGGTTAGGTTGTTTTAACATTGCATATTGGTTTGCATGCAACTAATGTTAGGCTAGCTGTTGAAAACTGCTAACTTAATGTAAAGTAAAGTCAAAGTAAAGTCCCACTGATTGTCACACAATGTGTGAAATTTGTTCTCGGCCGGGGATCGAACTCACGACCTCCCAGTCTCAGGGCGGACACTCAGACCACAAGGCCACTGAGCTGGTGTAGCTAACGTTAGCTTAGCTAACGTTAGCCATATCTCTGCTCTCGGATAAGTTAGCTAACGTTATTTTAGCTCTATAACTGGCTGATGCAAGCCAGGTTGGTTGCTTGTTATGTTCATTTTCTATATGTAAAGTTATACTAACTGTGATGCCTCCTCCATCACAGCGTGTTTCAGAGAAAAGTTATCAGTCTGGTTCTGTAGCTATAAGTTCAGCTAACGTACCAACTCGCTTCCAAGCGGCTTACCTAACTTAACGTTAAACAACTAGCTAATGTTAAGTGTTGGTGTTTGTTTCAATCAGATTTCTTCCCATTGCCTATCAGCAAATAAGATGTTTACATGCATCTGTTTATGTGTTGGTTATTTGGGGTCTGACTCGCAACAGTAGCCTACTACTGTTTAGCCTTTCTGATACTATTGCATGGTTAAATCAATTATTCTTTATGGGGGTAAAAGTTGGTAGCCGCAGTGGTAAGTGGTACTTTGGAAATGTGGTTTGATAGTGTACTTGGTCTGAAAAGTTTGGGAACCTCTGCTAGACAACATGACTGGTTTACCTGCTGTATAACATTAGATACATAAGCTATATTTGGAACAACATATTGCATTCTGATGGATGTTTTTGTCATACCACTTCATTTAGCCTGTAACAGTGATTACATGATGTTGAATTTATTATATTAATATTGAAAATTTTTAAGTATAGGCTACATGATGTATAAATGTTCTTATAACACAGGTGATGGGTGAACAAACTATCTAACTAACAACATAAATACTTTGTCTGTCTTTGCTCGTCAGACCACTTGCCCGGTGCTCAGAGGGCAGACATTCCAGTCGAATAACACAATTCAGGTTTATCATAATTATCACGGATTCACAGAGGGCTGGAGGGCACGGCTTCCTCTCCAGCCAACACAGAGAGCAGTCAACACGTACCAGCTGTGCCAGGCTGATATAAAGGTACATTGATAAATCATTATGTCGAGCAGCACAGTAAGAATAAAAACTGTAGTTATAAACAGGACAGAGGAAACTCTTGTGGAAATATTTTTTAGACAAATTCATGGATAGCCTACATGTTTCGGGAGCTGCTACAGATGACAGCCTGTGTCTGGGGCGGACCCCCCTCACCCACAGGGTACCACCCTTGCAGACCTCCTGTGCCCACACATCTTTTATACCATCCAGCATAGCTCTGCTAAATTTAATATTTTTAACAGCAGGGTTGGTGTGAAACACTTTGGGAGCAAACATTGTATTGTATTGTATTTTGTATTATGTATTGTATATATTTTGTATGACTGCCACAGATGCAAAAATAATTTCCGAAAGGACAATAATAAATCTAATCTAATCTAATTTACCAAGCTAATAAAGGGATCTATTGCTTGTAAGATGACATACCAATATTTAGTCATGTTACCAAGAGGTTGAAACACAGCCAATCAATCGTGTTGGTAGACAGGAAATCTATCAATACACTATACCCGGACGCCCCTAAAATATAATCTATCTAATGTAATGTAATTTCACACAACTTTTATTTTTGGCCATCCAGATCATTTTTGTGCCCTTCATAGAAAGGAATTTGGGCACCTCTGTTCTAGGCAGTGTAACATGCATCTTCAACTGGTGAAACAATAATTGATGAAAATGTTAATATAGTCCATTGCACTCTGTTCATTGCATAAAAAACATAGGTTGATATATTCATCTAATGCTGAAAGCCAAAACCTTTTGGAAGAACTGATTACATCACATGATATGCTATATGGAATGATGACTAAAAGTGGTATTTTACTGTCTTGTTAACTGTCAGGATATTCACGAGCCGGACATCGACTGGGGCGTTGACGTTGCAGCTGACTGGAGAAGATAGTGACGTTGCAGCTGACATGGTGTGCTGGTGGTCCCTGAATTTGACGGTCCATTGAACGAACACCAGCTAGCAGAGGTTTAGTTGCTGATTGAGCAAAATGACACCAGGAACCTTTACCTCCTATGTCGTGAATATGTGGAAGCTGCTTTGTCAGATGTTTGATGATTTGTTAAGCAAATGACCCATGTCTAATTGTCAAAAACTTTCAAGGCCATAATTTTCTCTTCCTCAAATTCAAAAAGTTTCAAGGACCCGTGGGCCCTGAGCCATTTCTAAGTGCTACCCATCTACAAAATAAATAACATTATATACAGTATATATATATATTATCAAGGACATGTATTTTTTATTTTAATTTTGAAACACTCAGACATTTAAGAGAACAAAAATGTCCCATTAAAACTGCAATTTTTGATCCAACTGCCATTACAACATACTGTAAATCATGCAGTCTGTTATGTTGGGGTCCCATTCGGGACTCTTGAAACTATTTTACATCAGATAGTGTCATCTCTTGTTTGGCATATGGAACAAACAATCTTAAATTGCTGAGTTATAAATTTGTTTGTCTTTGAGGAAGTGTCATTTTGGTACAATACCCAACAATGACAGTAGGTGGCAGCAGGTTAGCTGTCAGTGTGAGCTGTCAGCATAAACAAGAAGGCATGTCAGACTAACGTTAGTATACCCGGGCTGTGCAGTAAATGCTATGCTATGCTTCAGTTAGATTATAACATCTATGTATAACAAAGAATGTTTCCTGTGAATGCTCTATGTTTATGTATCTGTCCCTATAGAAATAAACTTTTCAATCAATCAATTTCATCTGTTGAACCATAATTTGTTCCAAAAGGAATTAAATCGTAACGTTAATTAAAATGCCACAGAAACATTAGCTAATCAACACAGAGGTGCAAAGATCGGTTCATCAGATAATTTCCCCTGTTTAACACTTAACACAACAATATGTCTGACTACGGATAAATCAGATGACGATATGTAATGCAACACAACACAGCTCAAGAATTTCACACGTGTTGTACACTGAGACGAGCATCTTGTAGCTATCTTGCAGATAGCTATTCCTTCAAGTTTAATGATCTCTTGTCTTCATTCACAGTACTGTCTAGCCAACAAATTATATTGTGTGATACTGTAGCTCTCACAAGCATATTGTACTCCTTTCTGTCTACTTCTGTCCGATATTTGGAGCTGTTACTCTAGAAATTGGCCATTATTTATTTGGGAATGTCTCTCACCTCATATTGTTGGGAACGGCATTTTTTTTACGTGTGGCTTGCCTTCCATAGCAACTAACCAAGGGAGCAGGACTTAGCGAAGGGTGAATTGTAATGTCTAATGGCTCTCATGTATAAAAATACAAATACATTTTTCCTATGATGATTCAATGCAGCAGCCTAACGTTGTCTTGTCTGTTCATTTAACTAACTTTTTTTTATCAGACAATGCAACGATGACACATCACCTGTCGCTGGATGTATATTAACCTGCTAGTAGGGTCATCTGTGGCACTTCCGTGACCGTGGAGAGCGAAGGTCCGTTTCTCAATGGATTTGTCATCTAGGAGGGTTAATAATCAAATTTAGCTGGGGTGTATTTTTAAAAAAGGCGGGGAAAATATTTGAGAGACCAAAATCCAAAATGGCTGCCGTGGAAATTAACTTTTTAATGGTTTGACCTACAATGATGCACAATACATGGTTTCAGAGCTTATTCTGGTCAAGGAATACATATTTGGTGTTTATATAATGATTTGACCTATTTTTGACCTTCAAATCCAAGATGGCTGCCAATGTTGAGCTCTAAAAGGCAGTTTTTTCAAAATCGTCATAGAGCCTTCATATTAGGCTTGAATGACAGGTCTTCTCATGATGAGTTGAATAATATACAGTATAAGTACACATAAGTCATCTCTGAGGTCATTAAAGTCAATGTTTGTGTGTAAACAACAGTTGCTGATTTGCGGTTTCCCATTAAATAGGGTAGGCTACTGAGAATATGGTGTCCAGTTCATCCCATCACATTTTCATAATGAACCAAAAACAATTTTGCACTATAGCCTAACATAAAATAGTATTCTGTATGCAAAGCTAGCAAGGTTAGTTGCTTGAGCTGAATTTAAAGGTCAACTCAAAACAAACAATGAAATTAACTTTGAAATTAAAACTGAATCCTAGGCTACTAAATTTCATCAGCACACAGTAAAGGAAACTTGTCTTTGAACTCAGCTGACTGTCTAGTCCTAATCCCTGTTGCGCAATGTCCCTTTTCAGTGAAGTTTTTGTTTTTGTTAAGAGTATGGACTTTTAATCTTGACCTTGTTGGTAGGCAACGGCCCTTTTTCAGTCAAGCATTTTCAGATTAGCTCAGTCAGTCTGTGAAGCAGTCAGTGTCAGCGCTTGCGCGAGCTCGCTTTTTCTCTAACTAACGTTAACGTTACACACTTTAAACACTTTGTTTTAGGATATCAACGTTATTCACTAGTCTAAAGATAGTTCTACCATCAAGAACATATAAAACAAAAGCAAAAAAAGAAATTATTTGCAGAAGTCATCATTGATATTTGGTGTTAGCTAACGTTAGGTAACGTTATTATTTTTAGCTAAAGTTAATGTTATCTGTCTCCACACTTCTGTCAACTGACATATGCATTTGCTTTTGAAAATAAACAGCGTATAACAGCAATATAATATAACAGTAATATAATAGGGAGTTGCTTTCCCTCCCAATGAAAGACAAAGCACACAATGTCCTATGAATGTGTCCTAAAATGTGGCAAGCCTTGCAAGCCCAAATTTGATGATGTTTACACCACCACCTCCTGGGAAGATGGGCCAACCAATCGGTACATGCATTCGTCATGTTATATTTCTATTTAATCTTCAGTTATGCTTAAGCAAGCCAGGCGACGCAAAGACAACAAAAGTAAAAATGCTCAGTCAAGATCTGAAATGCCTGCTCAGAGTGCTTTATGTGATGAAGAGGCAGAGGGACCATCACCAAAGCGCCTTCGTTCATCAGTGGGTGGGCCTCTCCATGACAAAACAAAATGTGTGTGGTGTATGCAAGGTACGGACATGAGGCACCCGAACAGGAAGCAAGGCAAGCTGTTGAGAATCAACACACCGTCAGCATGGTGCTCCTTCAAGCCCCACACAATCCTTATAGAAGATGAGGAGCTCAGGGATCGTCTCACACGACTAATTGAGTCAACGACAGCACTGTCAGATCCTTACGTAAATGATATAATGTAGCACTATGCCTGTTGGATGAAGCATATCCACCACACAGTCTTCAAGACAGATGATGCTATGCATCTCCAGAGTGTGTCTCTCTCAGAGGCAAAGAATTTGTTCTTTAGACACGTTGATAGTGTCAATTTTGCTGAGCACGAGATCCGTTCACTGCAGTCTTTTTTAGCAGACTATAGACGCATCGTCAGTGACTATGGCTATCCAGTGGGTGATGTCAAATCATCTTACGTCAAAAGTCTGCTCATTAATGAGTATCAAGATAAAATTGGCTTCAAAGAGAGGAGTGAACTTAACAAGAGCGAGTGGGTCTATCATGTTGAGGGTGGTGGTGACTCCATAGAGACTGCAGTGTCATCTCTTGGCATCAGCGATGAGCAGCTCCTCCAGAACGTGGCACCACGGCTATCAAAGAAAATCAAAGATACTCCTACTGTTCCCTGGCCACCTCGCATTGATCATCTTGAGGAAGGCGAACAGTTGTGTCAGTTGCTGTTGAAGCTTTTGACTTGGCTAAAACAGCCAGAGAGAAAAACTGCTGACCTCAGCCCAGCCACACTCAGTCTGGCATCGATGATACAGTACCACATCACTGGACTCACTGGACTCATCGCACTACCACTGCTATCAACCTGGGCATAAATGTCCAAGGCATGACAAGGAGTAAAGATCTGGTAGACACTCTGCACAAGAGTGGTGTCTGCATCAGCTATGCAGATACACTGCTCCCCAATGACCACTGGGCTCTGGTGGATGTGGAGGCATCAGCAACCTGCCCACAGGAGATCGCAGACAGCAAGCCAGCTATCGTGATCATCGACAATGACGACTTCAAGATTGACACTATGACAGGTGACTCTACAGGAGCCCATCGAACAAATGTCATGTACGTGCAGCCAGACAGCTATGACAATGAATATGAATATGAATTAAGCTATTATATTGCTGTTATACGCTGTTTATTTTCAAAAGAAAATGCATACGTCAGTTGACAGAAGTGTGGAGACAGATAACATTAACTTTAGCTAAAAATAATAACGTTACCTAATGTTAGCTAACACCAAATATCAATGATGACTTCTGCAAATAATTTTTTTTTTGCTTTTGTTTTATAATGTTCTTGATGGTAGAACTATCTTTAGACTAGTGAATAACGTTGATATCCTCAAACAAAGTGTCTTAAAGTGTGTAACGTTAATGTTAGTTAGAGAAAAAGCGAGCTCGCGCAAGTGCTGACACTGACTGCTTCACAGACTGACTGAGCTAATCTGAAAATGCTTGACTGAAAAAGGGCCGTTGCCTACCAACAAGGTCAAGATTAAAAGTCCATACTCTTAACAAAAACAAAAACTTCACTGAAAAGGGACATTGCGCAACAGGGATTAGGACTAGACAGTGTCGTAAGATAATCCAAAATTAAGCTAGGAGGAGTGGTTTAGTACACTCCTCCCTTGTATGTTAATAGTCTCCACCTCCTCCTTGGTCATTTAAATAGATTGTGCAACCTGAGAACCGGAAGTATTACAGCTACGAGATATGAGATGTAGAAGGATGCTTCCATGCGCATGTTTCAGTAATAAATCATGGATTCTTTTAAGCAAATAGAGTTGGTTATTTAGTAAGTAGGAAAATTCCTACAACAGTATGGTGCCAAAATCCGGTTAGAAGGAGGGCCGTGTGGTCTGTGAAGCCTGTTTGCAGCCTGGGAGCAGTGAAACACACAGTCGACAGAGGGGCCTATTTTGGGGCCTGCTCACTGCTTCGAGGAGACAGACGGACAGAGATGGATAAAATTTAGGGTAAGTGCCTATTTGCTTTTAAAAGTCTGCGGTTGATTGTGAAAGAAGATATCTAGGATGTAATTTCAGTCTAATTGGTTTTGTGTGTGAGCTATTTGTGTTTGTAAGCCTCAGGGAATTATTATTAAGCATTTGGGATGTGATAACTTTGGGAGTTAGATTATTTTGATAAGAACTTTGGGAGTTAGATGTTCAATACATCGATAATCTGTATTGAAGCCTGGAAAATTAATAAAAGAAGTCGTTGATTGCCCGACTGCCAGGATTGGAACCGCGCGCGATATAAATAAATGAATTAGACGCTGACCTAGTGACTCGAAGAGTACTGAGGGAGAAGCGAATGAGGGTGCCTGGAACAGGGCCCAGCAAAGACGGAGAGATTTTGGAAACTGCACTCTGATAAGATATTCATATTAGATCCAAAATTGAATCAGACGGAGGCAGACAGACCTAAACGTACAGAATTCGAGCAAAAGTTCTGAATCATTTTTGAGAAGTGGTCAGTCTTGGGTATGTGTCTGAGAGCCTAATGTGTCCATTGATCTCCTGGAAAATTGAAAGATTTGAACCTCAGAGGAGGGATAGAGATAGTTTGGGGAGCTATATATGAGGAAAAAAACCATTTGGGATGTATAAAACATTTGGGATGTAGCTGTAATAGACAGACTCAGGGTTTGTAAATTAGATTTGGGATCTAGAAACTTGGGGTTTAAAATATTGATTAAATTTGATCGAGAGGCAACTTAGGGAGTTTTATAATGCTCACAATAGGATATTTGGGATATAGGAACTAATCTATATTGGAATAGATAATAGCATATTTGTATAAGTGCACGTGTGTAGGACTGTCCATGAATGTGTGGTGTGTTTGCAAACTGTGTCTGTGTGTGTAAAATCTGGTTGACTGGGCTGGTTCCAGACCAACAGAGAGAAAGAGAATTTAACAGGGAGAAAGTTTCACTTGTGTATTGAGATGGGAGCTAAGTACAGCCGTGTGGCCTCTCGCAAGACAAAGGAGGATACAGGTACTCCACTGAGTGGGGGTAGGGTCACGCCAGAGGAGGCTTACAGGAAGGAGGCACAGCAGTTGGGACCAAATTCAATAGCTTACCCTTGGCCTTTTGCGGCTCCACAGCCGTGGAGGGGAAGGCAAAGAGGAGCAACAGGAGGAAGGGTTTGAAGCTAACAAATGCTATTCAGGTGGAAAAAAAACCTGCCATTGGCAACAAACTCACTCTGATACCCAACCCCCACCATATAGCTCCTCAATCACTGTATGGCCCACCTAGTGGCCATAGAACAAAGGAGAAGCCAGAGGGCGGAATTCAAGGCGTGAAGAACAAACAATTAGCATTCTATTCATTGAGAAGCCTGTCATAGAGAAGAGAAAATATTTCTATTTTAGGGAAGATGTGTTCTGATGGAAATTGATAAAGCAATGGCATGCCTGACATTAACCTGAATTTTGTTTTTCTGTTTAAGAAGCAGGTTCTTGTGAAGGAGAGGAGAAAGGCATTCGGATAACTTTGAGAATGGAAAAGCTTTCATTCATTCATTTAGCTAGAGTTTTAAAAGGAGAAGAGGGGACTTTGTTGCCTAAGGCATGTTTATATGCAAATGAACTGAATGGCTCATTCACTGCCTGAGAATATAAGATAAATCTTTTTCTGAACAAACATTTAGAAAACATTAGAAAGTTAATTAATTTGCAGACATTTACTACTTTCCAAATCTATCATTATTACCGTTAGTCTGATAAGTAGTCTGAAAATTTAAAAATATACAAGCCATGTGTCTCGCAAGAAATCAAGATGGAGTGAAATTTGCACTTAATAGAAGTGAGATTAAAGTGAAAGTGCGAACAGACACTAGTTGACTGGGAGACAACAGCTGGAGGGCTGCTGAGCCAGGGGGCTTGACAAAACAAAAGAATAATCAAGGAGTTGTTAATTCACAGAGAAGATACTTTCTCAAAGCCATAAATAGGTTGACTGCGTGCAGCAGAAACAGCAGGAACGACTGCAATCTTCTGTACCATAGATTGAAAGTATTGTAGGGTAAAAGTAGTCTATTATACCGTTGCTATTACAAATAATCGGAGGAAGCGGTAAATGCAGTGCTTAACATGGTAAGTGGAAAAGTACTTATCATATTATATTTGAACATGAAATTAAAGCTACAGCCTAAGTATGATATATAGATATGTTAAGAGCCAAATTATAAATGAAATAATAAACTTACAAAATTAAGCAAAAAGCGAGTCCACAGTGCAAGGATGGATATAATGTATTGTCTGTAAAGATCATTAACATGAAACTCTATTTTCTTTTGAAAGCAGGATCAGAGGATGAGAGGAAAGTCGAACCAACGAAAGAGCATGAAGTCACAATAATAGTAACTAGGCTTAATGACAACATTATTTCCTAATTTCCTTATAGAGAGAACATTCTAAATTAAATTTCAAGCATGACTGTAGCTTTGCATGTAAGTCACCACAGGTAAGGATCAAACAGTCACCTTCTCTACAGTCATGGCATTTACATTCATGACCTGAGGGGGGAAAGAGCATTTGGCATTTGGTGTTGGTTGAAGACAAAGGACAAACTCAGTTAAGAAGCGATCATTGAAGTTAAGAATGGGGCAAATTAAATCCATAAGTTGTAACCCTTGATTGAATGTTAAATTTAATTAGATTAAAATTGTATTATATGTGACCAAAGCATTGCTCCATTAGCTAAAATAATATGCATGTAAACTTTGAGAGTGATTTCTCCAAATGAAATCAAAAGTTCACCTTATTCAAAAGACAACTATGTAGACTGATAAGATCATAAAAGCCAATGTAATGGGAAACTGGAAAGGATGCCTATGTGAGAAAATAATCTTGTTTGTATATTTTGAAGACCTGTTTCACAGAAACTCACCAAGGTGGCGAATTGGAAAATCACAGGGGCAATGGATTGGTAACTTAGAGAAAATTAGAATTGTTGACCAGAATGCATGTATTTAAGGATAAAGCTACAAAGATGTGAACTAAAATACTACATTTTAGTTGATGATATGAAAATAGAGTGATGGTTACCCTGGAGGAGGAGAGGAGGTAAATGCATGAAGACTATTGTTTGGCTAATGACCTGAGGTCACACCATGAGACCTGGAGAGAGAACAAAGACGTTTAGGAACCGGGGAGAACAGGACTGACTTCAAAGAGATTAGATAAGAGCCGTTACCTCCTGTCTGAGCTGTTACCTCCTGTCTCCTTTTTGAAAGAAAATTGACATAGCATACCATACTCGTTGAATATGAAACCGGTACTTTGTAAATAATACCTATGAATAACCATTTCTGTTGCAGGGAGAGACAATATATGACTAATCTGAAATGAGTTAGACAGGGTTCTGTTAGAGGTGCTAAACATCCTTAAATTTATGTTGTTTGAATAATATGGGACCTTACTGTGTGATATGGAAAAGCGTCAGGATTTCCTGTGCCTGCCTTAGGTTAGTTGGAGCGGTTCAAGTGTACCTAAAGTGGTATTAAAATGATCTATAAAAAGTATTATCTTTAATTGGTTATATCCGTAGAGTGCAAACACCCTTTTAGCCCTGTGCAAACTCAATATTATTTACAGGCAATCAGATTGGAATTGAAAGTTGATATTAGGTTTGTTTGCATTGCAGACTTGCTAACCAGACGGAGGACTGATGGGGATCGTCTTGCTCCGTTCGGCTACACGCGACGGGAGGAAAGAACACAGGATCACACATTGGAGTGCTGAGACACAAACAGGTGTAGCGTTCTTATTGTACATATATTAGAAATTAGTGTGTGCATTATGGAATAGGAGGAAAATTGAGTTCTTATCTCTTTTACGAAGGAGAACGGACTTTAAGTGAAATACCAATGTAATCTATTGAAGCTAAACAGGAATACTGCACTAAGATATATACTTTCATTACAGGTGACACAGACAGAGGCCATGGCGAGTAATCTGCGGCCAGAAAGTCATCGGATCGTCATCATCGTGTGCCTGTTGAGGGATCGTCCAGGGAGGGGCCATGAGGGAACATCAACTACACGCAACCGGATCGAGGATGCATTGGCCAACATGACGGCGACGAGAGAGAGGAGCAGTGTCACTTGAGCTGATGGATCATGTGACCACCGTTGTCATCATCCTGACCCTAACGAGATCACATCATACTGGCTCTCACTTTTCACTCCAAAGAGCCACAATGAGAGGATGAACCAGCGCTCATGTTCGAGACTTCCAACTGTGTCATAAATGTCACATCAGGGCTCTGCTGTCCTTGTGTGCATCTGGCTGAATCACAGAAGTTGTTCTGTGTACTCTGGTAATGGTGAGACCCAAAACGTACTCCTTCAATAAGAGCTGCACGCTTCTCCGTGTCATTATGCGCCTGGACCAGGGAGGTCCAAAGGACTCAAGCGGTGCATTTTGCATACTAATGTTTCAGTAATTGTTATTGGTTACATTAGATTGTGGATCAATTTTAATTGGTCGGTTCATGTATTTGGTATATTTACAACAGATGAAAGTAATTATACGTGACAGTAACTAGCTGGTTATAGATGACTAGCCTTGGGAAATATTTCTGTATGATTATTTTGATTATTTTCATGATTTTCTATTCTATTTTATTTTATTGTATTTTATTTTATGTTTCATTTCTGTCATATAACCTGCTGTATACTGTAGATTAGTTGTTATGTTGGAGAGTCAATCACCCTAGGGAGTGTTAGAATTGCACCACGAGGTACATTTAGGATGAAATATGTCTTGTAGGCTCGCCAAGTATTTTTCCCTAGACCGGGGTTTTTCCCTACAAGTTCATGATTAGATTAGTTAAAATACCTATTTGCGTCTTTTTACCTCACCCTAGTAAGAAAGAGGGGAGGGTATTTGGCCGAATATGGCACCTTGATTTGTGACGTCTGATGTGGGACAATAGGGCGTGAGGGTAGAGGTTATACATCTTGGTATTTATAACAGAGTCTTTCCAAGCTAATTGGAGCTTGGGCATCAGGCCTCATGAATTAAGCCGGAAGAATAGCTAGGCTTCATATCAGATTAAATGTTACATTATGCAGAAAAATGTAACTACAATGTGGTGATTGATTTTCATATAGAGGAATGATCAGAAGTGGGATCTTGACAGACTAAAGCAAGTGGACTTTCAACTGATGAGACTTGTGACTTGTGACCTAAATTAACTTACTGGGAAGATGTGCAGAAACTGAGATTTGTATTTGACATAGGTTAATATAAAGTTATTAGGAAGTTTTGGGACAGCCAAGCACTTCTCACTTATGAAATACATTACTATAATAGCTATGAACCTGGAGGGTTGCATAGAGACCTTTGTAATACCATATTTCATTGAGAAGTGCATCGTTGTGTCAGTCAAAAATAATGTTCAGGTAACCAAAGGATTTGACAGGAAGTAGACCTGAGACTGAGACTGTACAGTAACCATTGGAGAATGACTTAAGCTTAGAATAGGAATTAGTGACACTTTAAGGTGCAACTGGACTACATTTGAACTACCGTATACAATGACTTAGTCCCAACTCTGATCAATAAATTAGATGTAGAGGATTTCATCTAATACACAACTGTTAGCTATAGGTTTCAACAGGTACAAATACACTTTTTGTACTAGGTAGCAGGAGGAGGGTCAGCTATCTTCCATTCTTTGTATATATCACTGTATTAGTGAATAATAAGTTTCCACTGTATTAATTGTGGTATTAACTGTGTAATGTAATTTTGAAAATAATGTTCTGATGAACAAGAGGGAGGAATTGTCGTAAGATAATCCAAAATTAAGCTAGGAGGAGTGGTTTAGTACACTCCTCCCTTGTATGTTAATAGTCTCCACCTCCTCCTTGGTCATTTAAATAGATTGTGCAACCTGAGAACCGGAAGTATTACAGCTACGAGATATGAGATGTAGAAGGATGCTTCCATGCGCATGTTTCAGTAATAAATCATGGATTCTTTTAAGCAAATAGAGTTGGTTATTTAGTAAGTAGGAAAATTCCTACAACAACAGTCAGCTGAGTTCAAAGACAAGTTTCCTTTACTGTGTGCTGATGAAATTTAGTAGCCTAGGATTCAGTTTTAATTTCAAAGTTAATTTCATTGTTTGTTTTGAGTTGACCTTTAAATTCAGCTCAAGCAACTAACCTTGCTAGCTTTGCATACAGAATACTATTTTATGTTAGGCTATAGTGCAAAATTATTTTTGGTTCATTATGAAAATGTGATGGGATGAACTGGACACCATATTCTCAGTAGCCTACCCTATTTAATGGGAAACCGCAAATCAGCAAGTTGTTTACACACAAACATTGACTTTATTGACCTCAGAGATTACTTCTGTGTACTTATACTGTATATTATTCAACTCATCATGAGAAGACCTGTCATTCAAGCCTAATATGAAGGCTCTATGACGATTTTGAAAAAACTGCCTTTTAGAGCTCAAAATTGGCAGCTATCTTGGATTTGAAGGTCAGAAATAGGTCAAATCATTATATAAACACCAAATATGTATTCCTTGACCAAAATAAGCTCTGAAACTATGTATTGTGCATCATTGTAGGTCAAACCATTAAAAAGTTCATTGCCACGGCAGCCATTTTGGATTTTGGTCTCTCAAATATTTTCCCCGCCTTTTTTAAAAATACACCCCGGCTAAATTTGTTTATTAACCCTCCTAGATGACAAATCCATTGAGAAACGGACCTTCGCTCTCCACGGTCACGGAAGTGCCACAGATGACCCTACTATGCTGGAACAACGACAGAACATGAACATTGCAAGTGGCAACTATCATAAATTGCTTTACTACAAACTGCCCTTAACCGTTGGCATGGTGATAGTCACATTACTGGGATCTGCAACACATATTTGTTGATCCCAATTTTATTTGTTAGGGCAGTGGTTCTAAGCAGATATATAGCTGGGGAGCTATCAGCCCGCACACTCACCGGATAATTTAAAGTCTTAGGTGCATGGCACAAGAGTTTATTAAAGCAGTAGAGAAGGAGCCAGCACTCAAAAAGTCCTTTTGAGGGTTTTTTATTCCTGTTGCACCACAACGTACGCGTTTCAGCGATAGCCTTCGTCAGCGTTGACGAAGGCTATCGCTGAAACGCGTACGTTGTGGTGCAACAGGAATAAAAAACCCTCAAAAGGACTTTTTCAGTGCTGGCTCCTTCTCTACTGCTTTAAGGGCAGTGGTTCTCAAATTGGGGTCAGGAGGCTCCCAGGGGGTCATTGAGGGAGTTCTAGGGGTCCCCAGCAAAAAAGGGGAATACTGTATTCTTAGGTTTTGAGGAGGTAGGCTACTATTGGAATGGTACTTCAGGTATTGCTAGCCTTTCAATCTAATTGGTATGCTTTTTAAGGCATAGTCACTTTAGATGAGTTCATACAGAATACATATCTAAATACTTTCTAACTACTGTAGCCTACTGCATGAATTAGAAACTGTAGCATGTGCTTAAGAAACTTTATAAGACTATAAAGATCAGACTCTCCAAGCTTCCTGTCTGTGATGGAAGCTGTCATAGGCCGGAAGAGGTCCGTGTTTACAAGATAACAATTTTCTTTATTTTTGTCGTCATTATTATCAAACATTAATGCCCCTGGCATGTTTGTGATTGTGAAAATTTTGATTCAACTGGTAGCCTAATAGCCAAAGTATTCTGGATACCAGTGTAAGGCTCCTTGGTGTAATAAAGTTTTTTTTTTTTTTTTAAGGGGGTGGGTCGGCGTTGAAAGTGGCCAATCATTAGAGGGCCAGAGGCCTGCCTTGGTTTCCGCCCACAATTGTCAAAAGTCCAACGCGAGCGCGTAGAAAACAACGAGGGGAGGGGGGCAACAGCAGTCTGCGCGCTCGTGTTGGAGTTTACTCCAATGCGGGCGCGTAGAACTCGACCACGGGAGCGGAGAGAGAGAGGGTCTGCATGCGCAGAGCTCAGCAAAATACGCGCTGTGCTTTTCTGTCCTCGCTCGTGCAGTCTTTGTGCGCGCGGTATGTCAGATTGCGCGAGTGTGAGTATGTATTTGCGCGTGTGAAACAATATAATACGCTCGTGCTTATGTTTGATTGAGCTCTCGACTTCTGACATATATGTATGCCCATAGACTGTGTCGAAGGCAGCAGACAGGTCAAGGAGGACAAGAACAGAGGAGAGGGATGAGGCCTTAGCAGTGTGAAGGGCCTCTGTGACTGCAAGAAGAGCTGTCTCAGTGGAGTGAGAAGCCTTGAAACCGGACTGCAGAGGGTCCAGGAGGTCATTCTGGGAGAGATAGAGAGAAAGTTGTTTGGACGCTGCTCGTTCGAGGGTTTTGGAAAGGAATGAGAGAAGAGAGACAGGTCTGTAGTTCTGAATAGCAGTACGGTCAAGGGAGGGTTTTTTAAGCAGAGGCTTGACTCTTGCAGTCTTTAGAGCAGGCGGAACAAGACCAGAGGACAGTGAGGAGTTTATGAAGGTAGTGAGGAAGGGAGATATGTCAGGTGAGATGGTTTGGAGGTGAGAGGAAGGGATAGGATCGAGGGGACAGTAAGTGGCTTTGTTAGAGCTGATGAGTTTAAGCACTTCATCAGGAGAGAGGGGAGAGAAGGAAGTAAATCCAGGGAAAGGGGGCCGAGAAGCAGGATTGGAGTGGGGAGTGTTAGTGAGGGTACCTGGAGGATGGAAGGAGGAGCTGATGTCATCCACCTTTTTAGTAAAGAAGGTTATAAATCATCAGCAGAGAGGGAGGAGGGAGGGGGAGGAGAGGGAGGGTTGAGGAGCATGGAGAAGGTGGCAAACAGTTTACTGGGGTTGGATGCAGAGGACTGGATTTCAGAGATGAAGAAGGAGGTTTTTGCTTTGGAGACAGCAGAGGTGAAGTTGGAGTGGATAAGGTGGTAGGAAGAGAGATCTTCGGGGTGATGTGATTTTCTCCATTTTCTCTCAGCTGCCCGAAGCTCTGTTCGGTAAGTTCGCAGAGATTCGGTCAGCCAAGGAGCAGGGGGAGAGGACCTGGCAGTCTTAGTGGTGAGTGGGCAGAGAGAATCAAGAGCGGAGGAGAGAGAGGATAGAAGAGTGGTGGAAGCCTCGTCAGTGGACAGGAGAGCAAACTGCTCAGGTGAGGGAAGCAAGGAGAGGATGGTAGAAGAGAGGGAGTTAGGTGAGAGAGTTTTTAGGTTGCGTCGGGTGGTGGTAGAGTGAGGGGGTGATTGGAGGGAGGAGGGGAGCAAGATGGGAAGAAAAAAGGTGATACAGTGGTGGTCGGATACAGGAAGAGGAGTCACAGTGAGGTTAGAGGTGGAGCAGGATCTGGTGAAGACCAGGTCAAGCACATTCCCAGCTTTGTGAGTAGGAGGAGATTGAGAGAGGTAGAGGTCAAAGGATGAGAAGAAGTTAAGGAAAGGCAGTGATTGTAAGGTTGCTGGCTGGATGTTGAAATCGCCCAGAAGGATGAGTGGAGTACCATCCTCAGGAAAGACGGAGAGAAGGGTGTCCAGCTCGTCCAGAAAGACACCAAGCAGACCAGGTGGGCGGTAGATTACCACAATGTTGAGCTTGATGGGTAGGGATACGGCAACTGCATGGGACTCAAAAGATGAGATAGACAGATGAGAGAGAGAGGTGACAGTGTAGGTCCATTTGGGAGAGATGAGGAGACCAGTGCCTCCGCCACGGCCAGAGGCTCTGGGGGGGTGCGAGAAGGAGTAAGCAGCAGAGAGAGCAGTGTTTTCCGGAATGATCCAGATCTCTGTGAGAGAAAGAAAGTGGAGGGATTGAGAAAGCGCATGAGATGAGATGGTCTCAGTTTTCTTCACAGCCGACTGACAGTTCCAGAGACCTCCGGCAATAGTAAAAGGACTAATTGTGTGCTCAACCACTTTGATTGTGCAGAGAGAAGAGAGAGAGAGGAGGACTCTTCTGTGCCCCTTTGTCACAAAAGCAGCCTACAGCCTAAAATGTATTTTCCTGGTTCACTTTTGACGGGGAGGAGAAGGCAGGTGAAGTGACACTCACCTCCGACTTATAGGCTACTCAGCTGCACTGACGCTCTGCCCCTGTCTGTGACAAGTGGCTTGTCCAGTCGTATGCAGCGGTTTGCGCAAACAGATGCGGGATTCCCGCAATCCTGTACCCAATTTCAGACACTGATTGTGCAGAAAAAATTGTGTAGAAAAATCGCACACCAGCGATTTTTGTTTGTGTTTGTTTGTTGTTGTTTTGTGAGGGATACAGAGCGCCCCCCAGGCAGGAGGCTGTTTCGACCGTGAGCAGCCGGGGTCTGAGGAGGAGGGAGGGGGAGGAGGGAGGGGGAGAATGTTCTGCGCCCCGCTGCAGCTCGAGAGGAAAAGCAGAGGTGCACTATACCTTTTGACAAGAATCACGAAAAAGGGAGAAACGAAAATTAAAAAGGGACTTCATGGCGGTGTATATGACAAGTTGGACAAGGGAATAACGTAGAGAAATCACCCATTGTGATTACATGAGCGTGTTGAGAGCAGGGGGTTTGTCCTGACTGTTGTGCTGTGCTGCGATAACGAGTCTCCGTCACCAGGCTCTTTTAACGATACTTACATAGACTACATACACATACATGGGAGTCAATGGAGTCAATTTCTAGTTCACTATATATATAACTTTCAACCATTTTGAGCAACGCTGTTTCCATACAGGCCACCAGCGTTGGCTAGTTGTTGATATTTATAAAGATTTTCTAGCTCTTATAACTTTGTCTTGTGATGTTTTCGGGAAACTGCGGGGAAACTGCCATGGCGTCGATTTCCGGAAAAAAATCCTGAGCTGAGCACAGCCAAAGAGTATAGTGAGACAAGAGGAGAACGTTTCCTTTCTTGGTTTTCCATAGGTTTTTTCAAATCAAGCAGCATGCCGTTCTGTCAGAAATCTGGGGGGTTTAGTCTTGCTTTAATAGTTACTTTGACCGACTACATTTTTTTCTAAACTTATAAAGGTGCCATATTAACCCTTAACGGTGGTATAGAGCTCAAACTGCTCTGTCACATTGTCCTGGCCAGTGTTGGGACTAACGCGTTATTAAGTAACGCGTTACAGTAACTAAGTTACTTTTTGCGGTAACGAGTACTGTAACGAATTACTTCATCAGTAACGTAACGTACTTACAATTATTGCGGTTTAAACATGCTCGTTACTCGTTACTTCACGATTCTGTGCGGGACCTACAGCAGCGAGGCTAGAGAGGAAAATGCGAGTCTGACGGCGGTCTGATGAGGAAGTAGGCTAATCGTGCGGCACTTCTATACTTTCTAATGTTACTGGACCAAATTCTGATAGTGAAACGGGTCATTTTGCGTGAGCTGTGTTGTGTACGGTGAGCGGTGTTCACTTCACACCGCTCGGCGAGTCAGCAGCATGGAGCCCTCTCCTCCTCGCTTCTCTCAGGCTGTCTGTCACCAGTGCCCTGCTGCACCCAGGCAAGCACAGCACTCGTCTCTCACTTACAGATTCCCCTCGCGTTGGAGGGTGTTCACGGTGTGTTTCGCGTTGTCATGAAATGGGAAGAAAAATGCCTGCAAGTCTCCTGCCTTTTGGAGATGAACTGCTATTAACACGTTCACTGCCAACGACGAGTTGAGTCGTCAAACACAATCCAGCGGTTCACTGCCAACGACGAGTTGAGTCGTCAAAAAAATCGTTTTTTTTTTTTTGACGGTGGGACGTTGATCTAACCCTTTTACGTCTCCTACACCAGAATTGGAGGTATTGAATGTGTATAATCTATTTTACCGACCCACTGAGTGGCGACATGTCTCTCCACAGTAGAAAGAGGCGACCCAAAACTGGAGGGAAAAGCGCGAGGAAGCCGTTCTCATACTGTAAATTGATGGCGAAAACGCTTTCACTTTCGCGCTGATGCACAGCGGTGGCAACGGTGGGGGGTTCCAAGAATAGATTGGATGCACACTTTGAAACACGCAGCATAAATATGACCAGAATCGCATCAAAGCTCTCAACCAAAACTCCACGAAACGAGCGAGTCCACCCAGACTTCCTCAAACAGCGGCCGCGCAAACAGGCAGCAGCCAGGCAGCAGCAACTTCGTTGTGACACGCCCGCTGGAGAGCCAGGGAGGCAGGAGGAGAACACACACGGAGGGAGGAGTTGGAAGAGGAGGGGGGTTTCCTGCTGTTATGGAGGAAATTACTGTTCAAAACTATTGTTTAGATGTCTGACTCTTACTGATGCCAAAAATGAATGGTTAAAGTGACTGTTCTATCGAATTTCACAAAAAGCCGTTTATCTCTGAATAATTTTTCTGACGCTGAAACCATGCTGTATTCAACTGCTAATGCTTACATAACTACTAACTAACTCTTTTAGACAGAGAAAGCACACATTCTATTAGTTCTTTTGAGATATTGTGTGTTCACAAAATCTTAGCAGAAAAGAATCCTCGGGTCTTGAAAGATGAGCCAGAATCCTCAAAAAAACCCTCTGGCAGAAGCTAACTACAGTAAAAAAAAAACGTCTGGCAGTGAATGTGTTAAAGGCAGCCACGACGAGCAGCTGCTTTGAGGCTCTGCTCTGTCCCTATCTGCAGGCAGCGCTGGGCTCTGCTGCTGAGTGTCACTCCGCTTTTACAAACGGTAACCACGGTGTTTATGTTGTTCAGCCAGGATATTATAGACTACTGATACAGTTGTTAATTATACACTGCCAAAAGTGTACTGGCTACTTTTTGAAGGCAATAATAAATATGCCTCAATGCCTAAATGTTGTGTTTTCTTGTTCCACTACTTTTCGTCGTAGTGATAATGGGTACAATGCTCAAATTTGACAGTTGTCTTGTCCCACACTGTGCTACAGCAACCCAAAAATAATGTGTGTGCATTAATAAGAGAATTGAGTTAAAAAAAAAAAAGTAACTCAAAAGTTACTTTCCTAGTAACTAGTTACCTGCAAAGTAACGAGTAACTTAAAGTAACTGAGTTACTTTTCAGAGCAGTAAGTAGTAACTGTAACTAAGTTACTAATGTAAAGTAACTTGCCCAACACTGGTCCTGGCACATTGATATGAACGGTGAACAGACCATTTGAGCTAGGTGTACATTATCACTGTACATTATCACAAATTAATGGACACCCTGCAGCCAATCAGAATCGAGTATTCACCCAGACCATGGTATAATATGTAATAAGTTTGTCAAAATCCCGTTTCTCACTTTCCCTCCACCTATTTACAGTTCAGTTGGATTGAGTTGAGGGAGGAGATGGTGTTTCTCATTCTCAATCACATTCCCCGCCTCATTTCCTAACCGTTCTGGGGGATTCAAACCGGCAACCTTTGGACCGCAAGCCCTCTTCTCTGACTCCAATGCCGCCACCGGGGTCACGAAGGTCTCATGTTTTGCAGGTGTAATCGTTTTTCCAACAGGCGTCTCAGACTCCAATATAGCCTGGTACAAAGCCCGTCTGGTCCTGGGTTCACTGCCTTTGTTGGGCCTGAGGTGGGCGCGGGCACCCGCAGAGAGCGGACTGGATGGGTTTTTAAGTGGCTCTGGTGACTGTGTGACACAAACAAGCAGAAAGCTCCCATCCCAGCACCCAGCACCTCCATTTGAACTCCACACACACATCCCAGCACCAGAACATCCACATGCACGTCCCAGCACCAGAACCTCTGTTTGAACTCCACACACACATCCCAGCACCAGAACATCCACATGCACGTCCCAGCACCAGAACCTCTGTTTGAACTCCACACACACACGTCCCAGCACCAGCACATCCACACACACGTCTCAGCACCAGAACATCCACACACACGTCCCAGCACCAGAACCTCTGTTTGAACTCCACACACACGTCCCAGCACCAGAACATCCACACACACACGTCCCAGCACCAGAACATCCACACACACGTCCCAGCACCAGAACCTCTGTTTGAACTCCACACACACGTCGCAACACTAGAACATCCACACACACGTCCCAGCACCAGAACCTCTGTTTGAACTCCACACACACGTCCCAGCACCAGAACCTCTGTTTGAACTCCACACACGTCCCAGCACCAGAACATCCACACACATGTCCGAGCACCAGAACCTCTGTTTGAACTCCACACACATCCCAGCACCAGAACATCCACACACACGTCTCAGCACCAGAACATCCACACACACGTCCCAGCACCAGAACCTCTGTTTGAACTCCACACACACGTCCCAGCACCAGAACCTCCACACACACGTCCCAGCACCAGAACCTCTGTTTGAACTCCACACACACGTCCCGGCACCAGAACATCCACACACACGTCCCAGCACCAGAACCTCTGTTTGAAATCCACACACACGTCCCAGCACCAGAACCTCTGTTTGAACTCCACACACATCGCAGCACCAGAACATCCACACACATGTCCCAGCACCAGAACCTCTGTTTGAACTCCATACATGTCCCAGCACCAGAACATCCACACACATGTCCCAGCACCAGAACCTCTGTTTGAACTCCACACACGTCCCAGCACCAGAACCTCCACACACACGTCCCGGCACCAGAACATCCACACACATGTCCCAGCACCAGAACCTCTGTTTGAACTCCACACACGTCCCAGCACCAGAACATCCACACACACGCCCCAGCACCAGAACCTCTGTTTGAACTCCACACACACGTCCCAGCACCAGAACATCCACACACACGTCTCAGCACCAGAACATCTGTTTGAACTCCACACACACGTCCCAGCACCAGAACATCCACACACACGTCTCAGGACCAGAACATCCACACACACGTCCCAGCACCAGAACCTCTGTTTGAACTCAACACACACGTCCCAGCACCAGAACATCCACACACACGTCCCAGCACCAGAACATCCACACACACGTCCCAGCACCAGAACCTCTGTTTGAACTCCACACACACACGTCCCAGCACCAGAACATCCACACACACGTCCCAGCACCAGAACCTCTGTTTGAAATCCACACACGTCCTAGCACCAGAACATCCACACACATGTCCCAGCACCAGAACCTCTGTTTGAACTCCACACACGTCCCAGCACCAGAACATCCACACACATGTCCCAGCACCAGAACCTCTGTTTGAACTCCACACACATCCCAGCACCAGAACATCCACACACACCTCTCAGCACCAGAACATCCACACACACGTCCCAGCACCAGAACCTCTGTTTGAACTCCACACACACGTCCCAGCACCAGAACATCCACACACACGTCCCAGCACCAGAACCTCTGTTTGAACTCCACACACACGTCCCAGCACCAGAACATCCACACACACGTCCCAGCACCAGAACCTCTGTTTGAACTCCACACACACGTCCCAGCACCAGAACCTCTGTTTGAACTCCACACACATCCCAGCACCAGAACATCCACACACATGAGTAGTTGTATAGGGTAGGTACTAAAAAGAATCGAGTGAAAAACGCATTTTTTTAAGGTGGGCGTGTTTAGGGCACCTACGTCATCAAAGGGGCGTGGCTTCTTTTTGGGTAAAAGTCAATTTTTCACTTGTTCTCCAAAGGGCACTTCTCCATTTTAACCTGTGTTTAAACCATCCTGTGCAAAAATGCTTTATTTCACTTGTTCTCCAAAGGGCACTTCTGCATTTTCCCCTCATACCAACAGACCCCCAGCAGTAGCGTTTTTTTTTTTTTTTCCCGCAATTTAATTATCACCCCTATCAGCAGAGCGTAGCAACATGATGTTTTTTTTAACACAGGGGCAAAAGTTTTAACCATAGACAAATGTAATTAGACCATTTAACAACTAGTTGTTAAATGGATCACGGTATACCGCATCACGCGTCTGTGTCACGACTGGGGGACCCCCACACTCATCAATGACGCAACTACAGGAAGCCCCTCGCCTTTATAAACCAGTAGGCTAGTCAGCTGACCACAATCACACAGCCTCGCTGTCAGTTTTTGAGACCATCGCATCAACAGCGAAGAGCAACACGCAGCATTTTTGATCTCACCACAATCAAATTGGCCATGGATTTCAACGGTAAGAATTGATTTTTTGTTTTTTAATATTGATTAATTAGACTATCCATTTAATATATATATATATATATATATATATTTATAATTAAGATCCTTTGTCTTGTTTTTTATGCAATGTTATATTAACAAAAACATCAATAAAACAGCTTTTTACATATATAGTCCGGAAACCAGACTGGTGGACACCAGTCTAACGGACCCTAGGACCACCAGGAGCACAGATGAATATGGTATATCTCCAGACGGTGATCATCAGAACAGAAACAATCTAAATCGAGGATCTGTGCTAGGAGATATCACAAATACAGGGTGAGAATGAAACATTGTTTGTTTACATAAAGAGTTTGTTTAGAAAAAAATTGGGTATGGTAAACATACCTCTACCAGTTTTTTGAAATGTTGTTTTCTCCCCTCAGAGCGGGTTTTCACACAGGGGGATTGTTATTTCATCAACAAACCCTGGGGGGCCCCCCCACGAAGACAGACAGCCGTCGTCATAGAGGGAAACCACGCGATTTCCATAGAGGCAACCCTGATGCCCCCAAACAACACCCATCTGATAAGGACCCAACAGCTGATGAGGCCACAGTTGATGACATCGGACTGGATCCAAATGATTTTGCAGATTTAATCGATCAGATGTAAGGCCATAATTCAGATATAACAACCATCAATATATATATATATATATATATATATATATATATAGGCTATATGTATTTTTTGAGATAGACTTATATCCATCGCTATTTTTCTCTTGTTTTTCCAGCCAGGAGACACCCCCCGACAGCTCAGCGCTGAATCCCGAGGCAGACTTGTATCAGCCTTCAACACCAGCATCACCTGAACCATCGCTGAATGCGACCATCCAGCCCAACGACCAAACACTGCTAGCCTGGATTGCACAGTACGGGGAGCAGGAAGAAGATTCAGACACAACCACGGATCCAACAGCTGAGGAGTCCACAGCTGACGACCCCATCACCAATCAACCCACGTGGGTGGAACCGGATGTGCAGCCCAGCGATCAAACACTGCTAGCCTGGATTGCAGAGTACGAGGATCAGGAAGAAGAAGATTCAGACACGCCCACGCCCTTCTCCATCAACAGACCACTGTCAATCTGCGAGAACGCGATACCCCCACCCTCGCCTCATCATCAACCTCGCGAGAAGACCCACCAACTTTCAGGTACATGTGATTTACATAAACAAATTGTGTATAGACGTTTTATAAATGGTTATAGGATAGTACAGCGCTCTCAAAGGAGATTTGAACGTACATTGAGAGCACTCAGACGCACACACACACGGTGGATGGCATCGGCTGATGCCAATTTGAAGACAATTTTGATACATCAGAATATACAATGTTCCATGCTTGAAAAATTGAGGAATGTGTAATTTTTTGTAAAGTAAAGCAAGGTAGAGCAATGACACTATCACCATCACCATCATTTTAAAAAGTCCATGTATACAGAGATCAATTAAACAGACAGTATGGCTAAGCGTAGGCGACATGCAGATGAAGATAATCCAGCACCTCCCTCTAAATTGACTAGATATTTCAACTCTGATAAAACACCAACCCCTAGAACAGACTGGAGTGAGCAGGGCGTCGCTTATGCTTTAGAAAATGGTCTACCTACGGGGCTAGATAATAATTACGACATTAGCGCCTGGGCTAACGCCCAGACCCGGATAATCAAACGCTATAGCCGATTTATCCCCCCGGAGAAGCTGCATTTTACAGCAGACCGGTGGAGCCTTGCCTAACCCAACACAACAACATCAACACGTGGAACCCCAAAATGACGCAGCTGGCACGTCATCAGAGTCAGTCGATCCACGGGGGACACCCCTGCAAATAGATGCGTTATCAGACTGTGACGACACGTCATCAAATGCCGACACACTACCCCCACCCGCGTCATCAACGTCAATCGTTACGCTTACATCCCCACAACAAATAGCAGCGTCATCAGACCGTGACGATACGTCATCAAATACCGACACACTACCCCCACCCGCGACAGTCGCTACATCCCCACAACAAATAGACGTGTCACCAGACCGCGACGACGACGACGGTATCACTACACCGTCTGTAGGCTCTATGATTCAAACCCCAGCTGCCATCTCTCCCAATGATTATACCGTTAGACACATAGATACATTCAACGCTATACATACCATCAAAATATAGACCTACGTGATATTAACACTGATAATCTCGAATTGGTGCCTGGCATGGTCAGACAGAGATTAACAGGGTTAATTGATCTAGTTAGCAGCGAGGTCCCTATGGGCAGCATTATGGATGTAACGCTATCAGGTGATAGCCTAGCTGCCGATGTGCATACTATTGCCACAGTCGGAGACAATGCTGGTCCGGAATTTCTGGAACATGTCTCAGACGCAATTCAAAGCAATGATGAGTCAATGATCTCTGGGGACCTATCACTTGCTATCTCAGTTGCAATGAATCAGCATGGGGGTGGTAGGCTTAGGTTGATGGATATACAATATAAAGATATTATTGCTCGAAAGATTAATTACCTTTATAATCCTGATAATGGTTCTGGAAATAATCTTTGTTTCGGCATGGCTATTGCCAGACATTTTAACCCTGATTTAAACAACGCTAGTCTATTGGAGAGAGCTCGAGAAATATACACTGAGCTGGGTTTTGACCATATGCATAAAGTATCATTTGCTGACATTGGAACTTTTGAACGTCATTTTGACAGCAAGATAATTATCTTTCACCACAAAATGGCTTCTAAACGTAGACACCCGTTTATGACTACAGACGTTCCCCACCCAAAAACAATTTGGCTTTATCTATATGATGGGCATTATTATCTAATCCTGAATAAAACAGCATTCTTTGGGGGTAGTTATGTCTGCGACTACTGCTACCAGACGTATCAGGAGCCTTATTCACATACATGTAGACACCTCTGTAATGTCTGTTACGGACCTCTACACATAGATCCAACCCAGGCGAACACCGCTGTTAAATGTAAGGTATGTAGGCGTATATGCAAATCTCAGACCTGCTATGATGCACACAAGAGACGGGATAAGCATACCATCTCCCCATGCGAGAAAATGAGATATTGCCCACTATGTAAAATGAGCCACATTCATAGACCCACTACCCCCCACATATGCAGATCAACAAGATGCAATCATTGTGGCGTCCCACTAGGGGCGCAAGAGTCTGACCATGCCTGCTTCATACAACCTACTCCGTTTAAGGAAGCCGATGAAAACTATATATTTTATGACATCGAGACAAGAATAAACGGGGAAGGTAGGCATGAAGCAAGTTTTATATCATCTATGACTCTTAAAAATGACAGGCCTAGAAATTTCACGGCGGCTGGCGGTAAAGATTGTATCGGTGATTTTTTAAAGTTCTATTCCAACCCTCGCTATGCAGAGCACACGTTTATAGTGCATAATGCTAGTGGTTTTGATGGATATTTAATATTAAAACACATGGGGCCCTATCGTTGCATCGGCGCAGTTTCTAGGCCGAGCGGCAGGCGCAGATCAAAGCAGTGGGCGTGGACAGGCGCACTTGATATCGTTGTGCTGGCGCTAGATGCAGCCCAAAGCATTACAACCACGCCTTTTAGGCGTAAAATTATGCACTGTCATGCTCATTGGATAAGTGCAATAAACGAATGGCACGCTTGCCTTTTTAGCTCCAATTCCACTGGTCCCGCAAAACCAGAGGAAACCCAAGCCTCTGATCCCCCCCCCACCTCCCTTCATCCCGTCTGTCTCCATATATCGGCTATTATTCCATATTATGATGCTTCTCAAACCAATCTAACTGCAGTTTAAATAGCCTACTGCAAGCATGTAAATACGCTACACTATAGCAAGATCAAAGTGAAAATAATGTTCTATGCATCAGCTAGAAAAATATAGCCTATTAGATTGGTGAAAGTTTGTCCAGAAAGATATCATTTTCTCTCGCCTGCTGCAGGAAGGATGATGCACATAAATATACCCTACATTATGTCAAGTCCTTGCATAAATGTGTTTTTATTGTAAAACTAAATGTGAAATAGGGCCAAGTTATTGGAGGGACATCACAGTATAGCAGATGCCATTAGAAGCGCGTTCCGCTGTTACTTCTCTAAATCACGTTAACTCGACAAGGGGTATATATAGGCCCAGGAGGACATATATGTTTCACATAGGGTGGTGTTTTCATTTCGATGTTTTATTTGGTCCAATATTGAAATGTTGACAATGGCAGGCTGTGTTACCATTACACATTCATTTAGAACTACCTTTTATATCTATTTTGGCTCATTTGGTGGCTATTTAGTAGCGAAATGAAGAAACACAATGCATGCTGGGAACTCAGAGAGAGAGAGAGAGAAGGGTGACAGAGAAGAAGCAGTGAAGGCATAGAATAGGCCTGCTTTTCAAAAGCGCAAAGCGCTAAATGTAGGCCAGGTCCCAAGATATCACTAGGCTGGTATTTAGCGCCGACACGCCCACTTTGGGACTGCGCCACGCCCATTCGGCCTAAAGCGCATTTGGCAGCCTAAAGCCTATTGCTATCTTGCCGAAACAGGCGCAAGGCACGTTTTTTTGCGGTTAAGGCCCGTAATAGCGCCGATGGCCTGTGGGAGAATAGAGCCCATGGTGTCTCAAGGACTAACTCCCTCTGTCATTATTAAGGGGTCCAGATTGACAGCCATATTCTCCCCATACAAAAAACAGAGATTCACAGACTCTGCTAGCTTTCTACCCATGCGTTTAGCTGAAACCCCAAAAGCCTTAGGGTTTGCTGAATTAAAAGGCTATTTCCCCTACAAATTTAACACAATAGAAAATGAAAACTATATTGGATGCATCCCCTCAAAGGAGATGTTTGGGTATGGTGCAATGCGCGAATCAGATAAACAGAAGTTTTTAACCTGGTATAAAAGTAATAAGCGCTATGTGTATAACTTTGCTAAGCAACAGGCAAAGTATTGTGACCAAGATGTTCGCGTCTTACGGCAGGCTTGCATTCTATATAGGGACGCGTTCATCAAATGCACCAACGTCGACCCCTTCCGATATGTCACGCTCCCCGGTGCATGCATGGGTGTTTTTAAAACCACATTCTTAAAACCAGACACCGTCGCGCTCACCTATAGCGGCTGTTATACAGGTCAGAACCGAACATTCAGCGATGCATCTATGCAGTGGTTATCTTATCTGACACAAAGCCAGAATATCAACATTACACATGCTCTCAACCATGGCGAGCATAGAGTTGGGGGTTATTATCTAGATGGCTTCTGCCCCGAGACTAATACTGCATATGAATTTGCCGGCTGTTTCTTCCATGGGTGTGATCGTTGTCATATTTCAAATGACACACACCCCTACAAAAACGCAACGTTTGGGGATTTGTACCATGCTTTCGCTAACAAAATAAATACGTTAGAATCTATCCATGGTATGAATGTAATCGTTTTATGGGAGTGCGACTGGACCCGTATGAAACACACGGATGCTTCCGTGGTGGCGTTCATGAGGTCTTACACACAACCCGAGCGTTTGAACCCACGCCATGCCCTATATGGGGGGCGAACAAACGCCTTAAAATTACACCATAAGGTTGAAAACGACGAAGCGATACATTATGTGGACTTTTGTTCTCTATATCCATATGTACAGAGCACAAAAGAGTACCCTCTTGGACATCCTAAAGTTATTACGAGGGATTTTGATGATATCTCAACCTATTTCGGACTCATCAAGTGCGTAATAGCACCTCCTAGGGGTTTGTTCCATCCCGTCCTCCCTTTCAGAGCACACGGAAAACTGATGTTCCCTCTTTGTCGCACATGCGCAGAAGCGCTCTCTATGGGTGAGTGCAACCACAACGAGACCGAGAGAGCCCTCAGCGGCGTATGGGTTTCGTTTGAGTTACATAAAGCGATCGAGCGTGGTTATCGTATTATTTCAATTTCTGAAGTCTGGCATTTTGAACATCGCACAAAGGAATTATTCCAAGGGTACGTAAAAGCTTTTCTCAAACGTAAACAGGAAGCGAGTGGATTCCCAGCCGACGTCACTACGGATGCCGAGAAAGACGCGTACATTGCCGAATACCAAAAAGTCGAAGGTGTGGTTTTAGACAAAACAAAAATTGTGTACAATCCTGCATTACGTGCATCGTCCAAATTGCTTATGAACACACTTTGGGGGAGATTTTCTCTAAAAGATGAACACTGTACATGTGAAATAATTACCGACCAGGCTCGTTTTGTACAGCTAATGTTCAGTGATCAGTTAATTGTGAGTCAATTCCGCTTCCTCACCGATAAGGTCGCTATTGTGCAATGGAGACATGCAACCGGTCAAGGCCCGAAGGGAAAAGATATTAATGTCTTTCTAGGAGCTATGACCACAGCATATATATGCTCGTTTGGAGCTTTATGGAATAATGGATAAACTTGGCCCCCGTGTGTTATATAATGATACCGATTCAATAATTTTCACAGCACGTGAGGGTGACTGGAGCCCACAACTCGGCAAGCATTTAGGACAATTGACAAGCGAGCTTGAACCTGCTGAGTACATTACACACTTTGTATCCACGGGTCCAAAATCGTATGCATTTATCACCAACACAGGCCGTTCCTCTGTGAAATGCAAAGGTGTCACACTAAATACTAGTGTAAATAAAAATGCTGTCACATATGATTCCCTTTTACGCCTGGTGGAGGCATATGTGACGGATGCTGCAGTTAATGTTATTAGAACAACCTCTGATCGAATCAGGAGGCATAAATTATCGCTACAGCTAAGCAATCAGTCATTAGTTAAACGCCTTCAGGTCGTCTATGATAAACGCCGCGTTCTGAACGACTTCTCTACGCTCCCACATGGATATTAATAATGTCATCAACACGCAGGGGGGCTTTGATGCACGCTTGCTACATCCTTTTACTATGATTATTTCTGGCCCGTCTGGTTCTGGAAAAACTTTTTTTGTGAAAGCCATTATTCAAAACGCACCCCATCTGATTACACAAGCGTTGGATAATATCGTCTTTTTATACGGCTGCTGGCAAAAAGTATACGATGATTTATTACTGATCAGACCAATTACTTTTATTGAGGGGATTCCGGCCTCCTTAGCAGACGACAGTCTTTTTCCTCCCGATAAGAGCAACTTATTAATTATTGATGATCAGATGTCTTCTGCAGTAAATAATTCAGAGGTCAAAATGTATTTACTAAATACTGCCATCACAGAAATTTAAGCTGCATCTATCTGGTCCAGAATCTTTTCGCCCAAGGCAAGGCAAGTCGCACTATAAGTCTCAACACTAATTATCTTGTGTTATTTAAAAACCCTCGCGATAAACAACAAATAAGCATCATAGCACGTCAAATGTACTCCAAAAATTCAAAACATTTTATGGAAGCCTTTCAAGATGCCACATCAAGTAATTATGGGTATATTCTCATAGACTATAAACCAACGACACCTGACCTGTTAAGGCTCAGAACTGAGTTAACCCCCGAGCGACAGGTTGTCTATCTGCCCAGAGGGGGAAGAAGCTAGACTCTTTAGAAATGTCTGCTCGTGTACATAGGAATTTTGAACTTCTTCAGCATCTTTATAAGGCGTCCCCCAAAGGACGCAAGACCATTCTTGCTACAGCCAGCAATGATCTAATCAATGCACTATGTGAGCTTGCATTGAACCTATTAAGAGGCAATATTCCACTTTCTCCTAAACTTCACAAGAGATTAAAGAAAAGAAAAGCGTTACTTAGATGGTTTGCCAACAAAAAAGTTACACTATTGAAAAAAAAGAAAAAGATTAACCAACGCGGTGGCTTTATATTCCCTTTGCTCGCTGCGGCTATTCCTATTATTAGTGGTCTTTTTAATCGAGGCTGATCATGGAGCACACCACCAACATGTTCCTTGTACCACACAATCAGCTCAAGGCTCTCCAGACACGCCCACCTGCTACTCCCAGCGCCCCCCCTGACATCAGAACAAAGGCTCAGTGTGATCTAGATCGTTTGATGGCAGAGGTCCTAGATGAACCCAGCGTTGATATACATAGCAAAGCGGTGAAATATTCAAACATTTTACATAGATATTTGACTCTGGCGAAACAGGCCGATAATGAGAAGAACACGCTAACACTATTGATGCCAAATTCTGATCCAGCTGAGGCATTACCGCATGTGAATGATGCCATTACAACGCCGACTGCCATAACTGATGTATTACAGCACATACCAGCACACAGCAAAAACAAGGCCTCACACGTTCTGAACGCTATCTCCAATGCATCGGATAGGATCAGATGGACTGGTAATGGACAGCTAGTTATTGACGACCAGCCCCTCAGGGGGTCACACATATTTGATTTAGTCAAGTTTATGACAGGTTCACAGCTGGTTAAGGAGTCGGCTCGCCCATTAGGATGGCGAGAGTTTCTTAAAACACTAGCAGAGATAAATGTCCCCTCCTCTACCGTGACAAATAGGAGTCTCCGTCGTTTGTTTGAGTATAGCAAGACAATGCATGGTGCAGATGATGATGATGATGATAGGGTGGTTGATGGGTTGATGTTTAGCCCCACTAATAACTCATGGAGTACCTATTAGAATTTTCTTTTATACTCTACATTATTATACTTTATTTTACTCTATTATTTTCCATTATTTTCTATTATTTTCTATTATTATTATTATTATTATGCTTTATTTCCATTTTTATTTTCTATTATTTTCTATTATACTTTATTTTTTACTCTATTTTTTATTCAAATGATTCTATTTGAAAACAGAGCATTCAAATTCTATTTACTTTATTATTATGCTTTATTTTTTCCATTTTATTTTCTATTAGAATTTTCTTTTATTATTATTATTATTATTATTATTATTATTTTTACTCTATTTTTATTCAAATGATTCTAATTGAAAACAGAGCATTCAAATTCTATTTTTTCCTATCATTCAGGTTGGGCTTTTACACCCTTCAGCATTTTTGATACATGCTATTGTTTATCATCCTATTTTTTTTATCCTATCATTCAGGTTGGGCTTTTACAACCTCAGCATTTTTGATACATGCTATTGTTTATCATCCTATTTTTTATCCTATCATTCAGGGTGAGGCTTTTACAACCTCAGCATTTTTGTTACATGCTATTGTTTCTCATCCTATTTTTATCATTTCATGATGTATGATCATATTGTTGTTGTTTTCATAATGCTCAAAATATCCTATGTACATATTGAAAAAATAAAAAGTCACAACCAGCATTGTTTCCAGTCTCATATGATTTATTTGATTGAAAATGTCACATACAGGTCTGTGGTGTTGCACATTGTATACATTTTAAATGATAACTTTTACATGATCCAGGCTGTATTCTACTTACAAAGGTACATACCATATTATCGTTACACAGAGTATCACTAGTATATTTTTTCATAACACTTTGATACGATAGACCTTTTTGGATGTTGATTAAAAAGAATATGCAATGTTGCCCACAGCTGACAGAGGCGCTGTTCTGGACCTGCACAGATGAATAGGCGACATGTCGGCTATTACGATCTATAAAACATGCTATTTCCTTTGGGAATCGTATATAATCAGGAGGATTGCCATAACTGTCAAAAAACATAGCTTCTCTGTCTACATTTATAAATATTGCGAGCCAGTGTTGTCCCGGCCTGTCACTGTAGTCGGTGTTAACAATGACCATAGCAGGAAGCGACCGCACATGTCGCTGAAGTGCGTCGCATGGCAACACACCCAACAGTTGCACGCCTTTTGCAAGTTTCTTCCTGAGAATCCGATCAATCTCCATTGTGTTCATAGTGTCCAGGTCTAGTAATAGTCCAATAAGACCTGTCTTTTCCCTGAAATTTCTAAGATGCTGTCAAAGACACTGTAGCAGATTATGTTGATAGTGCGATTCAGAGGTTGTCTGAATCGGACATCAAGTTTCACATTGCCTGTTCTAATCAAGCTGACGTTTCCTGTGTTAGCACCATCTGCTTCCAGGTTAAAGCAAAACAATGTATAGCCACTCCCATATTCCTGACGTGTAATGGCGAGAGGGCGGTCCTTCAAATGACGACCGGTGGCTTGGAACAGCTCGTAATATTCCCTGACATACGGTGGTGAAATTAGGCGTAAATGGTCGCGCAGGGTATGAGTGCCCATCACAATATAATGCCATAAATTCAGTGTTGAGATTAAGGAAATTAAAGGGATTTCTTTCATAATTCCCGCTATGTGCCTCGTTATCAACAAAGGCAATTATTATAAATTTAGGAATCTGTCCAGTGTATAAGTTTTCATGGTTTGTCATTCTGAGGCCTCTCCCGACTGTCACCGTCTTCAGTGAAACACGATCCATGGCGTAGCGTGCATTAGCGTGCATTAGCGTGCGTTAGCGCCCTCATGTGGGCAAGCCTGACAGCTGGGGAAATGCTAACTTTCTTCACATAGAGACTTGCACTAAGTATATTCACCCCGATGTGTTTAGCAGGAGTGGGTGACATGAGACAGAATTCATCTTTAGAGCGGATAAATTTTAACCCCACATCAATGCCATTTATCATCAGTTTTTCCTGCATAAATAAATCAGCGTGTATAGGACAGATAAGCTCTAAAGTTTTACTTTCTGCAGTGTAGGCCTGTCTCTTAACCAGGCCAGCATTACCCGAGTCAAGACCTGTCCCATCCATAGCAGCAGCCGAATCTTTGATGAAAAGGGCTGTGCTGAATTGTGTATCCAATGTCTCTTGCCCATAATTAATAAGACATTCCAACAAGGCTCTATAGGGATATGTATTACTAGCTTGCGTAATAAGTCTATCACCAAGCTGGATGTCTAGCTGTGAAAATAGGCTACCACCTGGATAATTGATCAAGGTAGCTATATCATCAGCAGCCAGGGCTACGCCGCCAGGCTTGGTGAGTTTCAGTCGGATATATAAATAGCTGTCATTAAAATCGATATATTGATCGTTTGACCCAGTAATTGCGAATTCGATTGGTGCTCCAGCGGTGATTGCAGAAACAGGTGGGATTTCAATCCATGCAGCACGCTCTATGCATGTCTGAGTTGCCGGTAGACGAAAAATATCAAGCTCACTCTTCATACACTCTACCGATTGGTTATGAAGGAGTGACATTATTATTATTATTATTTAGAAGATGTCTCTGGTGTGAGTTTTAGCACGTCTGCGTGGTTTGGGCGCTGTCTTTGGTCTGCGAGGAGCTGTGCAACGTCTTCGCTTATGTATTCTACTCCTTTTTTTAACGGGGTGATACCCCCTCCGACCACTAGATGGTGGTCTCCGACGGGGGTATGCCATAAAACCATTTCCGGTTTGGGGGTCAGGTCTTCCTGTTGCTTTTCTGACGATATTCTGAACTATGTCTCCAGCGATGCCTGATGCGGCAGTTTTAATATACGGTTTAGCAATACTAAATCCGCGTTTAAATAACGGGACTGCCATTCTGAATAGACTTCTAAACAGGCCACCTAGTCCCGCTCCATACTGTGTAGCGCTTCCGGAAAATCCCGCTAAATCCCCGCCCGCCTGTTTAACATAGTAATCAAAATAGTAATCCGACCCGTCGTTTCCGGCGTTTTCATACGGCGTCATCATCATGCGTCAGCGTTTATGTCCAACTGGTCTGAAATGTAATTTGATAAGGACTTTTCCGTATGCAAATGGAATATGCTTGTTTTGATCGTTTTTCAGCACCAGTTCAATGTCATCGATAACGTCCTTTGAGATAGGTGTGTAATGGACGGGGTCCAATGATAAAGTGGTCACGCGTCGGTCCGTGTCTGATATATTAATCGTTCTGAGCAGCTGTACATATTCACCACCCACGAGTTGATGCTGGCATATGTCTGAGTAGACGAATATATTATAAACACCCGCGTCAATATCGGCTTGATATTCAGCGGTCGCCGGCTTAGGAATGCAGAGGTGTTCTACATTTGGTCTCATCCCCAGGATGGTCGCAAGCCTTCCAGTACATATTATTTTTGATCCTGCGACCCCGCCGATTTGGACATAATTTGTGATTTCATTATAGGTGAGTAGTATAGGGGGGTTAGGGTTATTGAACACAGTCATAGATGTGTGGTTGAAACGTGATAAAATACTAGGGATTGACCCATAAGTTCCTATTTGCATAGAAACGGTTCTGAAAATCTTCTTTTTACCTCTAACATCGAAAACCATTATGTCTGCGTCTTCTAATGGGAAGGTAGGCCAAGACTTTGGGTATTGAATTTCTACCAGGCCTACTTCAAAGGCTTCTCTAAACACCAATGGTTTCGCCAGCTTTGTCCGATAACTCCAAATTTTATTATTCGGATATATATCGAGACAGGTGTTGCTAGGCAACGTAACGTAGAAGCCCGCCGCTTCCGTGGTGGCCATGTTGTGCATGACGTAACGCGTTGGCTGTCACGGGCAGAGTAGCATCCTAGCTGTCATCCACCGCTATAAATATTATATGTCAACCATATCGCGCTCATCAATCCAGGAATTAAAAGATTCTGGATAACCACGCCAGCTGACATAGACCTGTCTTACGCCTTTTGATTTCCTCCGTTTAATTATTCTCTCTATTTTAAACGGTTTGGTTTCATCAATAATGACCCTTTGAAGCTCTGGTTCATAAAAACACCATTTTACCGATTCACCGGATAAATCTTTGATGCGATAGACCACCGGATGTCTAGCGACTCGCTCATATATTGTGAAATATTCTTCGGTATATCCACCTCTGTATCCTTTATCGAAAATACCTCTTTGTTTTGAGATCCGCACGTTATCTCCGATATTAAACTTGAACGATGGGGTTGGCACGGGGTGTTTCTTGTACAGTCTATTAAAGACTATGCGTTCATTTGATTTATTTACTTGGCTGGGGGTCATACCAATCGACCGGTGTTTGGCATTATTGTAGGCGTGGACTAGATCGCTTAGAATATCAATGTATCTTCTCGAGTTGACAGCTGTCAAATATCGCCACATCCGGGATTTTATCGATCTATTCAGCCTCTCGACAACGCTGGCCTTAGTCTCATTAAATGTCGTAAAATGTTTAATGTTGTATTCCTGGGTTAACTTTTTGAAATTACGGTTGAAGAATTCTGTTCCTTTATCCGACTGTAATTTGACGGGAATACGACCGTGTATGAGGTTATCTCTGAATGCCTCTGTGATAGCTAGACCCGTTTTATTTTTCAGGGGCTGGACCCATGCAAATTTACTGAATACATCTATACACGTTAGTAAAAATTGAATGCCATCATTCTCCATCGAATATTCAGACATATCTACTAAGTCTATCTGAAACTGTTTATCGATTCCCGAGACAAATACTCTATTGCGTTTGAAATTTCTAAAAACCAGAGTGTGTAGGGTGTATGCATCCTGTTTTAATAGATAATCTTTGACGATGGTCTCATTCACCTCTGGGTCGCTTCTGACTGCCTCACAAAGTTTAGCAATGCTAGAGAACCCCGCGGGGTTAGTTGGGTCTAAATAGACCTTGTCTAATCGCTGCTCCATCATGATCTGACATTATGTCAAACAGTTATATATCTTATATTAGAGTGTGTCATGCGTGGTTATAGTCGTTCAGCTAAACCGGATGTCACAGGGGGGGCTACATGGCCAGACGCACAGTCCGTGCTCAAAAACAACCCGGGGTGAAACACGTGTATCAGATTCGTTCCTAGCGGAAGTCCCGCAATGTTGACTATAACTATATATACACCTATATAGCATGATGAACCTATAACACCAACAAACAACCGTTTTTTTATCTAAAATGTTTTTTATTACATAGACATTGTAAACATTATTTTCTCATCAATCAATCTCAAATAAGCCATACATACACGTAAATGTTTATCGCACAAATAATCCAAAAACAAATCTATGTTATGTCTAATACATCCATCATGCATGAATGCAAATATCACAATTAAATTACCTATGCCAAACACTTTACCCTCCTCAGAGAAAAACGAATCAAAAATGATATTAGGGGGCACGTTTGTATTATTACACAGTATAAGCATCTCACCCCAACAGGCATTAGAACGTACAAAATCCATATGATTTTTAAAAGTATCATCATCACAGGTATGGAAAATATCCTTTAATCTATTTCTAACAAAACAAACAGTATTAGGGTAAAATATATCCGTTAACATACTGACTAACCACCACATGGTTAGTCTAAAAGGATATAGCCTATTATAGCCTATAATAGCCTATAAGTGGGAAAAAAAACAAAATCAGGGGTTAGACTGTGCCCAGACCATAAAACCCTCGCCCACAAAATTATCATGTGGGAGGGATGTATTAATTGGATCAAATTCATCACATTTCCATCTGAGCGCCGTGGGGGGGTCACACATTTCCGCCATTATCACCTCCGCTGCTGCCATTAATCGTTCATTCGATTGAGTGTCCCCTGTAATTAGCCAACCGACTCTCCCAATGGCTGAAGCAAGCTGAGGAGAAAACACTAGATCAAATATTTCGCTGCCGTATAGCCCAAATATGTCATCATCGTATGCAAACACACATGAATGTTGAAGTTGACTGGGGTGATCAATAATGCAACCATTACATAGAAGTCTCGCTTTCGTCCATGCTGCTGCACGGATGCACCGCACAAGAAGAGCCCTGATTCCCCTCACAGCAGATATGTCAATGCGTTTTGGAGGCGGTGTGTGCTTTGCGGATCTGGGGGTGGTCTGGCAGGGTAGTCCGATGTGTTGGTCTGAAGCCTCATTGGCGTGAACCTGGGCCTGGGTTGTGATGAAGGTGCGAGGCGGGGGTTTGTGGGTGTATAGGGGTCGATATTGGATGAAGTCATCGGTGTTATGATCTGTAAAACATAAAGAGACAATAGATGAATTAGTGGGGTTATTCCTCCTCCTCCTACACATACACTGTAACACACACACACACACACACACACACACACACACTAGCCGTATCATACCATTTGTGGGGGATCAGTTGGTTGTTTTGCTGTCCTCAGCCTCCTCGCCACTGGCGTCGTTGTTGCTCTCCACATTAAAAGCCAGTCTCTTTCTAATAGAGCTCAGAGCGGCATGTCTCGCGTCTCTCGTAATAACTGCGTTAATTTTATGGCCTATGCTGTGCATTTTGTTCCAGTCGCCAAGCTGCATGAAAAAAATTGTTTCTACAAAATCCTCAGCTGGGATCTCCTTAGGCCCGGGCCTAAAAAAGCCTGTTTTCGGCAGGCCTTCACACAGATCGTTGCCTTTAAAATTATGACATACTCCGAGATAAACAAAACTGTCGAGGATGTCACAAGGTCCGGAACACCAGCTACGCACCTCGATTCTAAACCCACCAAACCCGTGAGAGGCACGCCACAGCCAGACAAGTCTACTCTTAGATTTTTTCCCGTGCTCTGCTTTAATTGCAGGGCACACCTCTGTTCCCATTAAAAACATGAATGTACGCCAATCTGTTGGTTATTTCCCCATGGACTTGAGCCCCAAATGGGCAAGGCGTTCTACATAGAACAGCTTCATCATCAAAATATCTTGACGCTTGCTCGTTCCATGCTTCAGGTGTCATTTGTGAACACGCACTGAAACACTCAACGTCCTTTCTAGCAATATCATGACTAGCCTTTAGCATTAACTTTTCATGCACATACTCGATTTTGTATCCGTAGCCACGCACACCTTCAAATTGAAATAATGCCTCGAGCTGCACAGTGCGCCTACGCACAGGGGCCATGGGACAGGTAAAATTGTTTGCGTTACCTGCATTTGAAGCCATGGCCAATTTGTATTTGGTTGAGATCAAAAATGCTGCGTGTTGCTCTCCGCTGTTGATGCGATGGTCTCAAAAACTGACAGCGAGGCTGTGTGATTGTGGTCAGCTGACTAGCCTACTGGTTTATAAAGGCGAGGGGCTTCCTGTAGTTGCGTCATTGATGAGTGTGGGGGTCCCCCAGTCGTGACACAGACGCGTGATGCGGTATACCGTGATCCATTTAACAACTAGTTGTTAAATGGTCTAATTACATTTGTCTATGGTTAAAACTTTTGCCCCTGTGTTCAAAAAAACATCATGTTGCTACGCTCTGCTGATAGGGGTGATAATTAAATTGCGAAAAAAAAAAACGCTACTGCTGGGGGTCTGTTGGTATGAGGGGAAAATGCAGAAGTGCCCTTTGGAGAACAAGTGAAATAAAGCATTTTTGCACAGGATGGTTTAAACACAGGTTAAAATGGAGAAGTGCCCTTTGGAGAACAAGTGAAAAATTGACTTTTACCCAAAAAGAAGCCACGCCCCTTTGATGACGTAGGTGCCCTAAACACGCCCACCTTAAAAAATGTGTTTTTCACTCGATTCTTTTTAGTACCTACCCTATACAACTACTCACATGTACCAGCACCAGAACCTCTGTTTGAACTCCATACACGTCCCAGCAGCAGAACATCCACACACATGTCCCAGCACCAGAACCTCTGTTTGAACTCCACACACGTCCCAGCACCAGAACCTGCACACACACGTCCCAGCACCAGAACATCCACACACATGTCCCAGCACCAGAACCTCTGTTTGAACTCCACACACATGTCCCAGCACCAGAACATCCACACACACGTCCCAGCACCAGAACCTCTGTTTGAACTCCACACACACGTCCCAGCACCAGAACATCCACACACACGTCCCAGCACCAGAACCTCTGTTTGAACTCCACACACACGTCCCAACACCAGAACATCCACACACACGTCTAAGCACCAGAACCTCTGTTTGAACTCCACACACACACGTCCCAGCACCAGAACATCCACACACACGTCTCAGGACCAGAACATCCACACACACGTCCCAGCACCAGAACCTCTGTTTGAACTCCACACACACGTCCCAGCACCAGAACATCCACACACACGTCCCAGCACCAGAACATCCACACACACGTCCCAGCACCAGAACATCCACACACACGTCCCAGCACCAGAACCTCTGTTTGAACTCCACACACACACGTCCCAGCACCAGAACATCCACACACACGTCCCAGCACCAGAAACTCTGTTTGAAATCCACACACGTCCCAGCACCAGAACATCCACACACATGTCCCAGCACCAGAACCTCTGTTTGAACTCCACACACGTCCCAGCACCAGAACATCCACACACATGTCCCAGCACCAGAACCTCTGTTTGAACTCCACACATGTCCCATCACCAGAACATCCACACACACGTCCCAGCACCAGAACCTCTGTTTGAACTCCACACACACGTCCCAGCACCAGAACCTCTGTTTGAACTCCACACACGTCCCAGCACCAGAACATCCACACACATGTCCCAGCACCAGAACCTCTGTTTGAACTCCACACATGCCCCTAATTATGCTAATTTGTACATGGGTTATTTTGAGAAAAACTTAATCTTTAACCCCATAAAAAAAAAAAAAAAAAAGTATCTTCCCAGGTTGCTAAAGTATTATAGGTTCATCGATGACATTTTCTGCATTTTTCAAGGTGATTTGGAGGAGATGAATGACTTTCTTATTGTGTTAAATGGTTTCAAAAATAATCTCCAGTTCACATGTGAATGGAGCAAAGAAAAAGTGCATTTTCTTGACATGTGGGTAACTATGAAGGATGGTGAACTATGTACAACTATATATTGCAAAGAAACTGACAGAAACACTTTACTGTTAGCGACTAGCGCACATCCCATTCCACTGAAAAGGGGTTTGCCCAAAAGTCAGTTTTTCAGACTGAGGAGACTGTGTCAGACTACACAAGATTATATTGAAAAAGCATCGGATATGAAATGGAAATTTCTTGCAAGGGGTTACCCCACAGACTGGGTTGAACAGGCATACAACTCGGCTTTAGAAAAACCTTGGCCTGATCTTCTAAAAAAGAGTCAAAAAAAGAACAAACTTTATTCAACCACATGTATAACTACATATTCACCTCGTAGTCACCTGGTTAGATCAGTTTTTTTAAAACACTGGCATATACTAAAATCTGACCCTGATTTAACTGACATGTTCAAGGATCCACCCCTGTTTGTTTACAAAAGGGGTCGCAATCTAAGGGATCACTTGGTTCATGCAAATTTCTCATACAACAAACCCAAAAGCCAGATTCAAACTCTTCTAAGCCCTTCGGAAAATGGCAATTACCGATGTGGATCTTGTGCTCAATGCAACAATACAGCAAAAACGTCACACTTCTGTCACCCACAGAATGGGAAAAAAATCTTTATTAAGAGTGTCATAACTTGTGCGTCTACTCATGTTGTTTATTTGATAAAATGTCCATGTGGCCTTGCCTACGTGGGAAAAACCACCAGAAAACTCAAACAAAGAATTTGTGAACATAAGAGTGCGATCCGACGCCAAGATAAAGATTCCCCAGTTGCACTACATTTTAACACTAAGAAGCACGACGTGGCCTCCCTCCGTTTTTGTGGCATAGAGAAGGTTCTAATGCCACCTAGGGGTGGAGACCATGACCTGATTTTGAAGAGAAGGGAAGCGTACTGGATTTTTACACTTCAGACGCTGTCTCCTAAGGGATTAAATGATTAACTTTTATTGAATGTAATGCTATAATATGGCTTTTGTGTATATTGAAATGCTTGTTAAAAATTTGTCCATCTGTCCAGATTGGTACTGACTGGTCTTAAAAAACAGAAAGCATATAGCCTATTTAGGCCATGCAGCTGTAAGTATGTTATTGTTTTTCTTATATTGTCCCGTATTTTCTTATATTTATATTCTTTTTATTTATAATACTTTGAATATGGATGTTGTACTTGTGATGTATTGGGCACTGTCTATGTTTTAACATACATATATTCAAATTTTCCCCTGATTGAGCACTTAATGTAACCACTTCAAGGTGCTCAACCAGGTAAGGTCCTTCGTTTGTGATTGGATGATTGGTTCATGGGGGCATCCCCTATACTGTATGTATATATAGATGGAGTCAAGGCGATGTCGCCCATAATACTGATGAAGGTCCTAGTGACCGAAACGTTTATCCAATAAATTCTCCTAAAAAGGTGAGACAGTGTGCGGGAGCTTTTCTTTATAATTACATGTTTTTTCCCCGACGCACCTGTCATATTCCCAGGTGTGCAGAGATCCTTTCTGCTAACTCCACACATGTCCCATCACCAGAACATCCACACACACGTCCCAGCACCAGAACCTCTGCTTGAACTCCACACACGGGAGGAATGTGAGACCAAGTGTGTTTTTCGTTGCATGGCTCTTCAGTGTAGAGGTCGACCGATATTGCTTTTTCAATGGCCGATGCCGATGCCGATCTTTAGAGAGCAGGGCGGCCGATGGCCGATATATAATGCCGATTATTTTAGTTTTTTTCATTCGATAAAATACGATTAAAATAAACTCCTCAAAAAAAGTTCGGAAACGTTATTTCGCTCGATTATTTCTCCCCTTTAATAATACCAATTGGTATTGTATTTTATATCGTTGGAAAGCCTGATTAGTCACCTTTACAATGGGGTACAACTTGTAAGGATTGTGCATTCGTCGAATGAGAAACACACAGCTAAACGTGTGGGTAGCGCCCCCAAAAAATGTGCCAAAATCTCCTGCAATATTCTTCTGTTGGTATTTTTTTTTAAGAAATCTAGTAGCCTAGATTTTCATTATCCATTCATGCACATTGAAAATCGAATATAACATTATACTGTAGGCCTACATCTAATATAAGATGTTATCTTAGCCAGTACAGTAACATATTTCTGATTATTCTTTTTATTAAATAGAAAAATACATTGGGTTATGCGGTATAGATTTCAGTAGTGACTGGTAGGCTATAGTGAGAGCAGTATGTCAGAGAACTCATTGTTCTATACATTAACAATAATAATAATAATAATGTAACTGTTTAGATTTGCTGTCATTTGATGGGAGAAGTGTGTTTGCAAAAGATGATGGTGAGGTGACTGAGGAAACCGTTACAGTAGGCTCATGGGTGCATGAGAAGACTCACATTCCTAGCTTTCAAAGCTCAATAGCCTATATACTCTCACTAACTCTTATACGTTTACTGTCTGTAACGCTATGATTGCAGCCAGGGGGGATGCATGTAGCCTACTGTGAAACACTCGGGTTGATAAGAATGACAACATAACGTAGACGCAAGCCAGTCCAATCGTCCGTCTGCGACGAGTCAATCCAACATTATTTACAGCAGGTTGCATGAGCTCAAAACGTTTTCACTGTAGTAAACAGTAAACTTATAAGAGTGAGTGAGAGTATATGTTGAGCTTTGAAAGCTAGGAGTGGGAATCTTACCGTAGTTTTCTTAGTTTAAAGCCCCAATCAGTAAGTTTTCCAACTGCGCCCTCTGCGTGCATTAGTATCGATAACGATATCGCCGTTCAAAGTCAACAAAACACAGCGCCAGAAAGCTCTATGTACATGTTGTGACATCGGGTACTCACCACGTGATGAAATAATAATCCATAGTTCCGTGAAACATCATTTTCGTAGCAAATCCGAATCGAGTTACTTCCTTGCTTTCCAGCAGACAGCGCTTACGCTGTACAGCGCATGCGCACATCCTTTTTTATTTTTCTATTTGATTGACACGGGACGCTGACAGCAAACTGCTTAGTCCCAGTGCTGGCCAATGGAGGGCGGTGTGCGATAAATAAAGCCGAGAGTCTCCCTATTCCAAGTCAATCTACCATGTCCTGTGACTAAAAAGCTGTTATATTACAATAAAAAATGTCAAAAATCTTACTGATTGGGGCTTTAAGATCTAGCAAGCATGTATCACAGTAAGTGAGGACTCGACACTCCTTCTTTGAACAGACACCGCAGCTATCCCAAAGCCAAGGAAAGCGGAGGGGGTGAAAGGGGAGGGGTGAGCAGCCACACTGTAAATACTTGTAAACCGGCCTTTCTCCGTGGAGTTTAACACTAGTTTCTTCCAGATAGGAACCCCCGCTAAATAATAATAATAATAATAATAATAATAATAATAATAATAATAATAATAATAATAATAATAATAATAAATAATAATAATTGTAATAAAAAACCGGCCTTGTGAGCAAGGCAGAGGCCGATGCCGATTAATTAAAAATGCCAATAATCGGCCGCAATTAATCGGCCAGCCGATTAATCGGTCGACCTCTACTTCAGTGTGTGTCTATGTGCGCGCTCGTTATACAGTAGCTATCTTAGTGAGGACCAGTTTGAGTGTTCTACCTGGGAAGTGAGGACATTTGAGCAAAGGGAGGACATTTTGACCGGTCCTCACTTTTCTCACAAACCTTCAAAGGCCTGTTTGAATGGTAAGACTTGGTTTGAAGGGTTAGATTAGAGTTTGGTTTAGGTTAGAGTTCAGGTAAGAGTTAGAATTTAGTTATGGTTAAGGTTAGGGGTAGGGAATGCATTATGTCAATACTGAGATAGCTATACTGACGTCTGTCTGTGTGTGTGTGTGTGTGTGTGTGTGTGCGTGCGTGCGTGCGTGTGTGTGTGTGTGTGTGTGTGTGCGCGTGCGTGTGTGTGTGTGTGAGTGTGTGTGTGCATGCGTGCGTGCGTGTGAGCCCTTTCCATTCTTGCTTGACTCACGCGCCGCGCCACACTCGCCGCTCCGCCAGCTGCCATTCGCTAATGAAGAACAAAGGTGGCACATCTGCTGTGGCTTTGGCGAGCGGGGAGCGGCCGAGACGAGACGGCCTCAAAGCAAACTGTAAGCTTTTATAGTCACCATAAAGAGAGCGCACTCAGCGCCGGGCAGAGAACAACATCCCAACATAATAATCTGGGTAAACAAAATGTGCTTGGCTGTACAGAAACCAGTTCAGGGTGGAATGGCGACAGTCGGCCGCGAGGAGACTGTGGACTCTCATCCGCAGCGGGCAGACATGGGAAGTACTTTACTGAGTATTTATTTTTGTGACAACTTTTTACTTTTTCTCCCTATGTTTTAAACACAAATATCTGTACTTTCTAGGGATGTCACCGGCAGGACGTAGCACGTGGGAGGATCATGCTATTCCCACCAGTTCCTGTCCACTCTGAACAGGCGCCCCAACGGACCAGAGGAGGCGGTAGTGCAGTGACCAGGACACATACCCCTAATCCGGCTTCCCACCCGCAGAGACAGCCAATGGTGCCTGTATGGATGCCAGACCAAGCCGGAGGTAACAGAAACAGCCGGTAGAAATACTTTTGTATACTTTATTATATTTCAGAGCCTGTGTTCTTTTTTTAACTTTAACTTTATTTACAAGTTGAATCAATACTTCTATACTTTTACCAGAGTATCTTTTTTTGAGAGAAGTAAATGTACTTTAGAATGTGTGTACTTTTCCCATGTCTGTCGGCGGGGACGGAGCCGTTTTGGAAAGCGGAGACCGTCATTATGTCAGCCGTATCTGTGGTTGTGGAAGGCAGGGACGGGGATCACGCATGCGAGAGAAACGTCTCTAGGTTTGACAGCCCTGACATGTCATCCAGAGATTCAGCTGGCTGATCCACAGCAACTCAGAGCCGTCGTCTGGCTTTTTATGGCGGTTTTGGAGCTGTGGCTTCTTCTTCCATGCACGGTGGCTCAGCGGTATAGCTGTCGCCTCACAGCTAGAAGGTCCTGGGTTCAAGTCCCGCCTGGGACGCTGTGGGCGCCGAGGGTGTGTCCCCCCGCCCATATTCTCGGTGCCCAGCACTTAAGCACTTACAAGCACTTACATAAACGTTGCACTTAAAAAAGTGAGTTGGGAATAGGGGAGGAGAGGGATTTATCCTAAATGTAAATATTCCTTATGTATTGTGTCATAATCTTCACTTCATATTGTAAGCGAGAGCTAAACACACACTGCCTCTTTAACACCGCTCCTCCTCCTGGAGCAAAATCTGATAAGCCCTCCCTCTTCCAGGTCTCAAACACAGCCAGTTCAACCTGTCCACATATTTCCTGTTCCCTCCCCTTTCACAGATCTGTCAGTTTATAGATGGGTGTGAACAACATGTTGTGAAGTGACAGAGCTGACAAGCCCATTCACTGCAGCTCAGCAAATGAACATGAAGAAAATGAACTCATGTTTGGTTTTGGTTGAGCCTAACCTTTTTTTTCTGTTGAGAGCAAGTGAAACTATCTGACTCACTCACAAGTGAAATGGCGCAGGGAGGAATTCAGCTGGACGGGGAAAAATTCTGCTGTTCGATCTGTCTGGATCTACTGAAGGATCCAGTGACTATTCCCTGTGGGCACAGCTACTGCATGAGCTGTATTACAAGCTGCTGGGATGAAGAGGATCAGAAGAGCATCCACAGCTGCCCCCAGTGCAGACAGACCTTCACACCGAGGCCTGTCCTGGTGAAAAACACCATGTTAGCAGAGTTAATGGAGGACCTGAAGAAGACTGGACTCCAAGCTGCTCCTCCTGATCGCTGCTATGCCGGACCTGGAGATGTGGCCTGTGATGGCTGCACTGGGAGAAAGCTGAAAGCCCTCAAGTCCTGTTTGGTGTGTCCGGCCTCTTACTGTGAGTAGCACCTCCAGCATCACTATGATGCACCTCCATTAAAGAAACACAGGCTGGTAGAAGCCACTGTGAAGCTTCAGGAGAACATCTGCTCTCTTCATGACGAGGTGATGAAGATGTTCTGCCGTACTGATCAGTAGTGTATCTGTTATCTGTGCTCCATCGATGAACATAAAGGCCACAACACAGCCTCAGCTGCCGCAGAAAGGGCCGAGAGGCAGAAAGAGCTTAGGGTGAGTCGGCAAAAAATCCAGCAGATACTCCAGGATAAAGAGAAAGACGTGAAGGTGCTTCAAAAGCAGGTGGAGGCTATGGATCTCTCTGCTGATAAAGCAATGAATGACACTGAGAAGATCTTCACTGAGCTGGTACGTCTCATTGAGAAGAGAGGCTCTGAGGTGAAGCAGCAGATCAGACCCCAGTAGAAAGAGGAAGTGAGTCGGGCTGAGGAACTTCAGGAGAAGCTGAAGCAGGAGATCTCTGAGCTGAGGAGGAAAGATGCTGAGCTGGAGCAGCTCTCACACACAGAGGATGACATCCACTTCCTCCACAGTTACCCCTCACTGTCACGTCTCAGTGAAGCTACAGACTCACCCAGGATCCATACCGGTCCTCTGCACTACTTTGAGGATGTGACTGCAGCTGTGTCAGAGGCCAGAGATAAACTACAGGACATTCTGACAGAGGAATGGACTAAGTCTAAGATCTCACTGATACTTTTCTCGTATCTAATTATATACATATATATTAATATCTTTTATATATAGTACATAGCATGTATTATATCTATATATGTATATATCAAAATGCTGCTCGTGCAATATACTGCTGCTATTTCTCATAACGTTTACCTTATTATTACTTTTCCTACGTATACATATATATTATTTTTTATATATATAGTACATAGTATGTATTATATCTATATATGTATATATTTAAAATCTGCTGCTCCTGTAGTGAATGCTGCCACACTCCTCGCACTTTAATGCCGCCAGCTGTGAGCGAAACAAAATGGACTTTGAGTGGCTCCGTGTTGAGCGAAACATGCACTTTAAACTGTTTTCTCTGCTCTTACACCAGGTATTATGTTGTTTTTATGATGTCTCTAATTTATGTTTTTATATTGTTTTTCTTTCTTAGTACTCAGTTGTTTTTATGGTATTTTATGATTTATGATATCCTAGTTAATCTAGTTGATCTATCCACCAGGACCTTGAGTTCATATTTCGTTCCCTCTCATGTTTCATGTTTTGGAATGACAATAAATATCCTTGAACCTTGAACCTTGAACCTTGGATGTTTTACTGCCACAACCAGAGCCCAAGACCAGAGGTGACTTCTTACAATATTCACGTCAAATCACACTGGATCCAAAAACAGCAAACACACAGCTGTTATTATCTGAGGGGAACAGAAAAGCAACACATGTGGAAGAACAACAGTCATATTCTCGTCACCCAGACAGGTTCATCACCACAGAGCAGGTCCTGAGTAGAGAGGCTCTGACTGGACGGTGCTACTGGGAGGTGGAGTGGAGCAGGTCCCTGGTTTCAGTGGCAGTCTCATATAAGGATATTAGCAGAACAGGAACCCCGCTTCAATGTGGATTTGGATTCAATGACACATCTTGGGAATTATATTATTACAGCAATATTTATGACTTCAGACATAACAATATCAACACTCCCATCTCAGTCCCGTGGTGCTCCAGAGGAGGAGTGTACAGTGCAGGTATTCTGTCCTTCTAGCAGGGGTGCCCAATACGTAGTGTGGTAGATCGCATGGCATTGAGGGATTCTTTTTTTTTTTTTTTTTTTATAATAAAATAAAATATAATGGAAGTACATGCAGTTGTTTATTTTAATTATGGATCATAATACAATGCAATTGTATTGTAAAGTGAGAAAAAATAAATCATGTATTGGGGGAAAAAGTGATGCATCGATTTAAGATGCATCGATAATCGTAATCGAATCGAATCGTAGCCCTCTGAATCGTAATCGAATCGAATCATGTGGCCAGTGAAGATTCACAGCCCTAATGTCAAGTGGTTGTGGGACAACAAGAAAGTGTTGTGAGGTTAGTTACTGCAGGCTGGAAACGATGTGTGTGCGTTTGCGATGTTGAAACTGGACTGGTAGATCTCGGGAGGCTGGCTACTTGAAAAGTAGATCTTGGGTCAAAAAAGTTTGGGCACCCCTGTTCTACAGCATCTCTGAAACCATGACTCTCATCCACAGAGTCCAGACCACATTCACTCAGCCTCTCTATGCTGGATTTTGGGTTGGTCCTGGAGCCACTGCTGAGTTGTGTAAGCTCAAGTAGACAGAGTCATTAAAACAGCAATGTGTGTGTGTGTGTGTGTGTGTGTGTGTGTGTGTGTGTGTGGGGGGGGGGGGGGGGGTAAACTTCCCCAGGTGAATCGTAATCGAATCGTGAGGCCAGTGAAGATTCACAGCCCTACTGCATATGACCACAGATTTGATGGTGGAGCAGCTGTCATTTCAGACATTATGATGTAAGAATAAACTTCATGATATGAGCTAACCATGATCAGAATATTTCACATAGAACTGAGGACTAAAGGAAAATAAAAACGTCCACACTGGACTTATATGACTTCAAATTAGGGGTCGACCGATTATCGGTTTGGCCGATTATTATGGCCGATATTAATCATTTTGACGATTATCTGTATCGGCATTTTCATTGGCTGTTTGCCGATATAATAATTTTATAAAAAAATGCGCTAATTTGCTGCACCAACCTGTCTCACGTCCTACACTACACCAACATGTCTCACCTCCTGCACCAACCTGTCTCACCTCCTGCACCAACCTGTCTCACCTCCTGCACCAACCTGTCTCACCTCCTGCACCAACCTGTCTCACCTCCTGTACCAACCTGTCTCACCTCCTGCACCAACCTGTCTCACCTCCTACACCAACCTGTCTCACCTCCTGCACCAACCTGTCTCACCTCCTGCACCAACCTGTCTCACCTCCTACACCAACCTGTCTCACCTCCTGCACCAACCTGTCTCACCTCCTACACCAACATGTCTCACCTCCTACACCAACCTGTCTCACCTCCTGTACCAACCTGTCTCACCTCCTGCACCAACCTGTCTCACCTCCTGTACCAACCTGTCTCACCTCCTGCACCAACCTGTCTCACCTCCTGCTGCACCAACCTGTCTCACTTCCTACACCAACCTGTCTCACCTCCTGCACCCACACGTCTCACCTCCTGTACCAACCTGTCTCAGCTCCTGCACTAACCTGTCTCACCAGAGCTCATGTTGGCAATCACCATAATTTAATCTATTGATTTGTGTATGTACATGGACATGTTTGGTTATTTTCTTTCATGACAGATCACGTATTTCATGTTTTTTTTTTTGTAACTCAGACCGACCACGTCGTAATTCAACTGTAAGTGCTGTGTGTGACCTTCAGGTAGGGTGTGGACGAGCTAGGGAGTAGGACTGTAGGGAGTAGGGCTGTAGGTAGTAGGGCTGTAGGGAGTAGGGCTGTAGGGAGTAAGGGTGGCATGAGTGTGCGTGCCATAGTGCTCCCGACTTGCAACTTTCTCATCAAGAGAGAGCTGGTTCGAACCCCGGCCCAAACCATCATCCTAAATCCAGCGAAGTTGCTTTTGTTGCCTCAACCCAACCGTTGTTTTACTTGCCTAATCATAAGCATGTTGCGACACGTTACCGGGCCGAAGCAGCCCAGTAGCGGTGAGTTGTCAACCAGGAAGTAGTTCCTCTGTAGTGGAACTCTGTAGTGGTTCCGCTGAGGCGGGGAAGGGGGAGGCGGTTTCTCGGGGCTAAGCGGGGCCTCCCCTGGTGCTTTCCCCACCAGGGGAGCCGGAGATATAACCAGGAGGCTGGGGAGAGTCCCTCGGCCACCCGAGAAACTCGCTTGCCGGCAGGCACGTGCACACATAGACATCAAAGGGGGCTTGAGCCCCAGCCTTTTTTTCAGTCTGTAAAAAGTGCCCTTTCCCGACCATGAATGCAGCATTTCTAATGGGGCTTTGGAAATGAAATTGCCCTTTCCATGCCGTCACTGAAGGCAGCATTCAAAGAGATGTGCCTTTTCCGAGCTCTCTTGGCCTTGAATTCACCATTTCTAATAGGCCTCTACATGGACCAGTGTTTTTCTAAGCCGCCCCTGAAGGCAGCAGCCCAAAAACCGCACGTGGCTTGCCCATTGACTGTTGAGAGCGAGACGGCCCGTCCTCCGCACTCCACTGACTCAGCCACATGCAGACTGAACGACAGCAGCACAGGCGCACACTGACAGACATATCAGTCAACGTGAATCAGGTATGTATGTTTGTCAAAACAAAGAATTATACAAAGAGCCAATCCCCCCCCCCCCCCATTTCAGTTTCATGTTGAAATTTCGGCGGTGCAGACAGGCATGCAGCAGCCTGTAATGCCGTTTTACACCCCGCCAGCCCTGAGATGTCGAGATCACCTCTACCTGGATGTTAAGCACCAAACTCAGCCTTCATGTACTAGGAGAGAGCCCCCAAAACATGGAAGTCACCTCGATGCTTTTTTATGCTTTAAAGTTAGAGTTAAATAACTGCAACTGTAATTCGGCTTTGTCTGATATCGATATGTATTCCGTAGCCAGTAGCCAGTGATGACTGAGTGAGCCTCATTTATGGCTACTGGCCTGGGTAGTTGTTGTGGCTCTTGTTCGACTTAAATGAATGAATGAATGAATGAATGAATGAATGAATGAATGAATGAATGAATGAATAAATCAATAAATATAATATAAGTTATTATTATTATTATTATATTATATATACACACATTATATTATTCATTGTTATTATATTAATTAACTATTCATATTCATATTATATTAATTAATTAAATAAAAATTAAGTAATTAATTAACAAATGAGTATATAATAACAATAATGATAGTAATAACAAATTATTAATTATTATAAGACAATATACTAATATTCATGCTGATGGTGAACAATGTGTAGTCAGTGTACCATTTTATTTGAACTGTAGACACAGAGTAATGCAATGCTTGTACTTGCAGTTAGCATATTGTTAGCATGTTGTAGTGTACAACATCCTAAAAGGAGAAAAGGAGCAAATAAATATTGATGCTTAAATGATTTCACAACAGTATTGCAACAGCATGCAACTTCTATATACTAATATTATTCAGTTTGTGGAGTTATTTTTCCGTGACAAGTCTCTAAGTCTCTAAATCTGGTTAAAATCTGAATATTTAAAATGAGTTATACCCCTAAATTGGCCTTCAAATTGCCTGAAATTTCTGCCCTCCGGACAGCGGCTGTAGTGCCCTTTTAAGAATTTGAGCCCCTGCCCCTCTAATGTTCTCTGCACGTCCCTGCTTGCCGCTCTGGTGGTGATTGAATGAGGAAGTAGTGGCCAGCCAGGGCGCTGTGGCCAGGGAGAGCCGATGTCGCTTTGCGTGTAATTCATGCAGAAAGGGGGGAAAAAGGAGGGGGCAGAGAACAAAACGTGTCCATGTGCACAAACCAATAGAGTAAATTCTCGTGATGTCAAAGCGATCTTTGGTGAGACCATGTTGCAACATCTGTATGTGTTTTCATTCTAAGTTGGAACTTAATGAAGCTTCAGTCTGACCCCCTGGAAGCGTTCCTCTGGAAAGCCTGTAGTTTGTCATGTGACAACCCAGAGGAAGAAGCCCGAGCTGAGGCCTGACCCAACATCTCACACACCATATGTTCCTCGACCCCAAACTGTCTCCTCTCCTCCTGCAGAGTCTGCAGTCTGCCGGGGACCGCGGCTGAACCCTGCTCTCACCGCAGCTTCCAGCAAAAAAGCTGGGAATAATGACTTCCAAGAGCCAGACGCATAAATTACAAGCTCCTGCACATCGTGGCAGGTTATGGGGCAAAGCATTAACACGGGCTGGGTCAGCGGTTCAAGTGCCTCTGTAGCTCAGCTGGTGAGATGCTTATGCTTATAGACTATGGCTATTTTTTACCCCATCTGTACAAATCACACTTGTAGCCAGCAGAGAAATCCCACATTTTGTTTGCTAAACGAAGCCGGCAATATTTACTGTCTTGCCCTTGGACCGCGGGCAGCTCCGGAAACCCTGCTGTGCCTTTTGTCACACGCCGACCAAATGGAGGAAGCCTGCAACTCATTTCACAATCCTGAGCCATGTTTTCACAGCCCAAAGTCGCTCATTTGTTCCTATTTTGCTTTGCTTTTTAGTTTCCCCCCTTTTTTTTTTTTACATTATTGCTCTCATATGAAGGGTTCGCTTACTCTATACTGTATATTTCCATTTTAGGGGGAAAAAAAGCAATTGCCACAGAGAATGAATTGCAGAAAGGCGCTGGTAGCTCAAATAAGCGCGTTGGGTCTGCATGGACCAAAATCATCTCATGACATCACTGATTATGTCATAGGCACTAGGGCTGTGAATCTTCACTGGCCTCACGATTCGATTCGATTACGATTCAGAGGGCTACGATTCGATTCGATTCGATTACGATTATCGATGCATCTCGATGCATCTCGATGCATCTTAAATCGATGCATCACTTTTTTCCGCAACACATGATTTTTTTTTCTCACTTTCTTTTTTCTCACTGTGTGGCTACTTTTAAAATAAAAGTGCATTTGGAATTGCATTGTATTATGATCCATAATTAAAATAAACAACTGCATGTACTTCCATTATATTTTATTTTATTATTATTTTTATTTTTATTTTATTTTTAAATAATCGATTTTTGACATTTGTGAATCGATGCAGAATCGTGCACGTCCGCATCGCGATGCATCTTATAATCGATTATTTTTGACACCCCTAATAGGCACTGATGATGCTCTATGACACTCGCCTGCTCTATTGGCAGTGCAACTTTGCGTCATGATGACATCACAATTGCTCTCAATGAGTTTTGGCCTTTCAGATGTGACTGCATGGGGAGGGCATTCCAGAGGGAGGGGGCGGCTGCAGCAAGGCCCTGTCAGAGGCCACCCTGTCACAGCTTTAGAGCAAAGAGATACCTGTGATTCTTGTCAAAGTGGATATACATTTTATGATCATATTCAGCCAGACAGTGACATGGAGATTTATAAAGGTAAGCTTCTTTTTTTTGGCCCCCCTGACCAAATATTTTTAGATTTCAACGTATGACACATCATTGGAAAGCTTACAATCTGCACTTTCATAATTTGTAAATAATCATCATCATCATAAAAAAATAAAGACCTTGGCCTACTTGTTACCCGAAACACCAGTCCCTGTCACATTGACTGTATGTCACCAGTGTGCCCCTAACATGCCTCATATCCTCTGGCGGCTTCATGTAATTCCTCTGAAACCACAAAAGGAAATCTATACCCAGCCAACAAAAAGAAGCCTTTAAAGCAAGCAGACATACTGCTTGTTTAATCCTAGCAGCTTACAGCAGAAAGTGACGTGAATCACAGCATCAGTCCAACACAACACTTGTCTGTTTGACCCAGAGAGAGAGAGAGAGAGAGAGCCCACCCAGACAGTCCCCGACCCTCTCTACACCCCCCTCTTGTGGTCACATGATGTTTGAAATCAAGTTGTCAAGGAGAGCCAGGGTTAAGCTCCCCCACCCCTATGTAGGGAAATTGTAAAACTGATCCAGAAGCAGCTGTATAGCTTAATGGGTCTATCATTCCATTAACACTTTAACACTTGCAGAATAGAGGTTCCCCCCCCCCCAAAATTGGGTAATGTTCTGATCTTTTTTATGCAGAAATGCATAGTAAACATTACAGTGAGTCATATCAAACTCATGGCAATTATAAGGAGAAAGAGTATTTTAAAGGAACACCAAAAAGAAATTAATGCTTTTTGGAAAATCTAATATAATTTTGTTTGTTTTGATGGTGTTTTGCTTTATGATGATGAGTCACCCCTTTTTACTTAATAGTTTATGATGATCAGTATATATGCAATTATCCTTCCCACAAATCCCCCATTTTTAACGCTGTACTTTTTGATCCACGAGTGAAAGTTTTTGGAAAATTCAAATGCTGTCAGAAGTCATATGACATGGTCTGGAAGGCAAGCTCTCAAGCCATTTCATCTTGTTTCCAGATCTGTCAGGCTTATTTTGTGATCGTTTCAGCCAAATTCCCTCACTGCACTGACAGAAAAGTATTCCTGCTTTCAATAAGCTTCCCTTGATTCATGCCAATATGAAGCCTGGGAACCTGACGGATCTGCTAGCTCATGTTTCATTCGCACACTTCAGACACATTTCCACCCCACCTGAAAGCGGTCGGGCCAATCACAACCGTGTGTCTAATATATGGGGCTGGTTTGATACGATGCCTGACAGAGGAGCACCGTTGAGACATTGTTGTAAACAACGGACCAGATTGGGTTGTCGGTCTATCCCATCCCATCCAGAGGCATTTTGGTCTGCGCCCGACCCACTTGATAACGGCCCGTGGAAATTGAAATTGAACCCAGAGTTTCCAGACTCATTTGCATTTGCGAATTGGTCTGGCGATGTCAGGCTAGCCATGACTTCATTCACGAAATCATCATAAAATAATCGAGGCTTTCTCCAAGACAATTTCACTTTTACCAAGTAAATGTCCTGAAACACTGTACTGAAACAGTTACATTCTGCTTGAGGGGGGTGGGGGGAAGGGGGTTTCAAATAACATGAGTTATGATTTTCATATAAAGATGGAATAACAGTTCTTGCAGTGATTTGTTCCTGCAGTCTAATGGCCCAATTCTGCTCGATGTTAAATGAATAAGCACACGGACGGAGCCTTCTGTCCGTACTCTGCGCTAATTTTGTGAGTAATTCTGCACGTTTTCTGAAAGCTTACGGATACGGATGAAACGGAGCAGTACCCCACACACACACATGGAGGGTTGTATGGAGGAACCCCTGGGGAGAACATGCAAACTCCACACAGACGGGCTCTTTTGACGAGATAGCCATGCAGCTGGGCAGTGGGCATCTGAGGATATGGAGGGGGACTGTGGACAATAAGCATAAAATACCTGTTCATTACTACTCCAGGGAGTTAGGGGGCGCTGTGTACTGCAGGCACAGTGTCTGGGAGGAGCTTAGGCCAGAGGTGATAAAGGCCTGTTCAGCATAATATGCTGAACAATATTATTGTTCGGGGTCATTTGCCACCTCAAGGAAGTAGAGTGAACAGGGCAGTGATCCGGATCCGTTATTGGACTTTTGTTTGTGTAAATAAACTTTCTTACAATTTACTCTCTAGTTGTTGTTGTTGTTGTTGTTGTTGTTTTTTATCCCATTTTTATCCACCATTAGTGCTAATTAAATTTATTTATCCTGGTTGCTACTCCACCCTCTGCCGATCTGGGGAGAGCCGAAACTGGCTCCATGCTTCCTCCAAGACATGGGCAGTTAGCCAGCCGCTTCTTTTCACCTGACAGAGGAAGCTTCACCGTTACGACATAGCACGTGGGAGGTTCACGCTATTCCAACCAGTTCCCCTCCCTCTGAACAGGCGCCCTTAACGACCAGAGGAGGAACCACATTAGCAACCAGGATATTGCATGTTTTGGTGAAGGGGGTTCCTATATGAACTTAAAGGAAACCCCCGGGAGGCACGGGGAGAACATGCAAACTCCACACAGAAAGGCCCTTTTGACGACCCCACCCGGGCGGTGGACACTCGAGGACATGCGGACGGGCACGCATTCCTTCAGCGCTCACAGCGTCGCAGGTGGGAATCGAACCCAGGACCTTCGAGCTGTGAGGTGACAGCACTTACCACTGCACCACCGTACCCCCCCCCCAATTTACTCTCTAGTGAACGGACTTATTTAAAGGTTAAAACGCAACTCCCCACCACAGGACACACCCTCGGCGCCCACAGCGTCCCAGGCGGGAATCAAACCCAGGACCTTCTAGCTGTGAAGCGACAGCTCTACCGCTGAACCACCGTGCCAACACGATACCAACGTGAAAGATGTATCGAAGTATGCGAGTAGTGACGGTTACAACGTTTGAAACTGAGGCATTTATTTTCGTATGACAATGGAGCATAATTGGGCCATAAAGAGCGTGGTGCAGGTAAATCATTTTTTATTTACAATTAGGACTCAAGATTCTTGTGAAAATACCCCAAAAAACAAAAACAAAATTAAAACATGCCCCCAGGGCAGAAATATTGAGAAAAAGGTGGCATTATAATGCATGTGCTAAAAAATAAGCCCTCTGTGCAGATAACACCTGTGACGACACTCAGGCTACTGTACTTACTGTAATAATAATAATATACAGTCAATGTGTACAGCAGAAAACCTTCCAAAACACCCAGAATCAGTGTTGCCAGACGTATGATAATTGTCGCAATTGTAGGATAATTATCATATTTGTACGATAATTTACCACCAGAAACAACCATTTTGACCCTCTGGTACGATAATTCAACACTGCCCAGAATGCATTTCGGCAGGGTTAGGGTTAGCCCACGAGCGTTGGATGGAAGGAACCTCATAATTTCTCACTGGAGAAGCTCCGCGGGGGAACGAGGGGAGGCGGAGGCGCGGCTTATCTCATCGGCTCAAACAGGCCCAACACAGCAACGCAGGCCCCATAAAGATCATGAGACAGATGGCATGTAGGGCCTCCCCCTCTCTCTCACACACACACACACACACACACACACACACACACACACACAAGAAGCTATAATACATACAAAGAGGAACACACAGCCTTAGGTGTTGACTCTTGACAGAAGCCTCTTTGAACAGAAACCTCAGTGAGTCACCAGGAGAAAAAAAACACGCCGTCACTTTCCGTTGTTGTTCACCTGGATGCCAATAAAAGTGTCAACCAGCCGCTCTAGACGACAGCATCCGCACCTTAATGCTACGTTCCCCCCGTGTAATTCCATGTGTTTAGCACGCACATGGATTGACATCGACCCACAGCTCTGGAAAGCTAGTAATTACCAGGCGGCAAGCTCCGTCTTCGACAGATGAAACCTATGTGGAAGTGATAAAAGCTGTAGTTCCTCGAACGCCCACTTGAGGCTGACTCCAAAAGGGAGTCTTTCCCCATTCACCCCCATGTTAAAATGCCTGTCTTTACAACAGGATTAATCATGTTTACAGCCTGGTTCAAAACCCAGTTTTTAGCCTATAGCTAATTTCACCTTTCATAACAACTGTAAGGGGGCTGAATTTTTATCTAACTCTCCCGTTTAGAGTAAAATAGATGATGGAAAAGTTATGGGCGTGATTGACAGGTCGCCTGTCCAGTGTTCGTCAGCTCACAATAGCACAGCCAGCCCGCCAAACTAGAGGCTTCAAAACACGAGTCTACAAACACAATCACATATTTTGTAAGCGGTCTATGGTGATTATGCAAGAAAACTAAGAGACGCAGAGCCCTGATCCAACCCACGCCCTGCTGATTGAGAGTGTCCCCAGTTCAGCAGTCCCCGATTAGATTTACAGCAGCATAAGTGACGGGTGACCCCCCGACCCTGAGACGGGATTTCCCCTCTAACCCTGCGAGCGAGAACGTTTCCCGCCGCGCAATAAGTTACAGTGGGAAAAGAGCCAAAACCATCTGCTGAGGAAAATGAGCGGAAGGTTTGTGGAGATTTTATTTTATTTTTTGCGAGAGGTGAATCTTAGGTCCCTCTATTCCTCTGCTCTGAGATCAGAATACAGATTGAAGATGGAGTCAAGTGATAGAGAGAGAAGAGGGGGAACCGAGTGGATTTAACGGAAGACAAAGGCTCCATAGAGCACGAACAAAGAGTCTTTCACCTGAGCGTGTGCGCTGGGTTGAGATGAGGTCATAAATTAGCAGATAGGGATGAATGTATAGGTGATGATGGGGGTTGGGGGTCTAGGCTTGTTAGAGGGGCGGTGAGGAGTGAGGCAACACAGCCTGAGGGGTGACACGTGTTCCTGCTGAGAACGAGGTGACAAAAACAACACCAACCAGTGAAGGGGATGGAGATGCACACAGACCACCTAATGCGCTGTGTGAGTTAGTTAGCCGCATGCTAAGTGATAACAGCAGAGAGTTCCCCACATTTTTGAGTAGCCAGTCAGATTGAAAAAGTAGCCGGATCATGTTCGCGGCGTTTGTTCCAGTGGTCCTTTTCCCAAATAATAAACAAATCTCAAATATGTATCCATGAGTGTGACAATTGAAATAATACAAATAAACATTCTTATAAAGGCCCAATGCTCAATTTAATTATAAATAAATAAAATATCCATATTGCAAAACACAAACAGGCAATGTATATTTTTAAGAACAAAGACAATACTAATAACGACAGTATGTTTCCCACAGGATTTGGAGAGATTGTGGTGGGTAGACCTTGCTTGGACCCTCTTGGGGGGTTCGGGGGGCCATGCCCCCTGTAGGATTTTTTTTTACATTTTAAACAGGCCCTTTACACGAGGACAGTTTCTGGAAGAAACGACACAATAGCGTTTCCTTCACACCTTTTCCTTCACACCTTCTCCCTGTTTACATGAGTGCTGTTGAATTTTTAAAATGCCGTAATGTACATGCCAGGTCGCTAGGTGGCAGTGTGATCACCTTATTCTTTGCCCATACAAGGACGCTTCTGCATGACGTTATTTCGTAATCGTCTTTCCGGTTTTAAACAAGGAAGAGAGTACGCCTACCGCAGTCATTTAAGACTTGCCAAAAAGCTGTTTTCAAGCGGGGAAAAAACTGTTTTAAAGTTTTAATATTTGTCGGGTGAGAACGTAACATATATGTGACCAGTTTATCAGAATAACGCCTATTAGAAATCTTTAACGAGCAGTGAGGACCGGGGGCGCTGAGTGTGCTACTGTATCTGTCAAGCCCTACTGTAGGCTACTGGCAGTGAGAAAGCACTGTTGACGTGCTTTTGTAACTAACGTTAAATGCCGACAGCAGAGAGTTCCCCACATTTTTGAGTAGCCAGTCAGATTGAAAAAGTAGCCGGATCATGTTCGCGGCGTTTGTTCCAGTGGTCCTTTTCCCAAATAATAAACAAATCTCAAATATGTATCCATGAGTGTGACAATTGAAATAATACAAATAAACATTCTTATAAAGGCCCAATGCTCAATTTAATTATAAATAAATAAAATATCCATATTGCAAAACACAAACAGGCAATGTATATTTTTAAGAACAAAGACAATACTAATAACGACAGTATGTTTCCCACAGGATTTGGAGAGATTGTGGTGGGTAGACCTTGCTTGGACCCTCTTGGGGGGTTCGGGGGGCCATGCCCCCTGTAGGATTTTTTTTTACATTTTAAACAGGCCCTTTACACGAGGACAGTTTCTGGAAGAAACGACACAATAGCGTTTCCTTCACACCTTTTCCTTCACACCTTCTCCCTGTTTACATGAGTGCTGTTGAATTTTTAAAATGCCGTAATGTACATGCCAGGTCGCTAGGTGGCAGTGTGATCACCTTATTCTTTGCCCATACAAGGACGCTTCTGCATGACGTTATTTCGTAATCGTCTTTCCGGTTTTAAACAAGGAAGAGAGTACGCCTACCGCAGTCATTTAAGACTTGCCAAAAAGCTGTTTTCAAGCGGGGAAAAAACTGTTTTAAAGTTTTAATATTTGTCGGGTGAGAACGTAACATATATGTGACCAGTTTATCAGAATAACGCCTATTAGAAATCTTTAACGAGCAGTGAGGACCGGGGGCGCTGAGTGTGCTACTGTATCTGTCAAGCCCTACTGTAGGCTACTGGCAGTGAGAAAGCACTGTTGACGTGCTTTTGTAACTAACGTTAAATGCCGACAGCAGAGAGTTCCCCACATTTTTGAGTAGCCAGTCAGATTGAAAAAGTAGCCGGATCATGTTCGCGGCGTTTGTTCCAGTGGTCCTTTTCCCAAATAATAAACAAATCTCAAATATGTATCCATGAGTGTGACAATTGAAATAATACAAATAAACATTCTTATAAAGGCCCAATGCTCAATTTAATTATAAATAAATAAAATATCCATATTGCAAAACACAAACAGGCAATGTATATTTTTAAGAACAAAGACAATACTAATAACGACAGTATGTTTCCCACAGGATTTGGAGAGATTGTGGTGGGTAGACCTTGCTTGGACCCTCTTGGGGGGTTCGGGGGGCCATGCCCCCTGTAGGATTTTTTTTTACATTTTAAACAGGCCCTTTACACGAGGACAGTTTCTGGAAGAAACGACACAATAGCGTTTCCTTCACACCTTTTCCTTCACACCTTCTCCCTGTTTACATGAGTGCTGTTGAATTTTTAAAATGCCGTAATGTACATGCCAGGTCGCTAGGTGGCAGTGTACCCCACACACACACATGGAGGGTTGTATGGAGGAACCCCTGGGGAGAACATGCAAACTCCACACAGACGGGCTCTTTTGACGAGATAGCCATGCAGCTGGGCAGTGGGCATCTGAGGATATGGAGGGGGACTGTGGACAATAAGCATAAAATACCTGTTCATTACTACTCCAGGGAGTTAGGGGGCGCTGTGTACTGCAGGCACAGTGTCTGGGAGGAGCTTAGGCCAGAGGTGATAAAGGCCTGTTCAGCATAATATGCTGAACAATATTATTGTTCGGGGTCATTTGCCACCTCAAGGAAGTAGAGTGAACAGGGCAGTGATCCGGATCCGTTATTGGACTTTTGTTTGTGTAAATAAACTTTCTTACAATTTACTCTCTAGTTGTTGTTGTTGTTGTTGTTGTTGTTTTTTATCCCATTTTTATCCACCATTAGTGCTAATTAAATTTATTTATCCTGGTTGCTACTCCACCCTCTGCCGATCTGGGGAGAGCCGAAACTGGCTCCATGCTTCCTCCAAGACATGGGCAGTTAGCCAGCCGCTTCTTTTCACCTGACAGAGGAAGCTTCACCGTTACGACATAGCACGTGGGAGGTTCACGCTATTCCAACCAGTTCCCCTCCCTCTGAACAGGCGCCCTTAACGACCAGAGGAGGAACCACATTAGCAACCAGGATATTGCATGTTTTGGTGAAGGGGGTTCCTATATGAACTTAAAGGAAACCCCCGGGAGGCACGGGGAGAACATGCAAACTCCACACAGAAAGGCCCTTTTGACGACCCCACCCGGGCGGTGGACACTCGAGGACATGCGGACGGGCACGCATTCCTTCAGCGCTCACAGCGTCGCAGGTGGGAATCGAACCCAGGACCTTCGAGCTGTGAGGTGACAGCACTTACCACTGCACCACCGTACCCCCCCCCCAATTTACTCTCTAGTGAACGGACTTATTTAAAGGTTAAAACGCAACTCCCCACCACAGGACACACCCTCGGCGCCCACAGCGTCCCAGGCGGGAATCAAACCCAGGACCTTCTAGCTGTGAAGCGACAGCTCTACCGCTGAACCACCGTGCCAACACGATACCAACGTGAAAGATGTATCGAAGTATGCGAGTAGTGACGGTTACAACGTTTGAAACTGAGGCATTTATTTTCGTATGACAATGGAGCATAATTGGGCCATAAAGAGCGTGGTGCAGGTAAATCATTTTTTATTTACAATTAGGACTCAAGATTCTTGTGAAAATACCCCAAAAAACAAAAACAAAATTAAAACATGCCCCCAGGGCAGAAATATTGAGAAAAAGGTGGCATTATAATGCATGTGCTAAAAAATAAGCCCTCTGTGCAGATAACACCTGTGACGACACTCAGGCTACTGTACTTACTGTAATAATAATAATATACAGTCAATGTGTACAGCAGAAAACCTTCCAAAACACCCAGAATCAGTGTTGCCAGACGTATGATAATTGTCGCAATTGTAGGATAATTATCATATTTGTACGATAATTTACCACCAGAAACAACCATTTTGACCCTCTGGTACGATAATTCAACACTGCCCAGAATGCATTTCGGCAGGGTTAGGGTTAGCCCACGAGCGTTGGATGGAAGGAACCTCATAATTTCTCACTGGAGAAGCTCCGCGGGGGAACGAGGGGAGGCGGAGGCGCGGCTTATCTCATCGGCTCAAACAGGCCCAACACAGCAACGCAGGCCCCATAAAGATCATGAGACAGATGGCATGTAGGGCCTCCCCCTCTCTCTCACACACACACACACACACACACACACACACACACACACACACACAAGAAGCTATAATACATACAAAGAGGAACACACAGCCTTAGGTGTTGACTCTTGACAGAAGCCTCTTTGAACAGAAACCTCAGTGAGTCACCAGGAGAAAAAAAACACGCCGTCACTTTCCGTTGTTGTTCACCTGGATGCCAATAAAAGTGTCAACCAGCCGCTCTAGACGACAGCATCCGCACCTTAATGCTACGTTCCCCCCGTGTAATTCCATGTGTTTAGCACGCACATGGATTGACATCGACCCACAGCTCTGGAAAGCTAGTAATTACCAGGCGGCAAGCTCCGTCTTCGACAGATGAAACCTATGTGGAAGTGATAAAAGCTGTAGTTCCTCGAACGCCCACTTGAGGCTGACTCCAAAAGGGAGTCTTTCCCCATTCACCCCCATGTTAAAATGCCTGTCTTTACAACAGGATTAATCATGTTTACAGCCTGGTTCAAAACCCAGTTTTTAGCCTATAGCTAATTTCACCTTTCATAACAACTGTAAGGGGGCTGAATTTTTATCTAACTCTCCCGTTTAGAGTAAAATAGATGATGGAAAAGTTATGGGCGTGATTGACAGGTCGCCTGTCCAGTGTTCGTCAGCTCACAATAGCACAGCCAGCCCGCCAAACTAGAGGCTTCAAAACACGAGTCTACAAACACAATCACATATTTTGTAAGCGGTCTATGGTGATTATGCAAGAAAACTAAGAGACGCAGAGCCCTGATCCAACCCACGCCCTGCTGATTGAGAGTGTCCCCAGTTCAGCAGTCCCCGATTAGATTTACAGCAGCATAAGTGACGGGTGACCCCCCGACCCTGAGACGGGATTTCCCCTCTAACCCTGCGAGCGAGAACGTTTCCCGCCGCGCAATAAGTTACAGTGGGAAAAGAGCCAAAACCATCTGCTGAGGAAAATGAGCGGAAGGTTTGTGGAGATTTTATTTTATTTTTTGCGAGAGGTGAATCTTAGGTCCCTCTATTCCTCTGCTCTGAGATCAGAATACAGATTGAAGATGGAGTCAAGTGATAGAGAGAGAAGAGGGGGAACCGAGTGGATTTAACGGAAGACAAAGGCTCCATAGAGCACGAACAAAGAGTCTTTCACCTGAGCGTGTGCGCTGGGTTGAGATGAGGTCATAAATTAGCAGATAGGGATGAATGTATAGGTGATGATGGGGGTTGGGGGTCTAGGCTTGTTAGAGGGGCGGTGAGGAGTGAGGCAACACAGCCTGAGGGGTGACACGTGTTCCTGCTGAGAACGAGGTGACAAAAACAACACCAACCAGTGAAGGGGATGGAGATGCACACAGACCACCTAATGCGCTGTGTGAGTTAGTTAGCCGCATGCTAAGTGATAACAGCAGAGAGTTCCCCACATTTTTGAGTAGCCAGTCAGATTGAAAAAGTAGCCGGATCATGTTCGCGGCGTTTGTTCCAGTGGTCCTTTTCCCAAATAATAAACAAATCTCAAATATGTATCCATGAGTGTGACAATTGAAATAATACAAATAAACATTCTTATAAAGGCCCAATGCTCAATTTAATTATAAATAAATAAAATATCCATATTGCAAAACACAAACAGGCAATGTATATTTTTAAGAACAAAGACAATACTAATAACGACAGTATGTTTCCCACAGGATTTGGAGAGATTGTGGTGGGTAGACCTTGCTTGGACCCTCTTGGGGGGTTCGGGGGGCCATGCCCCCTGTAGGATTTTTTTTTACATTTTAAACAGGCCCTTTACACGAGGACAGTTTCTGGAAGAAACGACACAATAGCGTTTCCTTCACACCTTTTCCTTCACACCTTCTCCCTGTTTACATGAGTGCTGTTGAATTTTTAAAATGCCGTAATGTACATGCCAGGTCGCTAGGTGGCAGTGTGATCACCTTATTCTTTGCCCATACAAGGACGCTTCTGCATGACGTTATTTCGTAATCGTCTTTCCGGTTTTAAACAAGGAAGAGAGTACGCCTACCGCAGTCATTTAAGACTTGCCAAAAAGCTGTTTTCAAGCGGGGAAAAAACTGTTTTAAAGTTTTAATATTTGTCGGGTGAGAACGTAACATATATGTGACCAGTTTATCAGAATAACGCCTATTAGAAATCTTTAACGAGCAGTGAGGACCGGGGGCGCTGAGTGTGCTACTGTATCTGTCAAGCCCTACTGTAGGCTACTGGCAGTGAGAAAGCACTGTTGACGTGCTTTTGTAACTAACGTTAAATGCCGACAGCAGAGAGTTCCCCACATTTTTGAGTAGCCAGTCAGATTGAAAAAGTAGCCGGATCATGTTCGCGGCGTTTGTTCCAGTGGTCCTTTTCCCAAATAATAAACAAATCTCAAATATGTATCCATGAGTGTGACAATTGAAATAATACAAATAAACATTCTTATAAAGGCCCAATGCTCAATTTAATTATAAATAAATAAAATATCCATATTGCAAAACACAAACAGGCAATGTATATTTTTAAGAACAAAGACAATACTAATAACGACAGTATGTTTCCCACAGGATTTGGAGAGATTGTGGTGGGTAGACCTTGCTTGGACCCTCTTGGGGGGTTCGGGGGGCCATGCCCCCTGTAGGATTTTTTTTTACATTTTAAACAGGCCCTTTACACGAGGACAGTTTCTGGAAGAAACGACACAATAGCGTTTCCTTCACACCTTTTCCTTCACACCTTCTCCCTGTTTACATGAGTGCTGTTGAATTTTTAAAATGCCGTAATGTACATGCCAGGTCGCTAGGTGGCAGTGTGATCACCTTATTCTTTGCCCATACAAGGACGCTTCTGCATGACGTTATTTCGTAATCGTCTTTCCGGTTTTAAACAAGGAAGAGAGTACGCCTACCGCAGTCATTTAAGACTTGCCAAAAAGCTGTTTTCAAGCGGGGAAAAAACTGTTTTAAAGTTTTAATATTTGTCGGGTGAGAACGTAACATATATGTGACCAGTTTATCAGAATAACGCCTATTAGAAATCTTTAACGAGCAGTGAGGACCGGGGGCGCTGAGTGTGCTACTGTATCTGTCAAGCCCTACTGTAGGCTACTGGCAGTGAGAAAGCACTGTTGACGTGCTTTTGTAACTAACGTTAAATGCCGACAGCAGAGAGTTCCCCACATTTTTGAGTAGCCAGTCAGATTGAAAAAGTAGCCGGATCATGTTCGCGGCGTTTGTTCCAGTGGTCCTTTTCCCAAATAATAAACAAATCTCAAATATGTATCCATGAGTGTGACAATTGAAATAATACAAATAAACATTCTTATAAAGGCCCAATGCTCAATTTAATTATAAATAAATAAAATATCCATATTGCAAAACACAAACAGGCAATGTATATTTTTAAGAACAAAGACAATACTAATAACGACAGTATGTTTCCCACAGGATTTGGAGAGATTGTGGTGGGTAGACCTTGCTTGGACCCTCTTGGGGGGTTCGGGGGGCCATGCCCCCTGTAGGATTTTTTTTTACATTTTAAACAGGCCCTTTACACGAGGACAGTTTCTGGAAGAAACGACACAATAGCGTTTCCTTCACACCTTTTCCTTCACACCTTCTCCCTGTTTACATGAGTGCTGTTGAATTTTTAAAATGCCGTAATGTACATGCCAGGTCGCTAGGTGGCAGTGTGATCACCTTATTCTTTGCCCATACAAGGACGCTTCTGCATGACGTTATTTCGTAATCGTCTTTCCGGTTTTAAACAAGGAAGAGAGTACGCCTACCGCAGTCATTTAAGACTTGCCAAAAAGCTGTTTTCAAGCGGGGAAAAAACTGTTTTAAAGTTTTAATATTTGTCGGGTGAGAACGTAACATATATGTGACCAGTTTATCAGAATAACGCCTATTAGAAATCTTTAACGAGCAGTGAGGAACGGGGGCGCTGAGTGTGCTACTGTATCTGTCAAGCCCTACTGTAGGCTACTGGCAGTGAGAAAGCACTGTTGACGTGCTTTTGTAACTAACGTTAAATGCCGACTGGGTACAGCCATCGGCTCCTCGCAGCAGTAAAGTTATGAACATGTAACTGAAGTTGGCCGCAGTGTAGCTTATTTCTGAATGTTGCCAAACTTCATTCATACTGGCGTTTTATTTTGAAATGGTTGCCAACTCGCGTACGGCTATGGCGTAATGCGTGTGTCGCGTGTGCAGGCACGTCAGAGTTCCTGAAATTAGCCGTCTCAAGCGGTCTCAAGCGATTACACGGAGCCCTCAGCGGGAAGCGTCACCAAGAATTTCACTCTAGAAGGTGGTTTCAAAATGTGTCGTTTCCTAAGCCCAAATTCGCCGTCGCCGTCTAAAAGGGAGGCACTAACGATAAAATAATTCCCCGTCACCATAGGAAACCGCATCCTCGTGTAAAGTGCCCCTAAAATGCATGAATCTGGTTCAGAACCAATTTAACACGTTCACTGCCGTTGACGAGATATCTCGTCTTAAAAAATCCAACGGTTGACTGCCGTTGACGAGATATCTCGTCTTAAATTTTTTTTTTTTTTTTTTTGACGGTGGGACGTGGATCTAACCCTTTTACGTCTCCTATACAAATATTGGAGGTATTGAATGTGTATAATCTATTTTACCGACCCACTGAGTGGCGACAGTGCTCTCCAGAGTAGAAAGAGCCGAGCCAAAACTGCAGGGGAAAGCGCGAGGAAACCGTTCTCATACTGTAAAATGGATTGGCGAAAACGCTTTCGCTTTCGCGCTGACGCACAGCGGTGGCACACAACGGTGGGGGGGTTCCAAGAATAGACTGGGTGCACACTTTGAAACACGCAGCATAAATAAGCCCAGAATCGCAAGAGCTTCATCAGAGCTCTCAACCGAAACCCCAAGAAACGAGCGAGCCCCATCCAAACTCGCCCCGACGAGGGGCAGCCAGGCAGCAGCCAGGCAGCAGCAACTCGCTTGTGACAGACCCGCTGCAGAGCCAAGGAGGGCGGAGGAGAACGCCCATGGAGGGAGGAGTTTGAAGGACAGGGGGGTTTCCTGCTGTTATGGAGGAAATTACTGTTCAAAACTATTGTTTAGATGTCTGACGTCTTACTGATGCCAAAAATGAATGGTTAAAGTGACTGTTCTATCGAATTTCACAAAAAGCCGTTTATCTCAGCTTAAATTTTCAGACGCTGAAACCATGCTGTATTCAACTGCTAATGCTTACATAACTACTAACTCTACAAACTAACTCTTTAAGACAGAGAAAGCACACATTCTATTAGTTCTTTTGAGATATTTTGTGTTCACAAAATCCTAACAGAAAAGAATCCTCGGCTCTTGAAAGATGAGCCAGAATCCTCAAAAAAAAAACTTGGCAGAAGCTAACTACAGTATTGAAAAAACGGCTGGCAGTGAATGTGTTAAAGGCTAGATCAGGGGTGGGCAATTATTTTTCATGGGGGGCCACATGAGAAACCCAGATTGTTGCTGGGGGCCAAGCAAATATTGTCATGCCGTAACCCAGGAACTTTGATGATAGAGAGGACCACAAAAAGATTTCCGCGCTACCAGAGGGCCAGATTTTGCTGAGGGTTGGGGGCCAAACGGCACAGAAAAATGTTGGGCATTTGAAGTCAGGTTTAGAGGAATAACTAATTTTAAATTAACACGTTCACTGCCAATGACGAGTTGAGTCGTCAAAAAAAATCCAACGGTTGACTGCCAATGACGAGTTGAGTCGTCAAAAAAAAAAAAAAAAAAATTTGACGGTGGGACGTGGATCAATGCCCCCCACGTCTCCTATAAAAATATTGGAGCCACCGAACATGTACAACCCATTCCACCGACCCACTAAGTGGCGACAGTGCTCTCCAGACTAGAGGAAGGCAAGCAAAAAGCAGTGTGAGGAAGCCATTCTCATGAAAATGGATTGGCGAAAACGCTTTCGCTTTCGCGCTTGGGAGCTGGCGGTGGGGTTTTGCAAATTTGCATAATAGATTACGGGTGGAACACACTTTGAAACACGCAGCATAAATAAGACCAGAATCGCAAAAGCTTCATCAAAGCTCTCAACAGAAACCCCAAGAAACGAGCGAGCCCATCCAGACTTGCCCAGCGGCCGCCAGCAGACAGGAGCAGCAGCAGCAGCAGCAGTGAGCCTGGTGACGCGAGGTTACAGCAGCAGCAGAAACGAGCTTGTGACACGCCCGCTGCAGCCAAGAAGAACACACACGGAGGGAGGAGTTTGAAGGAGAGGGGTGTTTCCTGCTGTTATGGAGGAAATTACTGTTCAAAACTATTGTTTAGATGTCTGACGTCTTACTGATGCCAAAAATGAATGGTTAAAGTGACTGTTCTATCGAATTTCACAAAAAGCTATTTATCTCAGCTTAAATTTTCAGACGCTGAAACCATGCTGTATTCAAGTGCTAATGCCTACATAACTACTAACTCTACAAACTAACTCTTTTAGACAGAGAAAGCACACATTCTATTAGTTCTTTTGAGATATTTTGTGTTCACAAAATCTTAGCAGAAAATAATCCTCGGGTCTTGAAAGATGAGCCAGAATCCTCAAAAAAAACCTCTGGCAGAAGCTACCTACAGTAAAAAAAAAAACGGCTGGCAGTGAATGTGTTAACAATTGTGATTGTCATTATTCAGTCTTAAACACCAATATTTGATCCTTTTCTCACTCACTCCTATGTCACCACTTGCTCTCCCTGCACTAACAGGGGAAGATATTAACACTTTTTCCCCCCAAAACAAATTTTTCCAGAGGCAAATTTGTTTCACATTTGTGTCATAATTGCTGTGCCACTGGTGTTCTTCCACTATTGGTCTTCTTTAAATCATAAAATAATCTCTCTCCCCAACCCAGGGCCGGTTCCAGAACAAGATGACTAGGGGTGCATCCTAGATAGGAAGGGGTGCAGATGCCCGGCCGAAAAATTTGACATGTTATTTTACTAAAAATAATGCATTTGACCATCATTTCAAGTAGAATGATACCACCCAAGCAAGAATATTTCAAGTGTTTCAAGTGCTTTACTGAAATATTTGGACCATATAATGATAATACAATTATCTCAACCTTAAAAGGTTACATATAGGTGCCAAAAAGCCATAAAATCACATCAAAGAACAAAGAAAAACAACAACTATAATTCAAGTTTAAACAGTAAGTGTGCAGCTGTAGCATTTATTAAAAAAAAAAAAAAAAAAAAAAAAAAAAAAAATTAAAATAAGGGTGCAATGCATGCTTTTGCACCCCCGTAGAACCGGGCCTGCCCCAACCGGTGTCACTCCTTGATTGTTTATATTGTTTTACTTCGTTTCGAACTCAAGCTCTCACTAGTGCCTTAAACGCTGCAACGCAGCCCTATGGAAGACTGTTATTTTGCTCCAAAATTACTTTTCATTAAAACCTGACCACCCACCCGTAGGTGGCGTGGTACCCCCTGGGACTGACACGGATCCACGTGACTACGTCACGTCCTGCCAGCCCAGGGATAATCACTCACGCTTTCTTCCAGCCGCTGATAAGACGTGTTTTCTGAAAGCTCCACGGTTATCTAGGAGTGAGCTCTTTTTACATAGCTTACAGTAGATACTAGGCTCGTTCCGGCTCATTTGCCCACCTCAAGAGGGTCGCGTGGACGGGATAAAGCAGGCTTCGGAGACCCGACCCTGTACCCTTCACCCTGCGGCGTCAAAACAAGTCATCAAAGCTAAGAGTATCTTCCTTAGTTAACTGTTTATTGCTACCGCCGTGTAGCTCTACTGCTATCGCCGTATGGTGGTTATTGCTGCCGCTGTGTAGCTTTGCTTCGCTCCCCTGGCTGGGGCAGCGTTTTCGTTTGAGGGCCGATTTAGGTCCGCGCTCAAACTGTTAAGCTTGCATACGTGCAAATAGCTTGTACCACGTAGCACAGGAACAAAGAGGCTAAGTAGCCCAGTTGTTGCAGCTACCTTGGCACCCGTGCGGGTAGCTTTCGTGTGCTAGGTACTTTAGGCGCCGGCTTTAGAGCACGCGCGTTAGATAGTTAGCTAGTTTGCTCAGTGCAGCTAGCTTGGACTACCTTTTAGCACTCTAGCTATCAGGCTGCGTCCCCAGACAGGGTAACGCACCCGGTTTTGTGGCAGATAGCTAACGTGCACACGTGCAGTTAGTGTCTGTGTGCTAAGTACTTCGCGCCAGCTACCTCTGTGTAGGGCGCGCCTTAAGCATTAACCCCATTATTCCTGTTAGCAGAGAGAGGGGGGAACAGCTAGGTGCTGTATTAGCTGTGAGGCTACGCTGGCCGGTTACGACCAGCACAATTAATTTGATGTGTGCATGCAAGGCAGGAGCACGCCGCACAGGTGTTGCTGTGACCTACATAAACTTACTTCGATACAACAGCGCGTCAGTAGGCGGAGCTTGCGTAAGAAGTTCTCCCCCAGCATGCACAGCTTCTACGGAACTGTCCATGCGGCGGGGGGGCGTAGCCTCTCACGTCCCGCCCCCCCATCAGGGCACCGGATCGAAAGGTCCCGGTGCCCAGCAATATGCTCATGACTATACTTTCAGGGATCATTTCTATAGTTTCTAACTAGAGAAATGTGTTTCTAAAATGTTCAGTCTCGCTATCCACGATGTCGAGATGGTGATACTCTTTTCTGAGCGCGAAGCGGGCAGAGAGACTTGATTCAGTTCATATGCTCTCTGCTTTTGATGACCGTTCACTGTCTCCTATGGGGACATTGAGGAAGAGAGTATGATCCGAGTGGTAGAAAAAAACGGGTTCCGCTCCTGTGGCCACAAGAGACCATCTTGTCCAACAGGCTCGATGCCTGGGAGCATCTATGTTCCCCGTCCCCATTACGGCGCACCCTCCAGAGGGGATACGCGCTGCAGTTTGCCCACCCACGTTCGACGGGACCCCCGATCTGGCAGTGGAGGAGGACGCCATGGACGGCTCCATGCGTTCAAAAAATTTGACCTTCGGCGTCTCAAGTGGTGTGCGTGGAGGCAGCCGTGGCTCCCCTCCGCGCGAGGGGGATCCGCGTCTTCCTATATCTCGACAACGTTCTCTTAGCGGCCGACTCGAGGGTCCGTGCCGCGGAACATACCAAGGTGGTGACCGATCACCGGCAAACCTTAGGGTTTTTGGTGAACTGGCAGAAGAGTTGCCTCGTCCCAGCGCAGGCGGCGACCTTCCTGGGGCTCGAGCTATACTTCCTGCGAGCCTTTCGCCAGAGCGACAGGCTCGCACGGTTCGGACAGCAAGCCAAGGACGTTAGGTCTGTGCCCTCGGTGTCAGTGCATCAGTGCACAGTGATGTTGGGCCTGATGGCCTCAGCACTGCATGTGCTCCCGCTAGGGAGGCTACACATGCTCTCGTGGTCCAAATATGGTTCTCAGGCTTCGCCTGGACTCGGCCGGGGACCGTCATCGCAGGGTTCCTCTGACAGGTCAGGCCTGGCGGGCGCTGGCTATATGGGCGGACCCCCGTTACCTCTCGAGAGGTACTCGGTGGGGCCCTGTCCCACTCAGGATGGTGATTCGCACAGACGCCTCCCTCTGGGGAGGGGGTGCGATTTGCAGGCATTTTTCGGCGAACGGCCGGTGGGAGGCTCAGGAGCTTCGCCACATAAACGTGCTAGAGCTGAAGGCGATTCGCCGGGCTCTGCCTCAGGACAAGCCCACCATCAATGGCGCCGTGGGCCCATTGTTGGTTGGGAGCTCTCTTGGGGACCGCACCGCCGGACAAGTCCGCGTGCGGCCAGACTCGAAAGAGAACGTTGCCTCCGCAGTCCCCCCGGCCTGCGGAGGAAACACTTCCAGCGGCTCACACATGGGCACCATGTGCTGATTCGCTCGGACAATAGGGCAGCGATCGCCCACCTGAACACGATTCTGCTTGCCATAAGGGAATTGAAGGGAGCCCCGTGGGGGCGTACCCTTTGGTCTTGCGCTTCATGAAGGGGGCGCGTAAACTGCGCCCGCCGTTGCGGTGCGTTTTTTCCCCAAATCGTACCTGGTTACGGTGCTGGACGGGCTAACGGGTCATCCGTTTGAGCCCTTGGACTCCGCCGATTTAAGGGTTCTGTCTTTAAAGACCGCGCTGCTGCTGGCCTTGTCGTCAGGAAAGAGAGTTGGTGACCTGATTGCCCTCTCGGTGCAGCAGGCCTGTGTGGTTTTGGGAATGATGGGCGCAGGGTTACGTTGCGACCTAACCCGGCTTACCAACCTAAGATTATTAATGTCAGCTTTAGGTCTATGGTCATAGACTTATCAGCATTCTGTCCCCCGCCGTTCAGTTAGAGACGGGTGAGGAGAGACGTTTGCTCATGCTGTGCCCCGTAAGGGCGCTCTCGGCCTATGTGGCCAGGACGCGTTCTTTACGCATTACAGATCAGCTGTTGGTTTGCTTTGGGCAAAGGGCCCAGGGCGGACCCCTTTCCAAGGATCGCTTATCACACTGGATAGTGGAGGCGATCGCGTTGGCATACTCTGCCGTGGGCAAGGTTCCCCCAGAGGGTATCAGGGCGCATTCTACGCGAGGTGTTGCGACATCCTCTGCGTTGTTGCGTGGTGTGTCGGTGGAGGACATGTGTGCCGCGGCCTCAGGGTCCTCATCACATTTTTGTCAGGTACTACAGTCTCGACGTGTCCGGTTCGCAGTTCGCGCACGCGGTGCTGTCGGTGGCAAGAAAGTAGTATTGTTGCCACTCTAATATGTCAGACGGTTAGGCATAAACGTTGCCATATGGCCGTGGTTCACCGGTGCCTTTCGGGTCGCCCTGTGGGGTGCTCCCGGCAGCAAGGTCGGTTGAATGGAGGCACTAGTGAGAGCTTGAGTTCGAAACGAAGTAAAACATTAGGGTTGTCCTACAACCCAGGTTTTACGAGTGAGAACGAGAGCTCTCACTACCCAGCCTTGCTGTGTCGATGCGTCACGGAGTGCGTCGGATCTCAGCGGGCTGGAAGAAATTAGAGTGATTATCCCTGGGCTGGCAGGACGTGACGTAGTCACGTGGATCCGTGTCAGTCCCAGGGGGTACCACGCCACCTACGGGTGGGTGGTCAGGTTTTAATGAAAAGTAATTTTGGAGCAAAATAACAGTCTTCCATAGGGCTGCGTTGCAGCGTTTAAGGCACTAGTGAGAGCTCTCGTTCTCACTCGTAAAACCTGGGTTGTAGGACAACCCTAATGTTAGTATTAGTTTGATGTTTTGTTGATGCAGACGGGGGATTGGCAGATGGTGTGGGTTTGACCTTTTCCTATCCGGCTGGCTGTGGGGCGGCCATAAGTAATCTACGGTGGCCCACGGGGGACAGTATAGTCACATTCATGTATGAATATTCGACAACTCAATGAAATAAAAGTGAACAGAATAAAAAACAAAAAGGGCACTCCTAAAGTGGTTCTCAATGTGGGTAGTTAGCGGCAAACGAGCTTAGAGCAGAGAGGCCGTGCCCATTATGTTCACTGCTGTACCAAAGTAAAGTGTACCGAAACAAAGTGCCAGTTCTCCACTGGAGGGTTGTTCTGGACTCTTAGTAAAACACTTGGTAGTTTAATTTGGCTAGCAGCTATACTAGCCAAATTCTTGATGATGTTATATCAGACAGTTATATCAGACAGACTTCTCTTGTAGATTAGTCATGGAAAATGGGAAATGTGCCAGTTTTCCATTAATCAAGCAGCAGCAAAAAAGTTGTAGCATGACGTGTTTGAGTTAATTTGCCTTACTTGACATGTGTTTGAGTTAATTTGCCTTAATTGGCATGATGTGTTTGAGTTAATTTGCCTTAATTGACATGACGTGTTTGAGTTCATTTGCCTTAACTGGAATGACATGTTTGAGTTAATTTGCCTTAATTGACATGATGTGTTTGAGTTCATTTGCCTTAAATGACATGTTTGAGTTAATTTGCCTTAATTGACATGACGTGTTGGAGTTAATTTGCCTTAATTGGAATGACATGTTTGAGTTAATTTGCCTTAATTGACATGTATGGGGGTAAAATGGTGTCAGATCAGCTGTAAATGGACAGATTATGATTCACAAATAGATAGTACAATCTGTAAACAGATAACACGATCCACAAATGTGAAACCCAACTCATAAATATATTTAAAATCCACAAACACACACACCATGATCCACAAATGTGAAACACAACTCACAAATATATTTAAAATTCACAAACACACACATCATGATCTACAAATAGAATTCAGTGACTTGTATTTCAAAACCAGAATTTCTGTTTGTAGATTGTTTCGCATTTGTTTTCAGAGTTTTGACACTATTGTACCGCTGTTTTATGGTGTAATTTTCTACAAATGCACTCTTCACAATTTGCAAACAAACACAGTCTAACTTGTATTTTCAAACCACTGTTTCCAGACACACATACAAATCATGTGCAATGCACAGTGTTCAAGTCTCAAATCTGTTTTCACATCAGTGTGTGTGTGTGTGGATCGCTATGCTAGGTCTTCAAGTGTTGAATTAGTGTTTGCACAAAACCAGAATTTGGTTTTTTGAATTAATCATAATCTGTCCATTTACAGCTGATCTGACACCATTTTACCCCCATAGCCATGATGTGTTTGAGTTAATTTGCCTTAATTGACATGACGTGTTTGAGTTAATGACGTGTTTGAGTTAATTTGCCTTAATTGGCATGACGTGTTTGAGTTAATTTGCCTTAACTCATTGAGTGCCACGGATGAGTAAAGTCGTCAATTGCTTTAGTAACGTTGAGTGCCAATGACGACTAAAGTCGTCAATTGCGTTTTTTGGCGGTGGGACGTGGATCAAAGCCAGATCCATCTCCTGTAAAATTTTGGGGCATGTTGAATGTGTATAGCCTATTTTACCGACCCATTAGGTGGCGACAGTGCTCTCCAGATTAGAGAAAGGCCAGGAGAAAAGAGAGAAGAAGTCATGAGGAAACGGAAATCGCATCGATGAAGCATAACGTTAGCTGTGCCTGTGAACAGCAGTCAATCTGCTGCCTGCCACAATTGAGCCCCTCCGTGTCCGTTGCGATAGCCCCTCCATATGATTTAGTTGCCAACACCAGCGTCTTTCTGAAAAGTTACATTATTCTCAGCTGGGAGCCGGCGACAGGCTGTGAAAAAGCGGGGGGATGCAGCGCACTTTTCAGTGCAGACGGAGCAAAAGCAGAGCGAGAGCAAACGCAGCACAGCCCCAAAGACACTCCCATGGAGGAGGAGGGGGGGGGGTGGGGCACGCAGGGCAGCAGAAAGCCCAGATTTGGACGCAGCTTCACAGTTCACAACCGAGAAACGAGCGAGCCCGATCCAGACTGCCGCGACAAGCGGCCGCCATCCAGGCAGCAGAGACTCGCCTGACACAAGCAGCACTCAGAGCGAGCAGAGCCACTAGAGACACACCCACGGTCACGGAGGAGGAGTTTGCAGTAGAGGGGGGGTGGGGGTGCTGTTATATTGAAGGAAATTACTGTTCAGATGTTTCAGGTCAGAAAATATTAGTTTCAGAGTCAGTGATTTGCTTGAAATGCTATTTCACAAAAGGCTCAATATCTCAGCTTCTAGATGGAAACGCCAATTTTTTCTGTTTTTGACCTATCTTCTCCGGCTGATAACTAAAGAACGGAAAATGATATCAATAAACTTCTTTTTGCTGCTGATACAATAGTCTCATCGTTCTTTGTGCGTGTTCAGTGTTTACATAGTAATATCACACAATATTCTGTGGGCCTCGAGAAATCACTGAAAACGCTCTGAAACTCTGGCACTGGGAGCGTCCGTTCTCCAAAAGTGGCTGGCACTCAATGAGTTAATTGAAATGACGTGTTTGAGTTAATTTGCCTTAATTGACATGACGTGTTTGAGTTAATTTGCCTTAATTGACATGACGTGTTTGAGTTAATTTGTCTTAATTGACATGACGTGTTTGAGTTAATTTGCATTAACTGACATGACATGTTTGAGTTAATTTGCTTTAATTGCCATGACGTGTTTGAGTTAATTTGCCTTAACTGGCATGACGTGTTTGAGTTAATTTGCCTTAATTAACATGACGTGTTTGAGCTAATTTGCCTTAATTGGCATGACGTGTTTGAGTTAATTTGCCTTAATCGACATGACGTGTTTGAGTTAATTTGCCTTAATTGACATGATTTAAATTAATTTGCCTTAATTGACATGACGTGTTTGAGTTAATTTGCCTTAATTGACATAGTACATCCTGCAATGTGACTATTTTGCACTCACACATTGCGATGACGATGTTGAAACAGTATATTGTGCAGCCCTACAGTGGATCCCTGGTAGATGTTCCACTTTTTACTGTTTTCTTGCCGAGTTTCTTTCAGAAGTGACATGGGATGCCCTTGCTGGGTTTTGTGTTTCCATATAACAATTTGGTTCTACACAAGTAAAAAGTGCAAGGGGCGATTTCCCACAACAGCTCCCACTTTATGAATGAAGCTTTCTTGGCCATGTCCCATGTCCGCTGTGGGAATACCTGTCAGGTTGTGTTTGTGGTTTGTTTCTCATGGAGCTGTGGGCGGGCGGCGTGAGTCTGTCCAACAGGTTCTGGTCCGCGGGGACGCCTCGAGCAGCACCACCACGATGGAAGTGACAACAAAAGGGGAGATTGTGACGTTATGACGTCTAAAGCAGGAAGAATGTCTGGACTATCAAAGGGTTAGGTCAGGGACAACACAATCCATTAATATGTAGAATATGAGCTATTGAAATAGCGCGGTGGGCAGTAAGGGTGTTGTGGCCGGGGTGGATGGAGGGCGTAAACACCTGCCTTTCACACCGGAGGACCGTGTTCAATTCCGTCACGTTTTTGTTAGAAGTTGTTATTAGGGGTGGGGGAAAAAAGTTGATTAACTTAAGTATCGCGATTTTTAATTTCACGATTCTTTAAATCGATCTTTTATTCCAGAATCGATAATCGCGTCATTTTTTTCTGTTTATGTATGAAATGTTACCACTTTCATCCAGCACATTATAGAGCGCTTCCCTCGGCTCCGTGGCTCATACAGCCAATCATGTACAGTACCTTGTTAGTACAAGTGACACAGAAACAGCCAATCATTTAACAGACAAACTCCGAGTGCACCCGCCCCATGACCCGCCCCCACTCACAAACAGCTAATCATATCCCTTGACAATGGTGGCATTGCTAGTGACGCGATCCAGAGACGAGAGTCCCGACATCTCCTGGATTAAGCAGCACTGTCGAGTTGCAGCAAAATAGACAGTTTGTGTTGTACTCTGAAAGGGTTCCCCCCCTTGAATCAAATGCATTGACACTAAATATATGGACCACCTTAGCTATATGTTTTTGACACGGCAAAATGAAGCTCACTTCCCGATATTGTTTGCTTTCGTTTGATTGGATGAATGGATTTTCCTGTTGCATTGTGGGAAATCTGTTCAAGCCTGGAGCCGGGAAAACAGGAAGGGGCGTGAGCGTGGACGGGACTCGGGGGAGGGTTTCCTCCTAGCCACGGCATCCATCTTGTTCAAGTTGTTTCCCCCGCTAGTCGTTAGCTTGGCTAACAAATGTTGCTAACGTTAGTTGCTATTGCTAGCCTTGCTCCATTGCTCTCACAGTGAATACAGTAGCCCGAAGAAAAACCAGAGTATTATTTCCTCCAGACCTCGCGCGGCGTCACCAGCCTGCCGCTTGCATCTTCCTATCTTCCACAAAATCGAGGTAATCTTATTTTCTAACGTAACGCTAATTGCATAGCATGACATTAATGCTAGCTACATGTCCATTTGTCATTACAGGAGGACTAAGGTTAGACTAGAGTAGCATAAGTTAACGTTATACAACGTTAAACAGTATTGCATGCTGCACAGATTCGGACGTAGACAGAAAACAAACGCAGTTCTGTTTACCTAGGTTACCTCTTTGAGATGAGGCAGACTCAAAGCATACTCATCTACCAGCTATAGCGTTATATATCTAGCTAACGTTAGATCAGCTATGAAAGGTCATAGCGTGGTTTTAGCGTAACCTATGTGGGGTTTGGCATAACCTTCGTTATTTCGAATCCCACATAGGTTACGCCAAACCCCACATAGGTTACGCTAAAACCACGACCGCAAAGCGTCCTGCCTGTATTTGGCCAGTCGACAGGAAAGTATCGCGGGACTTCACGAGACTTGGTGACCTAGATCACGTTTGAGGTAATTTGATCCCTGTGCACTCCAGGAAACAGCCTGGGGTGAAATATTACTCTGCTGGATGTAGACTGATCAGATTACGGCGATATTTGGCGAAAACGGGAAGAAAAATAGCTATTTAGATGCAGGAAATACAGGCTTCCACTTGGCCCCAAATCAACTCCATTTTACGACTGACTTGGACGATATTGATCTCAAAACAACGCTAGGACGCCCAGAAACGCCGCAGACATCGCTAGGTGAGTGGCCAAATCTTAATTAATGCCAGGAAATGGCTCCAGGTTCAAAAAAACCGAAATTCTCCTTTAAGTAAATTGAGATTTTTTTTTCTCCAAAAACCTATTCCTGTTGTTCCTGATTTCTGGAAATAGACATTGCTGTTGAGTTTTCATTTCATTTCATTTCATTTTATTTTGTGTGTGTGCTTTGAGCACCACAAGCCAAGTGCCATCCAGTTCCATTGTATTAAAGAGAAGGCAGACATCTCTATGGCCGATGTCTCCAAAACTCAACAACTAACACCAAAACGGTCTAGATTGACATGCTGTGGGTGGCTGTAGTTTTAATTACAGGTGACTGGTTTGTTAAATAAAAGATTTGTGCACATAGCTGATGCCATGATCACAAGGAACCTCAGTGCATTTTGCCTCTATTTACCAAATTGTAATATGTCTGGAATGGATGAGCTGTTTTACCAGGTTCCAAGGTGGATCAGAAAGGTGCGATTTAACGCCCCCCACTTACAGTATCTGCCTTATCAACTTCAAGATGGATTTTAAGATGTGTTGGGACCAATCGGGCTGTGAGCCAGAAAGGTCTTTGTACAGCTAGACACTAGGCAGACAGTACAGTGAAATTATTTTGCAATTTTTGTAAATTAAATTTTCAGTGTAGTTGATCACTTTTAAAGTAGCTCATGTTTCACTTTTCTGTAGCACGTTTTCAAACAGCAGTTGAAATATTGACCAAAGAACAGTGTTACTTTGCCACTAATTTATCTGTTTGCTTTTCAGTTTGATACAAAGAGTGGCTCCAGAACCAAAACCTGGGTGAAGCAGATGTGGAAGCTCGAGTGGGGAAGCCTGGATGCTACATCACAGAGAAAACAATGGACATAAACAAACAAACAAAAAATACCACTTAAAGGGACACTCCACCAAAAAACAATGCTGATTTTGCACATAATCTCACACATATCCAAAAACTGTAAATCGTTTTGCAAGCATACATTTAGTTCCACAGTTATTGAGAGTTGATTTAAGTTGTGATTTGTGAATGATATCACTGGTCCATGACTTAACTCAAATCGACTCTCAATAACTGAAATTAATTAATTAAATGAATGCCTGCAAAACTGTTTACATTTTTCGGATTATGTGAGATTTTGTGCAAAATAAATCAGCATTGTTTTTCAATCGAGTTCTTTACTTCTGACTTGACTTAAGGCCTTTGCTCCTCAAGGGATCATAGGCCATTGACAAAATGTCCTCCACCTCACTCCATCTCCCCAATTGAGCCCACTCCCAGACATTTCTGCCTGTACACCTCTTCTCCAGCTGTTCCTGGGGCGTTATTGTTAATTAGTCAGTAGTTTTATTATTGTATTGAGTTCAATTGTAATGAGTCTTTAATTGTCTTCAGCATGTTAGTTGAGTTGAGTCACACTTTTACTTTTAATACTTTTTACATAAAGACAGGTACAGGCTGACTGTTCAGGTGCACTGCTGTTCTCTCTCCCACTCCCTCTCTGTGTTGCTTTTATTTAATAAATAATTATATTGTTATGTAAACCTGAAATAGTCTTCATTTAACTAGTTCAAGAAAGATTACTTTTGTGAGGTTTATCTGGTCTGACTACTCTCAGCTTGGGGTGCTGGTTAACAAGCATTCAACCATAGACCAGCAGGTTGTGTTTGACACCAGCAAGACCAGCATAGCTGGTGTATGCTGGTCACACCAGCATACCAGCAGATGTTGGTGTGACCAGTATACACATGGGAATTACATAGGTTTCACATGCAAATCCATATGGGATACACATGGGTATTGATGTGGGTTTAACATGGGAATTTAGATGGGTTTCACATGTTATCCCATTGGTTTCACATGTAATCCCATGGGTTTCACATGGGAATTCATATGGTTTTAACATGGGCATTTACATGGGTTTCACATGTAATCCCATAGGTTTCACATGTAATCCCATGGGTTTCACATGGGAATTCATATGGTTTTAACATGGGAATTTAAATGGGTTTCACATGTTATCCCATAGGTTTCACATGCAAATCCCATGGGTTTCACATGGGAATTCATATGGTTTTAACATGGGAATTTACATGGGTTTCACATGTAATCCCATAGGTTTCACATGTAATCCCATGGGTTTCACATGGGAATTCATATGGTTTTAACATGGGAATTTACATGGGTTTCACATGTTATCCCATAGGTTTCACATGTAATCCCATGGGTTTCACATGGGAATTCATATGGTTTTAACATGGGAATTTACATGGGTTTCACATGTTATCCCATAGGTTTCACATGCAAATCCATATGGGATACACATGGGTATTGATGTGGGTTTAACATGGGAATTTACATGGGTTTCACATGTTATCCCATAGGTTTCACATGTAATCCCATGGGTTTCACATGGGAATTCATATGGTTTTAACATGGGAATTCATATGGTTTTAACATGGGAATTTACATGGGTTTCACATGTAATCCCATAGGTTTCACATGGGAATCCATATGGGATAAATTACTGAGCATGAAGAGAGCTGCGCGCTTGACATCGGTCCTAGTGATTCTTGCTTCTGGTGCGGCAGTCAAATAAGATACAGTAACAAGCAGTGGAGGACTCGCACACAGAACTATAGACAAGACAAAGTCTTAAAAAATCAGATCCATTTTATTGAGGATCGGCACAAATTGGCAGCAAACGTTTCAGTCCTAGTTGGACTATCATCAGTGCAGGGTTAGGTCTATCGTCTGCACTGACGATAGTCCAACTAGGACTGAAACGTTTGCTGCCAATTTGTGCCGATCCTCAATAAAATGGATCTGATTTTTTAAGACTTTGTCTTGTCTATAGTTCTGTGTGCGAGTCCTCCACTGCTTGTTACAATCCATATGGGATACTATTGGTGTGGGTTTAACATGGGTTTCACATGTGGGTTTCACATGTAATCCCATAGGTTTTACATGGGTTTCACATGCAATCCCATGGGTTTCACATGCAATCCAATAGGTTTTACATGGGTTTCACATGTAATCCCATAGGTTTCATATGGGTTTCACATGGGAATTTGTATGCATTTACAAATGGAATTTACATGGGTTTCACATGTAATCACATAGGTTTCACATGTTATCACATGGGAATTTACATGGGTTTCACACATTTCACATGTAAAAACGTTCCAAAACCACATGCTTTCATGGGAAAAGCACATGTGATCACCTGTGTTCCACATGTGATCACATGTTGGCACATGTGAAAATGCACATGTGAAATTTCATGTGGAAAAATCACCTGTGCAAAATCACATGTGATCACATGTGATCACATGTGATTATTGCACATGTGAAGTTCATGTGGTTTTTCTGTAAGGGAAAACGTTTTTTTTAACTGAGCTTTGCGGAAGCTGATACACAATTGTGTATCAGCTTTAAATGTCCAATATATACAGCATTAAACAAATGACCAGCAGCATTCAAATGTGCAAAAACATTATATTTATTGAAATGTGGTGATCATGTCACAAGTCACATTACATAACGATATAGCGTTAGGTGTTCTTTTGATCAACAGACCTCATAACGGGGATCTATACTGTTACGTGTGTCTACTAACATCATTAAAAGATCATAAAGGTAACGCTGTTTCTGGTAGTTTACTTTTAATCTCTGGCTACATTGCTAGCTAGCTAGCCGCAGATCAGCTCTGAAGCCCCAACTTGTATGGTCGCTGCCCGTCCACTAAAACCCGATTTCGATATAGCGTTAGATGTTATTTTGATCAACAGACCTCATAACGGGGATCTATACTGTTACGTGTGTCTACTAACATCATTAAAAGATCATAAAGGTAACGCTGTTTCTGGTAGTTTACTTTTAATCTATGGCTACGTTGCTAGCTAGCTAACTAGCCTGCCTTGGCAACTGGTTGTGCTGTGGTTGGGATCATCTGGTTTCCTGTGGCTGTTGTCAATCAAGGAAAATCCCGCCCCCAAAGTTATCATTTTTACCGGCTCTTTTACTCAAAATGGGACCATAATTTAGAAAACGGAGCCCAGGAGAGCATGAAAAAGACTTGAAATTGTTTATTCAGACCATAAGCTCATTTGGAAAATGTTTATTTAAGACACAGAACGAGAGAGAAGTCGGCTCATTTTTAAATTGGAGCCAATGTACGTGTCGTCACTTCCGGACCTGACGTGCGCCCTCCTACGGACTTTCAAATTAATTGAATTCCAGGATGGGCTTCAGAAATTCCCTTATTCTGTTGGCCACTGATCAAATTGTACATTATCAGCTTTATTTCAGCATGCAAAAGTAGCGCGAGACCCATTCCTGGCTAATGAGTCTCGCATTTTAGTCCTCCGCTGACGCCACTCGTTTGATCTCACCCGGCGTTACAAAGAATTCGATGTGGGTGAGTTTCAATTCGTGTTAACGTAATGTGTTAACATCTGTTCTATTAATAAGTGCCCGGGAAATTAACGTTAATGTTATTGTTAAGACACCAATTTCACAAATACGGACGTCTGCAACGTTCCTTTACGGAATGGCATCCGCAGCTCAATTCACTTCTGTGAGCAGAGACAAAATTGAAGTGTTGGAAAGGTTTTACTTGTACTTTGGGACAGGAATAACTCATTGTGTCATCTATTGAGCACACAGCTTATGACTTTATGTCTTCTACTTGGGCGGAGTCTTGATGTAGCCTACCGCATTTTCAGCCAGGCAAGGCTTTTTCTCGCCCAACCAATGGCGCGCGGTCCTCAGCACGGTCACCCTCCAGCCTATTTGTAGTTAAGCAAGTAAAAGCAAAACCCAGGCTTTTCCACACCTCTGATTCACCTAACGTTAACCCTACAACCCTGAAATACACGTTACCAAATGTTTTTTTAGAAGGCTGGCAACGCTAGGCTGTCAACAAAGTAAAACGTCACCATGTCTGTAAATTACTGTTGCACTCAGAGCATGTATGTGTGTGTGTGTGTGTGACAAATTAGACCTACTGTACCTGTGTGCCTTGAAAATAAGGTGGTTCAAAATAAAGTGGCTAAATGCAACCTTTTTCTTCTCATGTTTTTTATTAATAAAAACGGATAATTAAAATTATCAATAATTATCGATATCGACTGATATGAAAGATGTTATATCGATATACTTTTTAACTATATCGCCCAGCCCTACTCATGATATACGGTAATATACAGTTTCTAGAAGTGTATGATTCAACTTTTCCCATGTTCTAGAGTAAAAAAGCAAACAAACTGAAAAAAGAAAAGAAAAAAAGAAACAAAAATCGCAATAAATCGTAATATCGAATCGCAATAATCGTAGAATCGCAATACTTAACACATTGAATGCCAGCCATGTTTTCATTCCTGTAGGTAAGTTGTGCCAGGGGTGTTTTTGACGATTCTGGCTCATTTTAGAAGAGCCGAGGATTCTTTTCTGTTAAGAATTCATGAACACCAATCATCTAAAAATAACTAATAGAATGTGTGCTTTCTCTGTCTAAAAGAGTTAGTTTGCAGAGTTAGTAGTTATGTAGATATTAGCCGTTGAGTACAGCATGGTTTCAGCGTCTGGAAATTTATTCAGAGATAAATGGCTTTTTGTGAAACAGTCACTTTAACCATTCATTTTTGGCATCAGTAAGACCGTCAGACATTCTAAACAATAGTTTTGAACAGTAATTTCCTCCATAACAACAGGAAACACCCCTCTCATTCAAACTCCTCCCTCCGTGTGTCTTCTCCTCCTTCCTCCTGGCTCTAACAGCGGGCGTGTCAGAAGCGCGTTGCTGCTGCCTGCCTGCCTGTCTGCCTGTCGGGCAAGACGAGTCTGAAATGGATTACTGTAAAATCGCGTCGCCATTTCCTTGAATGGCTTTCTCCCGCGGTGTGTGTGTGTGTGTGTGTGTGTGTGTGTGTGTGTGTGTGTGTGTGTGTGTGTGTGTGTGTGTGTGTGTGTGTGTGTGTGTGTTCGCGCGTTGCTGCGCGGCTCTGGGGGGAAGGGATCTCTGTCCGTTCTGTGTGTGTGTGTCCGGGCTTCTGACTGTAAAATCGCCAAGCCATTTCCGCGGGAGGCGGCTGCTTTTGTGGCTTTTGGGTCCCGTGGCTGTGACTTCTCTCGGTCTCTGTCGCCACTTAGTGGTCGGTAAAATAGATTACACACATGCTCTTGCTCCAAATAGTTATCTCGAAGATGTAAAAGGGGTTGATTGATGTCCCACCGTCAAAAAAACATGTAAGACGAGTTATTTCGGCTCTGGCACTCAAGCGCTGGATTATGTAAGACGAATTATTTCGGCTATGGCACTTAAGGTGTTAAGAATCGCAATATATATCGAATCGGCACCCAAGTATCGTGATAGTATCGAATTGGGAGATAAGTGAATCGCCACAGCCCTAGTTGTTATAGCCTGAGTTAAACAACTACCCAAAGTTGTAGTTGTGTTTACCATTGGAAAGGCAGCAATGTTTTCAAATGAACCGCTGTTTTGTTTCAATAGATTGTAGACGTATAATGCCAGGTTTTAGAATAAGAATCAGAATTATTTTATTCGGCCATAGTATGTTTGCACATACACGGAAATTGTCTTGGTGTAGAAGGTGCACACGTTACATGAGATATAAACCACTCAGTACAATACAAAAAGTTATTATTCAAGATATGGACAGGGTATTTACAGCCAAATGCGGCAAAGTACAAATTTTGCAAGGCAAAGTGACAGTTACAAGTACAAGGATGGCAATATTACAGTTTCCAGAGTTGAAGATTTTAGCAAAATATATACACCATACAAATACGAGTTAACAGGTTCTATTCACAGGTTATAGAAGCGTATAGAAGCGTATTTTGCCGATGTTTTCTTTCAAATGTACGCTGATATTCTACATATTGCTGGTTTTCAGACACCTAAAATGCCAACATTATATTCTGCATTTATTTGTGCTGTCACTCCTCCAATACGGTGGAGCTTCCCTTGTAACCATTGGCAACCACTCTCCAAACAATCCCACAGTGTCGGCTGCAGGCTGACTGACTGGTAGAAACCCAGATATCATAATCCTCCATTTCATTAGAAACACAAAACAGAGGATTTTCCAGACCTTCATTTGACCTCATCACAAGTCAGCAAGTCTTTAACAGGGGTACAGCAAAATGGTCCACTTACAGAAAGGACATATCAACTTTTTCAAGCCAAGTTCAAGTTTTTCAAATGGAGACACATAAATACGGCCATACATACATACAGATTTTGCTGCATACTCTACCAGGGCTGGGATAACAAATTAGAGTACAGATTACATTTTTTGTGGTAACTATAGTATCTTTAGCTTTCCACATTCACTATTCAATTAAGTAAAAGTAATGGAGTAATTAGGTATGATTTAAACTTTAATTTCCTTATAGTCTTTGATTTTTGGTTAGTGCAAAACAAAAAATCAAAATCTTCCAGCAACTTGTGCAGAAAACATGCTAATTGAAAACATGTAATGTAAGTACAGTTGATATAGAGTACCGCAGCGATGACATATTTTTGTAGGCTTAACCAGAAATCGCTGCCATTTTGGTTCGTCGGGGGAAAAGAGAATGGGGATTTCACTTAAATGCATAAAATAAGGTCTGCACACAGCAATTTACATACAGACTCCCACAGTGGGCTGTGAACACACAGCACTTTACATACAGACTCCCACAGTGGGCTGTGAACACACAGCACTTTACATACATACTCCCACAGTGGGCTGTGAACACAGCACTTTACATACAGACTCCCACAGTGGGCTGTGAACACACATCACTTTACATACAGACTCCCACAGTGGGCTGTGAACACACAGCACTTTACATACAGACTCCCACAGTGGGCTGTGAACACACAGCACTTTACATACAGACTCCCACAGGGCTGTGAACACACAGCACTTTACATACAGAGTCCCACAGTGGGCTGTGAACACACAACACTTTACATACAGAGTCCCACAGTGGGCTGTGAACACACAACACTTTACATACAGACTCCCACAGTGGGCTGTGAACACAGCGCTTTACATACAGACTCCCACAGTGGGCTGTGAACACACACCACTTTACATGCGGACTCCCACAGCACTTTACATACAGACCCCCACAGTGGGCTGTGAACACACAGCACTTTACATACAGAGTCCCACAGTGGGCTGTGAATTACATTACATTACATTACGTCATTTGGCAGACGCTTTTATCCAAAGCGACTTACAATAACATATTTTTTGTCAGCAATAGAACAATCAACTGTGGAGCACAGTCTATGACAACTACAACTTCTGAAGGATCAGTGGTACAAGTTTAGGTTAGTGGTACAAGTTTGGTTAGGTTTTTTTTTTTTTTTTTTTTTTTTTATAAGGAAAGAGAGAGACGAAGTTAGATCAAGAAGGGCCCAGATGGAGCCTGAAAAGGTGTGTCTTTAGTCTTTTCCGAAAGATCGGCAGTGATTCAGCAGTCCTGACCGAAGGTGGAAGCTCGTTCCACCATTGAGGTGCCAGGGACGAGAAGAGTCGAGATCGGGATGAGCGACTTTTGAGCCCCCGTAGCGAAGGAGGGGCAAGGCGACCTGCACTGGTGGAGGAGCGAAGGGAGCGGTGAGAGGTTTGGAACCTGACCATGGATTGCAGGTACCGGGGAGCTGACTGGTGTACTGCCCTGTAGGCCAGTACCAGTGTCTTGAATTTGATGCGGGCCAAGATGGGAAGCCAGTGGAGCTCCTGGAAGAGGGGAGTGACGTGAGAGAATTTGGGTTGGTTGAATATCAGACGGGCTGCAGTGTTCTGAATGAGCTGAAGTGGTCGGATGTCGGTGGCAGGTAGGCCGGCCAGAAGCACGTTGCAGTAGTCCAGGCGGGAGGAGACAAGAGACTGGACCAGGAGTTGAGTCGCTTCTCTTGTGAGAAAGGGACGGATTTTGCGGATGTTGTAGAGAGAGAACCTACAGGAGCGCGCTGTAGCAGCTATGTTGGCAGAGCAAGACAGCTGGTTGTCAAGGATCACCCCAAGGTTCTTGGCTGTTTGGGAGGGAAGTACAGTGGTGTTGTCAATGGAGATGGAGAGATCTGCAAGAGGGCAGTCTTTTCCTGGGAGGAAGAGTAGCTCGGTCTTACCAAGGTTGAGCTTGAGGTGGTGGGCAGACATCCAGTCGCCAATGTCTTTGAGGCATGCAGAGATGCGAGCCTCGATTTGAGTGTCAGAGGGGGGGAAGGAAAGGAAAAGCTGGGTGTCATCAGCATAGCAGTGATAAGAAAAGCCATGAGAAGAGATCACATAGGCAAGAGATCTAAAATAGAGAAGGAAAAGTAAGGGGCCCAGGACTCAGCCCTGGGCGACACCGGTGATAAGAGGACAGGATCTGGAGAGGGACCCTCTCCATGAGACCTGGTATGAGCGGTTCGAGAGGTAGGAAGCAAACCAGGAGAGTGCAGAGCCTGAAATGCCGAGGTCAGACAGAGTGGGAAGAAGGATTTGGTGGTTGACTGTATCGAAGGCAGCAGACAGGTCAAGGAGAACAAGAACAGAAGAGAGGGATGAGGCCTTAGCAGTGTGAAGGGCCTCTGTGACAGCAAGAAGAGCTGTCTCAGTGGAGTGAGAGGCCTTGAAACCGGACTGCAGAGGGTCCAGGAGGTCATTTTGGGAGAGATAGAGAGAAAGTTGTTCGGACGCTGCTCGTTCGAGGGTTTTGGAAAGGAATGAGAGAAGAGAGACAGGTCTGTAGTTGTGAATAGCAGTAGGGTCAAGGGAGGGTTTCTTAAGCAGAGGCTTGACTCTTGCAGCCTTTAGAGCAGGCGGGACAAGACCAGAGGACAGAGAGGAGTTAATGAAGGTAGTGAGGAAGGGAGATATGTTAGGTGAGATGGTTTGAAGGAGAGAGGAAGGGATAGGATCGAGGGGGCAGTAAGTGGCTCGGTTTGAGCTGATGAGTTTAAGCACTTCATCAGGAGAGAGAGGAGAGAAGGAAGGAAATCCAGGGACAGGGGGCCGAGGAGCAGGATTGGAGTCGGGAGTGTTAGTGAACACACAACACACAACACTTTACATACAGACTCCCACAGTGGGCTGTGAACACAGCAATTTACATACAGACTCCCACAGTGGGCTGTGAACACACACCACTTTACATGCGGACTCCAACAGCACTTTACATACAGACTCCCACAGTGGGCTGTGAACACACAGCACTTTACATACAGACTCCCACAGTGGGCTGTGAACACACAGCACTTTACATACAGAGTCCCACAGTGGGCACTTTACAATGTAAAGTGCCCACTGTGTGAGTCTGTATGTAAAGTTTACATACAGACTCACACAGTGGGGTGTGAACACACAGCACTTTACATACAGAGTCCCACAGTGGGATGAGAACACACAACACTTTACATATAGGCTCCCACAGTGGGCTGTGAACACACAGCACTTTACATACAGACTCCCACAGTGGGCTGAGAACACACAGCACTTTACATACAGACTCCCACGGCGGGCTGTGAACACACAGCACTTTACATACAGACTCCCACAGTGGGCTGTGAACACACAGCACTTTACATACAGACTCCCACAGTGGGCTGTGAACACACAGCACTTTGCATGCAGACTCCCACAGTGGGCTGTGAACACACACAGCACTTTACATACAGACTCCAACAGTGGGCTGTGAACAAACAGCACTTTACATACAGACTCCCACAGTGGGCTGAGAACACACAGCACTTTACATAGACTCCCACAGTGGGGTGTGAACACACAGCACTTTACATACAGACTCCCACAGTGGGCTGTGAACACACAGCACTTTACATACAGACTCCCACAGTGGGCTGTGAACACACACAGCACTTTACACAGAGTCCCACAGTGGGCTGTGAACACACAGCACTTTACATACAGACTCCCACAGTGGGCTGTGAACACACAGCACTTTACATACAGACTCCCACAGTGGGCTGTGAACACACAACACTTTACATACAGACTCCCACAGTGGGCTGTGAACACACAACCCTTTACATACAGAGTCCCACAGTGGGCTGTGAACACACAGCACTTTACATACAGACTCCCACAGTGGGCTGTGAACACACAACACTTTACATACAGACACCCACAGTGGGCTGTGAACACACAACACTTTACATATACAGACTCCCATAGTGGGCTGAGAACACACAACACTTTACATGCAGACTCCCACAGTGGGCTGTGAACACAGCACTTTACATACAGACTCCCACAGTGGGCTGTGAACACACACCACTTTACATGCAGACTCCCACAGCACTTTACATACAGACTCCCACAGTGGGCTGTGAACACACATCACTTTACATACAGAGCCCCACAGTGGGGTGTTGAACACACAGCACTTTACATACAGAGCCCCACAGTGGGCTGTGAACACAACACTACATACAGAGTCCCACAGTGGGCTGTGAACACACAACACTTTACATACAGACTCCCACATTGGGCTGTGAACACACAGCACTTTACATACAGACTCCCACAGTGGGCTGTGCACACACAGCACTTTATATACAGAGTCCCACAGTGGGCTGAGAACACACAGCACTTTACATACAGAATCCTACAGTGGGCTGTGAACACACACAGCACTTTACATACAGACTGCCACAGTGGGCTGAGAGCACAGCACTTTACGTACAGAATCCTACAGTGGGCTGTGAACACACAGCACTTTACATACAGACTCCCACAGTGGGCTGAGAACACACAGCACTTTACATACAGACTCCCACAGTGGGCTGTGAACACACAGCACTTTACATACAGACTCCCACAGTGGGCTGTGAACACACAGCACTTTACATACAGACTCCCACAGTGGGCTGAGAACACACAGCACTTTACATACAGAGTCCCACAGTGGGCTGTGAACACACAGCACTATACATACAGACTCCCACAGTGGGCTGAGAACACACAGCACTTTACATACAGACTCCCACAGTGGGCTGTGAACACAAAGCACTTTACATACAGACTCCCACAGTGGGCTGTGAACCCACAGCACTTAACATACAGAGTCCCACAGTGGGCTGTGAACACACAGCACTTTACATACATACTCCCACAGTGGGCTGTGAACACACAGCACTTTACATACAGACTCCCACAGTGGGCTGTGAACACACACAGCACTTTACATACAGACTCCCACAGTGGGCTGTGAACACACAGCACTTTACATACTCCCAGAGTGGGCTGTGAACACACACAGCACTTTACATACAGAGTCCCACAGTGGGCTGTGAACACACAACACTTTACATACAGACTCCCACAGTGGGCTGTGAACACACAGCACTTTAGTTTACATACAGACTCCCACAGTGGGCTGAGAGGCCAGTTTAAAAACAGAGAATGCAGAATATCAAAACAGAGTCAAACCTCTCCGGAGCAGTTTGGCCTGGCTCGAAGGAAGACAGAGCACTTCTGCCAAGTCCAGAGTGAAAACGGATCTGGAGCTGCAGCGGTGGCTCGGGTGTGTGTGTGTGTGTGTGGGGGGGGGGGGGCTATGTGGGTTTCGGGTTCGAGTCTTAACGAGGTGCCGGACTGATGGGCTCGCCCACCCAGCACACAAACCGCTCCGTCTGGGGGACACTCCCGCCGAGGCCAGGCCGCTCTCAGCACATTATCGACCTGGAATTAGCTCTTTCATCTCACGCCAAATCCTTTTAATATCAACATCTTTCATATCTGAGGATTAAGCTGAGCGGCAGCACAAGCAAGCCGCAGTGTAGGAGTCACATCGCTTTGGAAACACATGAAAGAAAAACAACAAAAACTATTCCTGTGTTCCTATGAGCATGTAGGAGGGAAGACTGAGGAGAGATACGGTAAGAGCGAAAATGTTGTAAACTTCAAAATAAGAGCCCGTCAGAGTGAGCAGAGGAGAAGGCAGCGTGGAGGTAACTCACTGGGGAGAGTTTTCAGCCTACAGTGGAAGATAAGGAGGTTCACCATGAAAAATAATTGAAGAAAATATCAAACTTTGCACTCTTCCTCTATCAAACGTTAAGTGAAGTAATCAGAGAGACGCTCTTCTCCCAGTGTGCTAATATGGCTCATATTGTAACTGTATAACACACCTGTTATACAGGTATTAATTATTATTATTTTATTTTATTTATCTCTCTGTTTTTATCTTTTAATTTTTATTATTATTATTATTATTATTATTATTATTATTATTATTATTATTATTATTATTATTATTATTATTTTTTTTTTTACCTCTGTAGCACTTTGGGATTTGGTCAAAATGAAAAGTGCAATACAAATACAATTTATTATTATTATTATTATTATTACAGACAGACAGACAGACAGACAGACAGACAGACAGACAGACAGACAGACAGACAGACGGTCAGTCAGAGAGCAACGAAAATACGTTGGTGGTTAATCTCAAAGGAGATGGAGACGGATGTTAGGAAATACTTTTGCTGACCTAAATCTAACTGAAACCACATCGGATTTGGTTGATCTGAGAATGAACTTGAAGAACATGATAAAAAGATTATACCCCCCCCCCACACACACACACACACACACACACAAAGTAACTAAGTAACGTTTACTCTGAGTACATTTTGAATGAGCTACTTTTTACTTTTACTTATACTCGTTTCTTTTTTTTGCCCGTCATTTTACTTCTAGAGTAAAATTTCATCAAAGTAACAGTACTGGTTTTCGGTTTGTTTGTCCGTCTGTTTGTTTGAAGGATTCTGAAGGGGGACAAAACTACTGGGCCTATTTTCATGAAACTTGGTGGGAGGGTGTAGTATGGGCCATGGAAGGACGCATGATATTTTGGAACGCATCCGATCTGTTCAGGTCAAGGGAGGGGGTGGAGCTAGGGGTGGTGGGTGGTGTGTGTGTGTGTGTGTGTGTGTGGGGGGGGGGGGTCAGGGTTATGATCGGACTCACAAAATATATCATAGCATAATAGTAGACTGGAGTATTGGCCGTGGCGGAGGTCTGCGAGTGCACTTCCATAGAGAGCCGCAGTAACGAGTCCGGAAATCATCGATGCTAACAGCCCTGGTTCTTCACAGTTTTCGCCTATGGGAGTTTTGAATGGGTTTTTGGCGCGATGCTTCTAATAATCTCTCTGGGCAATGCTGGCTTAATCAAACGCGAACCAGTGTTTAGTAATATCATCTTTACACAGGAGGACCACTTTTACGAGTTTTGAAGCTTTTACTTGCCGTTAAAAGGACGGCTAGCTAGCAAACGGCTAAATGAGACTACACTTTTGAGTCGATGGGGATATATACGTCAATAACGTCACCACTTCAAAGGGCGAACACGGAAATTATCTTTCCCTCACCTGGTTCAGCCCCGTTCAGCCCGGTGTAATCAGTGCACACATCAACAACAGTCCAGGTTGTGTGCTGACGTGACGTGGAAGCCTATGCGACAGTGTGTAGTTCAGGATTAGCTTAGCTCGAGCATTTTACTTCTAGGGCTCGCATTTACGCTTCAAAACTCATGAAAGTGGTCCTCATGTGTGAAGATTATCCGACTGAACTCTGGTTCGCGTTTGATTAATCTTGCGTTGCCCAGAGACCTTATTTGAAGCATCGTGGCAAAAACCCATTCAAAAATCCCATAGACAGAAACAGTGTAGAACCAGGAAGTTCGGGACTTCCGCATTCTGCCTACAAAAATACGTCATCCCTGCGGCTCTCTATTTAGTAGTTAGATAGAGTAATGTTACTGCAGGAGTCTGTCTTCACAAACCTGGCAACCTGTAATCATTAGCTTAATGCATCAGATCTTGAAATGTGTGTATTACTCGTTTGTTTTTCATTAGTATACTTTTACATTTATTTTATTTGTATTACTTTAATGTAGTTTTATTTTGTTAGCATCATTTTTTGCAAAAGTACTTGTACAAAAGTCAGCATTCTGCAGCATGTGGTGCAGACAAAATGCTGCTACTGTGCTTGTTGCTAAAACCCACAATCGAGTGGGTTTACCAAAGCATTCTAACAAGTTACTTGTAACCTAACCTAAGTTACTTTTTGAAGTAAGTAACAAAAAGTAAACGTCAAATGAAACAGTTGCCTGCTGCCTGCACGGTTGTTCTACATCAGGCGTTCTCGACTTGTTTTGGTTTGTGAGTCGTGACCCTTACACAGAAGCCATGCCTATTCATGACCCCCACTGCACGAAAAGCCGGATTTCCGTCCCCTTAGATCGCCACATACGGCCACATACCTCTCTAATTCCTGGCAGTTCACGCCAGTACAAAACCTGTAGTGTTGCGTTTGTGTTCTCCACTGATCGCCGAAAACACATCTGCGGGTGTCGGCAGGGGGGGCGGGGGGGGGGGGGGACTTTCAGCCGCGACAATAGAGGTTTCACACCTTGCAGTGCGCAGGTATCACCTAATTAGAATGTGAATAGCAGCGAGCTCAGCCCGTCTAGTGAAAAACGAATTAATTAATTGGATGAGACCAGCTCACTCTCACAATACAAGATGGCTTGTGACTGGTGGATAGAGCTGTCACTAACCGCTAGCTTGTCCATTCATTGGATGGAGCCACAGAAGCCGTTTTCCCACATGCGCTTTTTACCGCTAAATGACCGGAACGCGGTCTAATGCCTTCATGTGTGAAAGTTGTTTTCCGGTATAAGCGCGACCCCGTCATCGCGGACATTTCACCAGTTTCGAGCCAGTCAGAAGAGCGGTATGCGCGATCAGGGACACAAGTGTGAAACGTGTCAAGTCATTTGCCGGAGTGCCCACCGCCCGGGTGGGGTCGTCAAAAGGGCCTTTCTGTGTGGAATTTGCATGTTCTCCCCGTGCCTCCCGGGGGTTTCCTTCATATAGGAACCCCCTTCACAAAAACATGCAATATCCTGGTTGCTAATGTGGTTCCTCCTCTGGTCGTTAAGGGCGCCTGTTCAGAGGGAGGGGAACTGGTTGGAATAGCGTGATCCTCCCACGTGCTATGTCCTACCGGTGAAGCTTCCTCTGGCAGGTGAAAAGAAGCGGCTGGCTGACTGCCCATGTCTCGGAGGAAGCATGGAGCCAGTCTCGGCTCTCCCCAGATCGGCAGAGGATGGAGTAGCAACCAGGATTGAGAAATCAAGTGAGCACTAATGGGGGATAAAATGGGATAAAAAACCGGGAAAAAATTTATATAAAAAAAATAATAATAATAATTTGCCGGTCCTTCTCTCATGGGCGAGGTGTACACACGTTGCGAAATGTGGAAGTATTTTGCTTACGTTGCCGACAGCGAAGGCAAGCCCGGACACATCAAACGAAGCCAGTCTGTAAAAAGTGCTTCAACGCGACGCAGGTGAACGGATAAACATCGAACCAGCCAGGCTATTTCTCTCAGACACGGATCCCAACTTCTTCAAATATTTCAGTTCAAAGACTGGTTAGCGAATGTGAATGATACAACATACATGCCCTCTTAAGACAAACGAGTGTGATTTATTGTGTGACAAGCAAACTTATTTCACCATCGGAGTTTTGCCGACCCCCAAAATAAGGAGGATTCCCCATCCAAGTGCACACGTCACTCCCCACCCGCTCTGCAGTGCCGCCCCGCCCCCCAACATACAGGCAATTTCGCTGCTATATTCCCACATGAGAGCACTCAGGTGTGAAGGGAAATTCCGGGAAATGTCCGATATTGACTTACAGGTAATTTTCCGGTACGCATGTGTGAAAACGGCTAGAGAAATATCACGTGATTGGTTGACAGATCTTATGATAGCTTTGCTATTGGTCAAACCCCTGGTCATGCTTGGTTAAACCCCTCCCTAATAATAATAATAATAATAATAATAATAATAATAATAATAATAATAATAATAATAATAATAATAATAATAGTGGTGCTGGTAGTAATTAATGACAATAATAATAATAATAATAATAATAATAATAATAATAATAATAATAATAATAATAATAAAGGTAATAATAATAATAATAATAATAAATCAATGCTGTGTGCTTAAATTCACGTTATTGTTACACTTCAATGAATGCCATCAATATTTATTTATTGAATGGGGAAGAACATTTGCGAGGAACATCGTGAATAGTAAAGCTTTATTAAATCAAATGCAAATCAAAATACACATGTCATAAACAATTAAGATATAAGATAAAAAGCATCAAAGGAGGAGGAGACTGAAATATTACAAGAAAAAAAAGATTTGGGTATCAGACAGCATGTGCAGGCAGCATTAACCAATGTAAACAGGATTAGCAGTTGTTGCAACAACAAAAAAAGATTCATAAGAAAACACTTCTGCAGAGCAGAGGATAGGATCCCTCTTCAACGCTGGGCCTGGCCAGCAGCAGAGATGATTAGAAACTCCATGTTGTCCACGGAAACGCCTCCCGAGTCCCGACCCCGTCTCTCGTCCGTGCAGGCTGGTGAAGGAAGGACACGGAGCTTCTCTCCCTCTAACGTTATGGCAGCGGCAGCTAACAATCACTGAGCTTGACAGTTGACTCTCCACAGTAAGAAAGCACTGTTTTCTTCAGTAGCAACACTGTAGTGCCTTTTAAACATACAATCTGGATCATGTCAGGCTAGATAGAGCAGGATGTTTTCAGGTTTTGCCTTTCTAAACATGAGGGGTCTTTGTTAAGGAACAACTGGATATGAGCCGTTTTTTCTGCCAGTGGCCGGGGGGGCGGTAGCATGTATCGAAAACAAGAAATGTGATAGGAAACAGCTTTAGTGAATTTGTAACCAAACCAGGGATTCCGCTAGACATTTTCCCAGACGGCCAGTGCAGCCGGTAATGTTCCAAAATTCCGGTCCTATCGAATATTTACCGGCCACTATGTTTCCTAAATAAACGTTTTGAATCCATTTATTTCTCTATAGTCCATTCTTTATAGCCTCTATAGTCGTAGTCGATCTTATTTATTCCAGTGTTGTCATTAAGAGGCCGATTTTGCAGCAAGGATATTTAATTGGTCGGCACGTCGTTCTCGGTAAAGGACGCTTTCGTTATTGAAACTGACAACATGCATGCATGCTCCTACTGTAGCCTATCTATCTGCATTTGCAGAAACTCATGAACCCATATCTTCTGGACATTGCCTTGATGAAATAACGTAGCGTTAGCTAAAAGTAATAAGTGCGACAGGGCACAACTTGAATCCCTAGCAATAGGCTACGTAGGCACCTTAATCTCTCCCACTCACCTGGCACCTGTATAGCAGCTCTCCTGCACTGGTTCTCGGCTCCCATGTGGCTTTATTTGTGGTATGCATTTTGATTCATCTCCTCATCATACAGAACCAAGCGCGAGCCATTGATTGATTGATTGATTGATTGATTCGCCCGAGTAGGTAAAAAGGCTTTTTACCTCCGCTAAATTGACAGCCTACGTCGGGTCGCTTTCGCTTTTGACGGCGGCAGGCACGCTTCTGGTTCTTTCCTGCCGTCTTGCTTGCCTGAAGTAGGCTACTTGTTGCATGATCTCGATAAAAAAAAGGACTGGCCTAGCAAGGGATGTCTGTTTTGACATTTCAGCTTCCTCCTGTGTGTTTCCTCACAGCGGGTCCAGCGCTGGCCGGCGGGACTGATGCTGCTTGTGTGGCTTTTAATACTAACGAAAACGTGTGCTATATTTTTATTTTTCACCAACACTCAACAGGGGCGGAAAAACTAGTGATAAACTGCGGATAATGACCTGCCACTGTTTAACTGCAGCTCCTTTTGCGCTAATCCGGATCTTACACCGGTGGCCGAGGTGAATAAGATACGGACTCGCGGGAGTGCGCGTAGGCCGGCTAATTGTTGTTTAACATGCAGGCCAACCGGCTAGGAGCGGGTTATAATACGGATTCCACTGCATGTTAAGAAGTGGCTAGAGTGTAGCAGCAGAACACAGTTCCGAACACATGCATGCGCACGGCCGACTTGCTCCCCCGCGAGAGAACACTTTTCCTCTGCAGAAGACGAACACAGTCCCGAACTCACACACGTGACGTTTAGGCTACTGTAATTCACTGTCCGAACGTAAACAAACAAACAACACTCTGCAACATTACTTGGCCGGCGAGGACAAGCGTGTAATAATGCTCACGGCTTCTTTTGTTTCGCTATCTCTTGCTCTCCTTCTCAAAGTCTCTCAACATGGCGCTTCCTTTTCCAAAAGTCCTTCGGACATCCCCTCACCAAGGAACAAGAGGCATCGCAATTGGACAGATTAATTTAGGAAATCCCAACAATAGGCGTGTCTCAATTCCAAGAACGATTCCCTCAAATTCCAAGAATCAAGAAAGAAAACTTAACCCTTTGTGGTATATAGAAAAACAGGGAAATACTCAATGTATCAGTAGCCTACATTAAAACCAAATACTCAACAGCACAAGACTGTAATATGAAACGAAATAATAATGCATGGTTATGGAACCAGGGTATTACACTCTCCCACCACCAAAAATAGGCATGTCCTCATGACTGATAGGCATACAGTGTCAAGACAACACAAACAACACATGCATGTCAATACAGGAGTGTAACATCATTACAGTTAAACCAGTTAGGTTATACGACCTATCCATTTGTACATGGTGGTAACATATCTCACAACAGGGATAGGCACTATACGAAGTAGTCCAGGTGTGTCATAAGTCAGTCTTGTAGGAGGTCTCTTTACTCTCTAGCTGCTTTCACACATGTTTGGAATTCAGGAGTTATCTAGAGGCCATCCGCATGGGGCTCATGTGTGAACAGATTTTCGTGGCTCATGCGCGCTCCCGCGGAGCCTCCTCCTAGCCGGAGGGAAGTGTAGCCCCAGCCGTAGTCGCAGAAGCGTATTGTCCCCCCCCCCCCCCTCCAGAGCTCCGTGAAGTAGTCAGCTCGTGAGTGCACGAGGACAGAGACATTGTGACAGATTATAAATAGTCGATGTGAATGAGCAAGCAAAAAACACATCAAATGAAGCTCAAAACTGCTCCGTGTGCGACAGCCAACATGTTGCTGGATTGCTGGATTTAAAGGCTCATGGCTCTGATCTGATTTCATGTCTGCTTCGCACAGCACACACATTTAATAAGAATTTTTGGACGCGAGGGTCGTCCCGCTTCCCAGTATTGGACATCGCTAGGTAGGGTATCTGGATCTGGTTGCGTTCATGTCTTTGATTTAACGTTTACACAGCGTTTGTGAAGATTCAATGGCAGAACCGCAAATTCCAAGTAGCGTCAAGTCAGGCAGTATAAAACGAAAACTTCCGGGTATAACCTTCGCAATAATGGCAATTAAATAAAGTAAATGCACGTGTAATGTTTTTTTGTGTGTGTTTCGAAAGATACAGAACGGAGATAAACTGGAAGAATATCTGCTCCCTTCGAAAAGTCAATTTTAACCCGTAGTGAGTCGACATTCAGATTTTTTGTTACTAAGTAATACAACATTTATTTTATTTTGAAGGTAAAAATGTCTAGCTTCCTGTATTCTGTATAATTCTAGTAGGTTTGATGCATTTTAGGACTGAACATAGCAAAGACCTGTTTTGTTTGTAGTGCTTGCGACTCGAGGAAATCGATGCATCTGGGCGTGAGTTGTAGGGTTGTTTAATGAATTACTTACTAACGTTATGCGCAAACGATTATATGCCGTGAACGTTAGGCAGTTATCGCCCATTATGTATTTTTAGTTTTCATAACTCCCCATTGTGTGGTCATGCCCAAATTCCCCCACCCCCGCCCCCACCCCCTCTCTACTTTACAAACTCTGCGGAGGTGCTACTCATGTGTGAATGCAACATGCCTCATGTGTGAAAGGGTACACTTCACGTATCATCCGGGGCAGGCTCAGTGGGGAGCAACCCTCACCTGATCCGGAGTTCATGTGTGAAAATAGCTTCTGAGAGTGTCTTGTCTCAGGTTTTATTTTGTAAAAACAAATCGCCTTATCTGCAGATTTGTGTTTGTGTTTACCCTGACAAATAAAACAGAACAAAACAAAACGTGGAATTTTTCAAATGTAATATTCTTCAGAGATAATCTGATATTTTTTTTCATTTTGGTAATTTTTGTTAGATAGAGATATCGCTGTACTGTACTCGTACTCGTACTGTTAAGTGCTATCTGCCGTTTAGCAGCTGAATGGCAGCCGGGACAAAAGAGAGATTGAGGCGCTTGCTTGGTCCAACCAAAGAATGATTTTCCATTTTCACGTTGTTTCATTTGACTCATAAGTATGGAGTATTTCACAAGTAAAAAAGAAAAAACATTTGAGATAAGATTTATGTTTCTATTCCATAATGTGCAATCCCTCCAAAATGATCTTGTGATTCCTTAAGATGAAACCGGATGGACAAACCCTGTCTTTATTTGTCACAAAACACCGTGGCATGCACACACATGCGCGGCGGCCAGTACACACACACACACACACACACAGTGTGCAGTAGGGCTGTTCGATTTTGCCTAAAAATGAAATTGACAATTTTTTCTCTCAAAACTTGATTTTCGATTTCTTTATACTATTATACTTTTGTTGCCTTGCAGAGCTCTTTTTTTCCTCTTTTTTTCATAAGTGACAAATTACGCTTTTACTCTGAAGGCAGAACAACCAAACTTCCTGTTTTAGCTTGACATTTGCTATGCACAACTTCCTGGCTGTTGCTTGCTAACTGCAGTCACTTGACACTGGTGGATTTGCGCTTTTGGAGGTGAGTCCTAACGTTACTCGGTGGCCTCACGTGTTGTTATGTGAACTAATGGCAACATTTCAGCGTCCAGTGATAACGTCTTTGTTCATGCGCGCACATGTGTGTGTTGTGGTAATCGTTATCTTGCACAGCCTGCCCCGCAGTGCAACATGCTGCTCAGTGCTCACACACTGTGCTTTTTGGAGGGGTTGCTGCTGTCTTTAGTAGCCAGTCACACAGCCTCCCAGAGAGACTTTACAGCGGGGAGAAAAGACGAGTAGTGTCATGTACGCGTGCTGCTACAGCACGCATACATGACAGAGAGCCGCCCCACCGTAACGTAATTACCCTAGTTAAAAAAAATCGATTTTACGATTTTCATTTTTTTAACATCGTCCTAACTAATTAATTTGATTACGATTCCAAATTGATTTATCGAACAGCCCTAGTGTGCAGCTGCAGTGAAGAGCCCGGGGACCAACTTCTTCCAACCGCCGCTGGTCAGACGACCATCTTCTGCATGTTTTTAGTTGGGGGGTCCATATTGATGTTATATGGAGGAAACCCCAGGGAGCACGGGGAGAACATGCAAACTCCACTCAGAAAGGCCCTTTTCACGAGATAGCCCACCTGGGCAGTAGGCACTGAAGACATGAGAGGAACACACCCTCAGCGCCAACAGCCTCCCAGGCTGGAATTAAACCCAGGACCTTCTAGCTGAGGTGACAGCGCAACCACTGCACCACCGTGCCCCTTACAGCACTTACAGTATTCAGGAAGAAGCACACTCACGACACGTGTTTCAAAATAAAAAAGCCAATTTAGGTCAGCTCATTAGATGTTTCTAGCTTCATTAAAAGATGGGTTTTCCGTGGGGAATATGAATATATATTAAATCTCATGCCCCTAAGGTTTTCGAATCCGTTGAAATTTTTGAAATTGGTTATTCACTGCCATGCCTATCAAGCATCTATCACATTATTTCCATGTCGCTCTGACGCAAAACGCGTCAGAGCGACAATCCCCGCCTTGCGGAAGTCGTGCACCTATGAACTGTTGTTGGCCATGGTCCCGCCTCTAGAGGTCCTCCACGCCCCTTCAGAGGCCTTGACCAAAAACAAAAAGGCAGCCATCTTTTTCAACCGCCTAGCCTGCTGTAGCTAATATTAGCTTTCCATAGTTCCTTGCAAAGAGACCAATCTCGGGAACGGAAGCACGTACCGACACGGGACTGGCGGCATTGGAAAGCTCGTCAAATTTTACATCTAGTAGTAGGTGGGTTGAAGTAACGAAATCAACGCTGAGCAATGTACCCGTTTTTACACATTTTTACAGAAAATAGTTACAACATCAGATGCGCGTAACTCCTACGAAAATGCCTTAAAATGCATGAATTTTTTTTTATGAAGACATCTCCCGACATATATACTTCGGTTTAAATTTGGTGCAATTTGGAGGCAATTTTATTTTCGATTTATTTCTTCTTCTCGATATGTTTTATTGTCGAAGCCTTCTTCTTCTTCTTCTTTGAGTTTTATGGCGGTTGGCAAACATATATGTGCATTACCGCCACCTACTGGAGTTTGATATCAGCCAAATGCCTGAGGGGTGGGCATGAAAACGAAGGCCACGCGAGCCCAGTGCATTGTGGGAAATGTAGTATTTCGAGTCCCCGCACCCGCACCTCCCCCCCACACACACAGAGTGGATTTCGGTTGATATCTCTGTGAGTAAACCTCCAATTTCAAAAATTTCAACGGATTCGAAAACCTTAGGGGCGTGAGATTTAATATATATTCATATTCCCCACGGAAAACCCATCCTTTAAGTAAAATGGTGTGGTTTGTCTTAGACCTCGCGGGCCAGACAGAACCATGATGAGGGTCGCATGTGGCCCCCAGGCCGCATAATGCGCAGGTCTGTTCTAGAGTACCATTAACCCAGGCATAATGCCCAGGTCTGTTCTAGAGTACCATTAACCCAGGCATATTCCAAAGCTTAGGGGGGGGGGGGTTTAGCACCTCTTACATCCACATCACTGCAGTTTAAAGGAGCTTTGATGCAGTCACAGCAGAATACGCATCCATTTACTCCATAAGAGTGAGAAGAGCGCATTCACATAGTGCAGAGATTGTAAAGCAGTTGTCTGATGAGCAGACTGGGTTAATCATCTACTGCAGTGGTTCTCAAACCTTTTCACATCAAGGACCCCTAACCTGACCCAAAATTAGACCGCAGACCCCCATTTGATAAGATTTTGTCCCAGGGTCCCCCCCCCCCCCCCCCGATACGATTTCTGCTTTTAGATGTTTTATTACAGAACGTGTATGAAACCCATGATCAAAATAGTCTAACATGCTGTCATGTTACTTATGGGTGAAATTATAGTCCCGTGGAACTAGAGCCCGACCGATATGAGATTTTTGAAACCGATACCGATACCGATTTTAGGGAATAAAAAATTACCGATACCGATAATATCGGCCGATATTTTCTTTTTTTTTATCAAATGTTTATCCCCCATTAGTGCTAATCCCCCATTAGTGCTAATTTTGTATTTATTTATCCTGGTTGCTGCTCCACCCTCTGCCGATCTGGGGAGAGCCGAAAACTGGCTCCATGCTTCCACATGGGCAGTTAGCCAGCCGCTTCTTTTCACCTGACAGGGGAAGCTTCACCGGTAGGCCATAGCATGTGGGAGGATCACGCTATTCCAACGAGTTCCCCTCCCTCCGAACAGGCGCCCTTAACGACCAGAGGAGGCACCACATCAGCAACCCTCAAATATCAAACACTTGACAAAGATATGATTGAGTTGACATGAATTGAAATATGTGATGTAGGCAGGATATTTTACAGCTTATTAATAAACTCAATGCAATGAAACAGTAAACTTAACTGGGAATTTAATAATTATAAATAACTAGAAATACAAAAACACAATAGAACAAATAGTTAAGAAAAAATATCAAATATACACAACATGCTGTCTATAACTTATATATATATATATTAAAAAAAAAAAAAAAATATATATATATATATATATATATATATATATATATATATATATCGGCGCCAAATATTACCGATACCGATATATCGGTAATCACCAATATCGGCCGATAATATCGGCGGGCCGATAATAAAAGATAATACATTCAAATACGATAACACCAACAATTGAGCATACCTCAATCCGCCCACCAAGGGTGTTAAACGAGGGTTTGTAGATTTGTCACAGACATCGCTCAGTGGCACACTGACAAACAAATTAAAAGGTAAACGTCACCATCAAACTTGAAACAAACAACATAACCATAATCACGACTTCAAATTAGCTATACTCTACATACCTCCAAGGATTTACATTTTGTTTCCTTCAACTTCCTTCTAGTATGTTTCAGTCTCCCAAACTCTTACATGTGCTCTTTCATCACCATGCTAATGAGGCCACCCAAAACAGGTGGTGATGTAGGCCTATAGAAAACAGGGTTTCCCAGTCACCTGACATGACATAAAGGGGCAATACTATAGACCCCCTTGTTGGCCATTTTGTGGAGGTTTACAGGTATATGCAGTTTAAGTTCAATCCATGGTAAAAATAAAACTATTAAGTAACAAAATAACTCCTTATAATGTGAAAGTACAAATTACGAAAGGGAACCAAAATCAAACAACGATAGGAGTTTAGCGGGCAGTTACAGTCTTTCTGTTCTAACACTGCTGCTATAGACCCCAAACGCTAAACGCCTATGCCCACAAGCATGGCTCTCTTTTAGCGACTCAGGCTGAATAACACACAGGGACAAAGGAAGAGTTCAGTACTTTACGGGGGGGAATCTCAAAAGTTCACCATGTGGGTTTTTGCAGCCCACCACACAAATAAGACTAAACAGAAAAAGTGAAATTATGGACCAAACTGCTTTCCTCTGCACTCCCCTGTCCTCTGTCTCCATTCACTACACCCATCAAACCAGCCCCCCCCTCCACACACACACTATCACCAGCACACACTGACCGCATAGTGAAAGCTGTTCCAGCAGTGAAGCATAGTCCAACCCCCCTGCGTGCAGAGGCGGTCCTTCCACCAGGCCGATCAGGCAGCCGCCTGGAGCCTCGTCCACTAGAGGGCCTCGCAGACCAGAGCATTTCGTTTTTAGTATCTCCCGAGTCCGTCCCTACCACCGGCCTCCCCCTCCCCCCGCCCCCACAAACACTTCCCCGTTTCTTCTGGACTGGTCAATCCAAACGAATATAAAAAATAAACCTGACTATCATCATTCATGTTGTATCACCCACATTTCACACTCTCACTCACAAAGTAATATGGACGATCTATTTCATTTGATTTCCACCACTTGGGATCGATCGAGTTAGCGTTGTAATTTGCGTGATGAGCAGTCGGTACTGTGACACTGTAACACCACCACTTGCATTATCACGTTCAGTGTGTTTACTTGTCAGTCAGTATCAGAGGCAGAGAGGCTTTATATCAGCAGCATCTAGCTAGCCGCAGTAGAAGTTGTAGAACACAATGAAGCGTTTTCAGAGTGGAGCACAGAAGAAAAAGAGGAAGTTGGAACAGGGGAAGTTTAATGAAAGTTTGACCAAGATGACAAAATTCTTAAAAAAAAACGCTGACTTGACGGAGGACGAGGAGCAGCGAGCAGCTGCAACGTTAATTGAAGCAGCACCAGGTGAGCGTGAGTTAGCTAACAACAACGCTAGCACTAGCAGCCATGCTAGTTCTAGGCTGCCTCTGCCTGCGTCTGCTGGTGCTGTGGCGGCAGCTAATGTCACAACGCGCGGGGAGAACGCCTGCCACGCCTCGGAGGATAAAAGTGACAGTGACAGAGCCGAGTCACCCACGGTGACCACCACCGATAATACCGATGATGATGATGATGATGACAGAGGCAGAGAGGACGCGCAGATCTCCTACTGCCTGTGAAGCTGTGACCTGCTCTCCCTGTGATCTACTGACCTCCTGCCTGGCTGTGAAGCTGTAACCTGCTCAGATCTCCTACTGCCTGTGAAGCTGTGACCTGCTCTCCCTGTGATCTACTGACCTCCTGCCTGGCTGTGAAGCTGTAACCTGCTCAGATCTCCTACTGCCTGTGAAGCTGTGACCTGCTCTCCCTGTGATCTACTGACCTCCTGCCTGGCTGTGAAGCTGTAACCTGCTCAGATCTCCTACTGCCTGTGAAGCTGTGACCTGCTCTCCCTGTGATCTACTGACCTCCTGCCTGGCTGTGAAGCTGTAACCTGCTCAGATCTCCTACTGCCTGTGAAGCTGTGACCTGCTCTCCCTGTGATCTACTGACCTCCTGCCTGGCTGTGAAGCTGTAACCTGCTCAGATCTCCTACAGTAAGTTTTGAATTTCAAATGTTTCTAGTTATTCAATGATATATTTTTCAGTGGAAGTCATCTCTCATTGTGTTAAACCATGCCCATGCCTTTTTCTCTCTCTCTTTCAACATAGAATTATGTCAGCATCCAGACCAGACCTCCATGACCATGTGCATGCTCACTAAAAACGATTTCCTCTGGTGTGATATTTGTTCCCCACTCACTGTGTCATCAATACTGCATCACATACATGCAAATAAATCCAGGCAGAGTCCAGGTGTAACATCAATGATTGTATTGGATAATGTTTTTCTGGCAGGGGGTTACAGAGCAGGCAGACAGGACAAATAGGCTACATATTGCTGTTGCTTTGACTGATGGTTAACATGGTTTCTGAAAAACAATGGAAAATGAACGACATGATTAAGAAACAATAAACAGGTACTGAGAGACAATCAACAGAGGATATCATGAAATGTTCTGTGTAACAAACAAACAAACACCAACCCAATCTGTGAAGGAAATGCCGACGTGCAACTGATAATACCAGACGGCAGGATATAGTGCAGTGTTAAACGTTTAGTGGGACTTGATAAATGAATAAACAAACTTACGTTTACAAGAACGCATGACAATCAGATCAAACAAAGGGATTTGAGGGGGCGCGCAAACACAGCGCGGCAGCCTCCTCCTCTCCATTCAGGGTGTGTTACGCGCGCCCCCGCGTATCCAAGCACCTTATGACACCTGGATTGCGCGGGTGCGCATTGGAGAGCCGCGGGAGAAGGGCAATCAGCGCTGACGCGCATTGGATAGCCGCGGAGAAAGCAGACTGAATGGATGAATTCTTCACAGCCGCCCCCAGATTAGCTGGCTAAGATGTTAGTCAAAGTCGAGGTGGTGCCACAGCAGAGTTGTCATCTTCCGGAATAGCTGGCAACTGGATCAGCCTCGCTACAGGCCTCAGGTAGGTTTTGCCCTTTACCATGACCTCAGCAGTCCGGACCCGTTGGTCTCTACTCCGGATTATCTTGGTGATCCGCCCCACGGGCCAAAGAGCTCGAGGCAATTGAGGGTCTATGATCATGACCACCTTGTCCTCTGCCAAGTCTTCCACAGGTACCTTCCATTTTCTGCGCTCCTGTAGAGTGGGAAGATAGCGTCTGATGAACTGCGCCCAGAAATGGTCGGCCACGATTTGGCAGTGACGCCAGCGGCGCATGGTGAGTGGTTCCGGGGCATAGATCGCTTGAGGTAGAGAGGCATCCCGCCGCCCCATGAGGAGCATATTGGGAGTTACGGGGTCTGGATCGGCCACATCCGATGACACGTAACCCAGGGGCTTGGTATTAAGGATGCCTTCAACCTCTATTGGTAGCGTCAACAGGAAGTCCTCCGAAACGGTTAGACCTTTGACCACTACTTGAAGGGCTGCTTTGGTTGACCGGATCTCACGCTCCCATGCACCTCCGAAGTGTGGAGCATTAGGAGGATTGAGCTTGAATTTGATCTGGTATGACCGGAGTTGTTCTTGGAGCTGCTCATCCATGGCAACAAAAGCCTCACGTAGCTCTCTCTGGGCTCCTCTGAAGTTGGTTCCTCTGTCCGACAGGATTTCATGAGGAGTTCCTCTTCTTGGGATAAACCTCCGTAGGGACAGAAGGAAGGCATCTACGTTCAGGCCATTCAGTAGATCCAGGTGGACAGCTCGAGTGGTCATGCACTTATAGATGATCCCCCAGCGCTTTTCCAGACGTCTACCGATCTTCACAGTGAGTGGCCCGAAGCAGTCCACTCCTGTGGAGTAGAAAGGCGGCTGGTATAGGCGGAGCCGTGATGGAGGTAAGTCTGCCATCAAAGGAACACGGGGCTGTGCTTTCCACCTCTGGCAATCGGTGCAGCTCCTCTGGTGTTTCTTCACAGCCTGTCTCCCTCTCAAAATCCAGTACTGCCGACGCAGTTCGGCAAAGACCCGGTCAGCTCCTGGATGGAGAAGGCGACGGTCTGTGTCCTGGATGAGGAGTTTGGAGACAGGGTGTTGAGGATCCAACACGATAGGATGCACATCAAGAGGGCAGATGGTGTCAAGATTCCTCAGACGACCTCCAACTCGAAGTAGATGCGTGGAAGGATCAAAGAAAGGAGCCAGGGAACTGATTCGGCTGCTCGTAGGGATAGCCTGATCAGCCTTGAGGGCTTTTACCTCTTCAGGAAAGGTCTCCTCCTGGCTGGTGCGTAGCAGACACCTCTCAGCTTCCTTAAAATCAGAATCAGCAGAATCAGGACCACCTTCGGCCGCCCCCTGTAGGACCTTGTGCATTTCCAATAGGAGCTCTTTCCAGTTGCTGTACTGTGAAGAATCTGGCAGCTGTTGTGAACAGGTAAGACTACAGAAGGTGGACCTTTTCAGCTCGGTGATCTCCTCCTTTCCAGGAACATGCAGGACTGGCCACCGATCCGAGGGACCTTGGAGGAAGAGGGGACCGCATCTCCAACGGCTTGATGTTGCTAGCTCGGCTAATGTCTTGCCGCGAGTGATGTCGTCGGCCGGGTTGCTTGCAGAGTCTACGTACCTCCATGCTTGTGAATTGGTGAGCTCTTGTATCTCCGCAACTCGGGTGCCTACAAATACTTTGTAGCGACAAGACTCAGAGTTGAGCCAGTGCAGAACGGTGGAAGAGTCGGTCCACAAGTAGGTGCACTGTAATGCCAGCGTGAGTTCTCGCTCCAGAAGGGAGGCCAGCTGAGCTCCGGTGAGGGCTGCACATAGCTCAAGACGTGGGATAGAGAGCTGCTTCTTTGGAGCTACTCTGGAACGAGCCATCACAAATGAGGTACTGACCTTGCCCGCCGTCTGGACAGAGAGGTATGCAACACAGCCGTATGCCACCTCAGATGCATCACAGAAGACATGCAGGTCATACACTGTGTTTTCTTCTGAGAGTGGTGGAGGAAAGTAGGATCGCGGTAGTGTGATGGCTGTGAGGTCAGGCAGTTCCTGTTCCCAAGATTCCCAGATGGTGAGAAGATCAGGGGGAATGTTGGGGTCATCCCAGCCACGTTTCTTGGCCCACAGCTGTTGTACAATGACCTTGGCCCGGGTGGTAAAAGGGATGATATAGCCGAGAGGATCGTATTGGCTGGCAAGGACCTTGTAAATATGCCGCAGTGTGGTCGGATGACTCTCAGGGGACCGGCTCTTGTACCCAAGGACATCCAGAAGGCAGTTCCAACGTAGGCCAAGAGCTGGCTCCTGGGGATCAGTGTGGTTCTGCATGAGCCACAACTCCGTAGCAGCCGACCTTGCGGTGGAGGGCAGATGAGCAACCACTGTAGGTTGGTTACTTGCCCACTGACGGATGTCGAACCCTCCGGAGGCGAGAAGCGGCCGCATCCTGTCAATCAGGTCCTTGGCAGCCTGAGATGTCGAAAGGCTCTGGAGGCAATTGTCAACGTAAAAGCTCTGCTCCAATGAAGACAAGATGTCCTCATTGCCTTCCTGGTTCTTTCTGACGTGCCTTTGGAGTGCGAAGGTGGCACAACATGGACTGCATGTGGTGCCAAAGGGCAAGACCTGCCACTGATAGACATCGGGTTCCCGGTCCCCCTCCATATTCCTCCATATGAAACGTAAAAGCGGTCGGTCCTCTGGGAGGAGACGAACCTGGTGGAACATTGCCCGGATATCCCCACTGACTGCTACGGCATATTGGCGAAACCGTAGGAGGACACCGAGCAATGAGGGACCCAATGGAGGGCCAGGCAGCAGCTGGTCATTCAATGACAAGCCTTGATATCGGAAGGAGCAGTTAAAGACCAGACGGTCCTTGTCATTGTGGTGGACAAGATGATGTGGAATGAACCAGGATTCAGACGTCCGGTCTTCAGCTCCAGGCTCCAGCTTTACCACCCATCCGCCATCCACCAGTTTCTGTACCTCTTGGTTGTAAATCTGGGCCTTTCTCAGATCACGTGTCAGTCGAGTCTCTGTGCCCTTGAGTTGTGGCATAACAGCTTGCTTCCTGGCCCTCAGAAGAGGGGCTCCCTTTACACGCAGGAGTGGTGTGGCATAATGCGGGGTACCTTCAGTTAGGACGAGCGTAGTTCTTGCCTCAAGTGTAGCAATTGCTTCCTGATCCTGACGGGACCTCATGATCAGTTTCTCACTTCTGTAAGGGAGGACATCGAGCTGCCATAGCTTCGCCACATGATGATAAACGTCATCTGGAGTTGGTTGCAGAGTGGTGAAGAGACATTGCTTCATCTCTGCCGGATGGGGAGTGAGACCATCAGGGCCCTGGAGTGTCCAACCGAGCTGCGTTCGAACAGCTGCCGGAGTGCCAGCGGAGCCAAACCTGACTGGCTCTCGGGCAGCAATCAGGTGTATGTGGTCTGATCCGATCAAAAGCAGAGGGTGTACCTTCTCGAATGCTTGGAAAGGGATACCTCTCAGGTGCCTGTAACGTCTCTGTATGGCTGAGATCGGGTACGACTGGTCGGCAAGGGCTAGTGGCTCAGCGGTAAATGCCCCTTGAATGCTGTATGTCTTGTCAGGGCTGAAGAGTGGGGAGACCTCAAAGTCCACCGACTGTCCGCTGAGGTTTACTACATCTTGACGTACGGTCTGGAGTGCCAGATGTTCCCTTCTGCCCTGTAGCTGCAGTTGAGTGACTGCTGCAGAAAGGATTATGGTCCGTTGGGCCCCGTCATCAAGGATTGCAAAGGTCTGGAGAGAGTTCTGTTTACTCCTGAGCAGTACCGGCACAACCTTCAGGTACACCCTACCAGTTTGCACAGGGTGAGGCACGTACACCTTGTTGAGTGGAGTGACGAGGTAGATGCTGGACTTGGCTATGCTGTGCAGCACTCGGAGATGGACCTTGTTACACTCACTGCAAGGCTTTCGCAGAGTGCAGTCGTCGACTCCGTGGGTTGTGCGGCCACATTTTTGGCATCGTTTACCATCCGCAATCCACTTGGAGATCTGCTCAGGAGTCCTCCTAATTATCTCGGAGCACTGAGACAGGTAGTGTTCGACACTACCACAGAAAAGGCAGACCCGGTTGCGAGTTTGGAACATTGTACGTGGTTTGCCCCTGGCGTCTGCTGCTTTGGGTTTGTCCATAGCCTTTGCCGGTCTCTCTGAGCCATGATATATGGAGGTCGGTTGACTAGACGGCTTTGTGGATCCCCTCTCCCGACTTGGCCCTGGCTGCGGCTTCTCTGACTGGTAACGCTGAGCCATCCTGAAGGAGAGACGTTGGGCTTCAGCCTTAACTTTGAGCCAGCCTGCCAGATCCTGGAGATTATAGGGATTTAGGCAACATGTGTCCAGTCGACCCCGGACTTGGAGATGTTCAATGAAATTGTCTCTGTAGTGCCTAGGAATCTTACTCAGCAGACGATCCACATGGCCAGTACAAGCGAGCTCAGTTCCATCCGGGCCCTCCAACGAGGTCAGCATCCCAACCAGAAGGTCAACACGGAGTGAAAAGGTCTGGAAAGCCTTGGTATCGCCGCTCCGGATGTCCGGAATGTTCATTATAGAGGCGATCTCACTTTGGGCTAGCTGGTGAGGTTGCCCGTACTGACGTTGGAGGGCGGTCATAGCAGCAGTATAGGGTTGGGGGTAATGCCGGTATGCCTGTGCTATCAACCGGGCTTCTTCCAGCATAAGATGCTCCATGAGGACTCTATACTTATACTGTTCTGAGAGCTCCGTATGTGGATTCAACAGATGATCCAAGGCCATCTTAAGATCAGTGAATTCACGTTCACTGTCATGGATCATGTTTGGCAGGACAGGCACTGGCACAGGCTGCAGATGAGTCTGATGTGGATATGTAGGAGACTGATGGAACTGAGGCACGTATGCAGCCTGAGAAGTCAGGTCAGGTGCATAACGGGCCTGAGAAGTCGTCTGAGGCATGTAGCTGGCCTGAGAAGCTGGCTGAGGCACGTAGCTGGCCTGAGAAGCTGGCTGAGGCATGTGGAAAGCCTGAGAAGCTGGCTGAGGCACGTAGCTGGGCTGAGAAGCTGGCTGAGGCATGTGGAAAGCCTGAGAAGCTGGCTGAGGCACGTAGCTGGGCTGAGAAGCTGGCTGAGGCACGTAGCTGGGCTGAGAAGCTGGCTGAGGCACGTAGCTGGGCTGAGAAGCTGGCTGAGGCACGTAGCTGGGCCGAGAAGCTGGCTGAGGCACGTAGCTGGGCTGAGAAGCTGGCTGAGGCATGTGGAAAGCCTGAGAAGCTGGCTGAGGCACATAGCTGGGCTGAGAAGCTGGCTGAGGCACGTAGCTGGGCTGAGAAGCTGGCTGAGGCACGTAGCTGGGCTGAGAAGCTGGCTGAGGCACGTAGCTGGGCCGAGAAGCTGGCTGAGGCACGTAGCTGGGCTGAGAAGCTGGCTGAGGCACGTAGCTGGGCTGAGAAGCTGGCTGAGGCACGTAGCTGGGCTGAGAAGCTGGCTGAGGCACGTAGCTGGGCTGAGAAGCTGGCTGAGGCACGTAGCTGGGCCGAGAAGCTAGCTGAGGCACGTAGCTGGGCCGAGAAGCTGGCTGAGGCACGTAGCTGGGCCGAGAAGCTGGCTGAGGCACGTAGCTGGGCCGAGAAGCTGGCTGAGGCATGTAGCTGGCCTGAGAAGCTAGCTGAGGCATGTAGCTGGCCTGAGAAGCTAGCTGAGGCATGTAGCTGGCCTGAGAAGCTGGCTGAGGCATGTAGCTGGCCTGAGGAGCTGGCTGAGGCACGTAGCTGGGCTGAGAAGCTGGCTGAGGCACGTAGCTGGGCTGAGAAGCTGGCTGAGGCACGTAGCTGGGCTGAGAAGCTGGCTGAGGCACGTAGCTGGGCTGAGAAGCTGGCTGAGGCACGTAGCTGGGCTGAGAAGCTGGCTGAGGCACGTAGCTGGGCTGAGAAGCTGGCTGCGGCATGTGGAAAGCCTGAGAAATCGGCTGAGGTGCATAGGAGGCCGAAGTGTAGTGCCTTGTCGACCACACCGGCTGCACAATAGCTGAAGAGGTGCTTAATTGTGATCGCTGGATAGATGCAGCAGGCAGACCAGTGTAGGAAGATACTGTAGAGCCCACAGAAGATGATGGTTGCAGCCAGTGGGTTAATTCCTGCACCGGTTGATTCCCTGCGGCTGGGAAATGTATGGCCTCGCTGCTGTCCCCATTGGTCTGCTGAAGCTGCACGTGATGAGACCTGGACTTGGTATTAGTCAATGTTGAAGCATAGTCCTGCATCCCATCGCCTATTCGAAGTGAAGCGTGTGGTTGCTGTCCCGCTGCCGCTATGGTGGATTCATATTGAAGCTGCTGGAGCGGATCCGCCGGTAGACTATGCTGTGGCGTTGGTTGATGGATACTCAAAGGATAGGGTGCAGGTAGTGCAGTAGACCAACTTGGTAACAATGGAGTCATTATTGAATGAATTGGTGGAGACGGTGGATCATGAGCACCATACCATCCAGTGGCTTGAGAAGGTACTGCCACAGTGTTCTTCACAGGGGTTGACCTGGCCAAGGCTGTGAATTTTATAGCTGGGAGGCCAGGTACTGGGCCTTGATGCACGGCACCCATCCTAGGCCGCACTACTTTTTCTGTAGTCACAGCATGTGAGCCTGTGGGGTCCACAAATGAATATTGTTCTGAAACAACCTGGTGTTGGTCGTATTGGTCTCTGTCCTCTGATTCAGACCCACTGCAATCCAGCTCATGAACCGGGCTGAAGAGGGGGTGTGTAATATCTCGATAGCTGCCTATCGTCAGTCCCGCCATCCTGCTGCCAAGGTCTTCGTAGCTCTTTCGCCTCATCAGCCTGTCATCAGACTGTGGTGGTGCTGTGGCCCCTACTAGCTGAGCGGATAGGACAGGCTCGGCCTGGCCCTGAAGAGCCATTGACTGCTCCATTGGCTGCAGCTGTAGTTGTGCCTGATGTAACCCCTCTGCTGTACATGGGGGCCTTGGGGATGTTGAAGCACTATTATCCTTATCTGCCATAATGATGATTTGATTTATTAGAATAGTACGTAGTGCTTTGAATATCCAGTGGGTGCTAGGATCCGCTCGAAGGACCATAAAAACGATTTCCTCTGGTGTGATATTTGTTCCCCACTCACTGTGTCATCAATACTGCATCACATACATGCAAATAAATCCAGGCAGAGTCCAGGTGTAACATCAATGATTGTATTGGATAATGTTTTTCTGGCAGGGGGTTACAGAGCAGGCAGACAGGACAAATAGGCTACATATTGCTGTTGCTTTGACTGATGGTTAACATGGTTTCTGAAAAACAATGGAAAATGAACGACATGATTAAGAAACAATAAACAGGTACTGAGAGACAATCAACAGAGGATATCATGAAATGTTCTGTGTAACAAACAAACAAACACCAACCCAATCTGTGAAGGAAATGCCGACGTGCAACTGATAATACCAGACGGCAGGATATAGTGCAGTGTTAAACGTTTAGTGGGACTTGATAAATGAATAAACAAACTTACGTTTACAAGAACGCATGACAATCAGATCAAACAAAGGGATTTGAGGGGGCGCGCAAACACAGCGCGGCAGCCTCCTCCTCTCCATTCAGGGTGTGTTACGCGCGCCCCCGCGTATCCAAGCACCTTATGACACCTGGATTGCGCGGGTGCGCATTGGAGAGCCGCGGGAGAAGGGCAATCAGCGCTGACGCGCATTGGATAGCCGCGGAGAAAGCAGACTGAATGGATGAATTCTTCACACTCACTCACCTGCTGCCTGGCTGTGACCTGCTCTCACATTATGATCTCCTACTGCCTGTGAAGCTGTGACCTGCTCTCCCTGTGATCTACTGACCTCCTGCCTGGCTGTGAAGCTGTAACCTGCTCAGATCTCCTACTGCCTGTGAGGATGTGACCTGCTCTCCCTGTGATCTACTGACCTGCTGCCTGGCTGTGATTAACAGCTAAACTCCAGCACACACACACACACACACACACACAGTAAGTTAAGGATACAGTTGTACACTAATCTTTTCATCTTATAGACAACACAAGGGTTTACATTGCAAATGTTTCTAGTTATTCAATGAGATATTTTTCAGTGGAAGTCATCTCTCTCCTCCTTAAGTTATTTACTTGTCCCCTTCTCTTCTTCTCTCTTCCAATGTCTCTCTCCAGGTTGTTCCAACATCCCAACATCATACATGATGACCTGACTGCCTGTGGCTGTGATGTGGTGATCATCTGAGTGTGTGGTGTCACTGGTGTGATCTGAGCATGTTTTATTAATTAAAGGCTATATACTTATATTACTATTGCCACATTGTCTTCTTCTAACTGACTGGTTATTCTGGTGACTATTCTGGTCAAGTCTGGTCAATGAAGCATAATCATTATGCATTATGAAGCATGATTATGCCCATTGAATCTGAGGGGGGATGTAACTTCAAACAGCCTCTAAATATGGCAAAAATACCCTTCGGGGCGCCACCGGTAGGGGCCTCCTTCGTGGCTTGGCCTGGAGCCTCCAGATGCCCAGGACCCCCTCTGCCTGCGTGATAACAGAACTCTCCTACAGCGGCTGGCTATCCGGGCCAAAACCACGTGCTCGCTCGCTGGCTGCACAGAAACATGGCTGAAAACACAGTGTCTCACGCTGAGCTCGCAAATATATTTTCTGCTGACTTCACACTTCGCAACGATTTCAGAACTGTCCGTCTTCAACGGTCAAATGGCCGAAGACGTGCAGGTATTTGTGTCAAGATGGAACATCCTGCTTTGATTTGTAAGCGCTTGTTAAAGGCTTCATGAGGATGCAAGTCATTTTATCAAAACAGACCGTAACCCTAAAGAGGCTTGGGGGTGTGTGTGTGTGTTACCTTTCCCCCAAATCGTGCATTACTAACACAGTGTTAGTAATGCACGATTTGGGGGAAAGGTGCGTTTAGCGATTATGGTGGACAATATTGCGATTTGCGATTGTAATTGCGATATAATAAACAAATGGTATCTAGGGATGTGCCGGCATGAGTTTTTGATGGTATGATAACCTTGGACAAAAATACCACGGTTTCACGTATCACAGACTAAAATACTTGAAATATGTTACAATTTAAAATATATTAAAACTAAAAAAATAAAACAATTTGAAATAAAATTATCTTTACAAAAAAATGTAACATTTTGAGACATTTGCCTGTCCCAAACACGTAAAAAATAAACTAGAAAAAATAAACTGCACTGTGTTACAGCACATGTATGTGACATGGATGTCTGTCCAGTAATACAATGATACACCCCGATGGCCTTAAATGCCACACTCACGTGAGGCTTCTTGAGAGAGAGGTGAGGTAACGTGCATCTGAGACTTTATCGAGGGACCATGAAGGTGTCATGTGACAGGCTAGTTAGCCTGGAGGTGCTGCTGCTGGCAGCTGCGACAGTGTTTTGCTGCTATCAACCTTGTTAATCTCTCGCGTGTAACATTAGTTTAGAGGAGGCGCTCACACACACACAGACACACACACACACTCAAAAAGACGTGAAAAAATAATAATAATCGCACACTTTTGCGGTTATGTAATCGCACGTGCTGACAACGTGATTGCGATTCGATTAATCGTGCAGCACTAGTGTGTGTGTGTGTGTTTTTGGGGCGGGGGGGGGATCCCGGGTTCATGACCCCCCCTGCCCGCTCAACAAGCAGCTCTTTGTGTTGCCTCTGACTTGACAGGCTTTGCGCTTTGCTTTCTGTTGTTATTCCAGTCGTACAGTTAGGACAGTAAGCCAACAAAACACACACTTAGCTTGTCAACATTACCAGCCTCTCTGTTTCAAGCAAAATGCAACAAAAAATGCACAGAAATTGTGAAGTGCAGTTTGATTAAGATTACAGAAATACAGTATGTATAATTTATAGCCATGCCATGCGATTGGAAAAAAAATGAAAGCCTCAAATAGCACACACACCAATTAAGTGATTTTCTCTGGATTTTTGCAGCCCAGTGATTATTCAGGATGGAGGAGGTGCGGCTAGGTTCTGTTCTGGTTTGGCCCGGAGGCGTGCGGCTCCGAGCTCCTCTGTCCCGCTCGGGTTACGCTGCCTCCCTTCCTACAGCGCTTATTCTGAGACGCACTCTCCCATCTGTTTGTTTGTGTTTCAGGGTGTGTGGGACTTTCAGAGTGTGTTTGTGTATGTCGTAGGGATGACCGGTGGTGAATGAACATTTTGGCCGATACCGATATTAACATTACTGTTATGGCCGAAAACCGATGTCGATATGATCCGTAAAAAAGCAAGTTGTTATGATAATCACATGTTGTACATCGCGACAAACACGTGGAAACACTGTGAATTAAAAAAAAAGCATGGCCTGGGTCCAGACCTTCAACAACCGCGGAGTTGACTTTTGGCTGCTTCTGGTCTGGCATCATGCAAATGACCTTTCCTGGGTTGACAATTATTAACCAATGAGCACCGAGAGGTACTAACGATTAGCCAATCAGCATCAATAAATAGCGCAACGGGCGGATCTAAATGCGGTTGTCAAACGGTTGTCATCAATGGGGGCTGCCATAGATGAGAGAGCCTCTGCTATCGAGGCTGATTTGAAATGTGAATGACACTGACTCTGCTTTGAAGGCATTTATTCAAAGGGGAGATGTTTTCTTACGTTCTCCCCACTGGATTTACTAACGTTAGATCCAGACAGATCCGTTGGTCGCTAGTGCTTTACTAACGTTAGATCCAGACGGATCCGTTGGTCTCTAGTGATTGGTTTGGCAAAATGGAATTCCCCGGGGGGAATCCCCTCATAGAAATAACTTAAACAGAGCTCCATCTCAGACTGAAGATGGACATGGATTGTAATGAGTTGACAGTTCATTCTGATATCAGGCTAGTGTCAGGGGGGAGCGCGACAGACCGCCGCCCCGCATGTTGCCTGGCGCATCATTTGCTGGCTGGCACGGCCAATCTGGGCTCCGTCACGGGACGCGCGTCGAGAGTGGAGCCGCCAGATGGGACGCCGTTCAGCTGGCGCACCCCTTTAGTTCATTGATTCATATCACAAAATACACTAACTGTGGAATTCATGATATTTTGACACCAGGAGAAGCAGAATGAAACTGTAATTCATTCTTTTTTTCCTTTTCTTTTTTTGTGGGTCGGATTCGAACCCACGTCGGCCGCGCGAAAACCAAAAACAACAAATACATGAATGCAAAAACTACACATTTACACAAGCATTATGTAAACCTGGACACATTTCAGTGCCTGCATCTCTTAATAAAAATAGCAATATTTGCCACCAGTCTATCGATAACATAAGAGGAAGTCACGATATATTGATATCCCACCCCATAGACAAAAGTGTCTGCATCTTCTTTTTCTGATTGCCCCCATTTTCTCCCCAATTGTACTTGGCCCCTGCTGCCCTGGTCGCTGCTCCACCCTCTGCTGATCTGGGGAGAGTCGTAGACTAACACCATGCTTCCTCCGACACATTAGTTGCCAGCCACTTCTTTTCACCCGAGAGCGGGGAGCTTCACCGGCAGGACGTAGCACGTGGAAGGATCATGCTATTCCCACCAGTTCCCTTCCGCCCCGAACAGGCGCCCCGACCGACCAGAGGAGGCGCTAGACCTTTTCTAAGTGAGAGGTAGATTCCCGCTAAATCCTACTTTTGATTATGATGTGCTTGCTGAGCTGCACTTTGGGTTGACCCAATTGTTTGGGAAAGAAATCAAATTATTCTTTCTTTTCAGCCATGGTCATAAGGTTAAATAGTCTCTTCAGCGACTTGTGTGCTAAACTAATGCAGGATAGCATGCAGAAGGACTCCTAATACTCTCCTATATCAGATCTCCTAGTCTCTGCAGTGAGGATCCATTCCAGATCCGCATTATGTCACAAGGCGTGGAGGTTGTTTATTCCACTCCTGCGCTGGTATTTTTCAGGACGGGGGAATTTCACACACGAGGTGCCTGAGTACATATTGCGCAAAGCTGCTGTGAGCCCAAACCAAGAGTGACCTCCTCTCCAAAAAAGAGATAGATGATGAAAGTAATATGAGCAGGGAGGATTTGAAAAAAGATGATGAAAGCAGTATGAGCAGGGAGGACTATGGGTTTTCCCCTGGCAGACGCCGGCTATTTACACACAACAGCTTCACACCTCCTCCAATAACTGCTTCATGAGCCACACAACAACCCACAGCTGCAAGTAGTTCCATTCAACTGGATCTTGGCAGAGATGGGGACTTGGACTTGAGTCGCACTGCACACAGTGACTCGAGACTTGACTTGAGACTCGTCCTTAAAAGACTTGGAATCGACTCGGAATCAAGATTTGGGACTCAACTTGGTCAATCATCATCATTATTATTATTATTATTATTATTATTATTGTTATTATTATTATTATTATTATTATTATATTATTATTGTACTGGTGTTGTTGTGGATTAACATTAAGGAAATGTCTACTAATAAAAATGTAATCTAATCAATGTTGATACTGTATGCTAATAATATCATAATTAAATAATAATATTACATAATTAAATAATACTATTATAAATAATTGCATGTATTGCAGTGTTTGCCCTACCATTCTACAGGCCTGGCCAGGCCAACGGCGCCCCCGCCAGGCCAGAAAATAAATTGCAAAAAAGAAAAAAGAAAAGAAAAAAAATAGCTTTTTTCCCCTACTCTCTCCAAAATCTCAACAAACCTTTATGGCATATTATTACAATACAACAATACTGGTGTTGGCAGTGTTGACAGTAATAGAAGATGCCAAATCATTCAAAACAATAAGCATTTTGCTTTTACGAGCATTGTGTCAGCATGCAGCGCTGTTCCAAAACGTTGTTGCCTGGGAAACGCACATCCCATAATAGAACTGTTCACATCGCATCACATAATAGTATGATGATACTTGAGATGCCATTGCGAACATAGATGCGAACAGGTTAGCTAAAAGTTTAGCATCACCAGCGACGGCCCCCACCGTTGCGGTCGGGGTACGTTTCGAAATCCCTCCAGGCCTGAATTTTTTTCTAGGGGAAACACTGTAATGTAATGTTTAAGTTTAAGTTTAAGTTTATTTATTTGCACTCATTTAAAACATAATATAACAAACATACACATTTGCCTACATATTGTGCAGGTGAACATCTAAAAAACCCGAGAGAGCTTGTAAACATGATGTCACCTCTTATCAATACACAATCAATAAATTAAAAACAGAAATAAAACTGAATAAAAGAAAAACATAAAAAAGTGTGGGTGTGCTGTGTGTGAAAGGGTGTATGTGGGCGGTAGAATTAAGTTAGGTTCATCAGATAGATCTTAAATTTGTGTTTGAAATGATTGAGAGATTTGGACTGGGATACAAGATGATAAATATTGTTCCATATCTGGACACCCCTATATCTGATAGAGAACTGACAGAGTCCAGTGCGGTAAAATGGGAGGTGTAACAACTTGGCTTGTCTAGTGTTGATATTGTGAACGTTGCAATTTACCTGAAAAAAAGCTTTACAGGGCAAGGGAGTGGAAACATCCTGGGACAATACATTGAAAATAAAAATACATGTTAAGTACTTATTTAAATTGAAAATTGTTAAGATATTTAACTGTTTAAAGAGCGGATCTGAATGAATGTAATGTCATGTCATGTAATGTAATGTAATGTAATACAGTATTCTAATAAAGGAGTGATGCTGAGTTCCTTAGTTGTAGCTATGTAGTGTTCTAAGCAGACCGGATGGCAGCAGATACTGTAGAACGCTCATCCATAAGAGACTTGAGACTTGACTTGGTCTTGTGACCAAAGACTTGAGACGACTTTGCTCAAAGACTTGAGACTTGACTCAGACTTGCAAAAAATGACTTGTGAGCATCTGTGATGTGGTCAGTGGGGAGGTCAGCTGACCTGGGTACAAGTCTGTCTGTCTCTAATAAAGGACTCAGTGGATATTTTACTTAAGTACAGTGGTTACTCATTAATTTTGGCCACTTTACTGGTGGGTTTCCATTTTCCAAAGTGCTGCTGCAGTAGCTTGTGGGGGAGGCATTTGTCATTTACATGTTTGATTTGTTCTTTACACAAGCCCCGCCCGCAGCAGCAACACAGCAAAGTGGCCAAACGAAATGAGAAACAACTGCAGAAGTCAAATCAGCTAGGTCAAAGTAACATTGTTGTTAGCCGTGATATTTTCCACGTGAGATTGTTTTAACTGCATTTGGAAAATGTATCCTCTGCAATTAATGTGATTTAAAATGTAGTGAAGTACAGTAGTAAAACGTGTCAAGTAAAAGTAAAGTTACTTTAAAACATGTACACTACACACGCTCGATAAGATGAATAGCACAGGCTGCAATGTACATCACATCGAAATGTATAACTGCACGCACATGTGCCATACAGGTTGACACATACAGAGTATGTGATATAAAATGCAAAGTTCAAATCAGACACTTTGGGAAGAGACTCGCAATAATCAGTGTGTGTGCGTCTGTGGCGTTGGTGAACACTGGGTTATACGTCTGAGCAGTTTCAGCATAGCAGCGTTCAGTTGTCGGCTTCTCAGCTTCCACGAGCCAAAAGCCCGCTCGTTTTGGTCGACGTAAACAAATAAACGCCCGCGCTGCGCGGAGAGACTAAGAAAACACGCGGCTGGAAAACAACTTTCCTTCATTTGCCCTTAGGGATGGATGCCTCTCAAGCGGTTTAATGTGAGCAACGTGTGTGTGTGTGTGTGTGTGTGTGTGTGTGTGTGTGTGTGTGTGTGTGTGTGTGTGTGTGTGTGTGTGTGTGTGTGTGTGTGTGGGGTTGTGTGTGTGTGTGTGTGTGTGCGTGTGCGGTTGTGTGTGTGTGTGTGTGTGTGCGTGTGCGGTTGTGTGTGTGTGTGTGTGTGTGTGTGTGTGTGTGTGTGTGTGTGTGTGAGTGAGAGAGAGAGAGAGAGAGTAGAGGGAGAGATTCAACACTCTGCACCCTTTAAATATCTGATCAATTAAACAGATTTGAGTTTGACCCATCCTCTACTAGGAACCTTCCTAGAAGGAGCAGTGGGCAGCCGCAGTGTAGCACCCGGGGGCGTCTAGTGCCTTGCTCAGGGGCACTGACAGGAGTATTAACCCTATAACATACTAGACACTACATATATTTGATGGTGGGAGCAGGAAACTCTAACATACAGTACATATATTTGATGGTGGGAGGAAACCGGAGCACCCGGAGGAAACCCACAAAAACACAGGGAGAACACGCAAACACCACACAGAAAGGACCTGGGATGGACCGGGGTTCGAACCTGGGACCTTCTTGCTGCGAGGCAACAGTGCCAACCACTGAGCCCCCGTGCCGCCGGAGCTTCAATCAATATTCCCTGGACAAATCCGGGTTCAAAGGAAAATCCAGCAGAAAGCAAGCATGGGCCAAACCCAGGTCCAGCAAGAAAACCTTATTCAACCAGCTGTAGGTTTCTAAGCTTCTGGGAACAAACTGCATTTTGAATTCATTTAACTCCGTTTGAGCTCAATGGAATGCCTTTTCCTTTGTTTTAACCAGGAAGGAAGTGAATAATGCAGTGGTTCTCAAATGGGGGTCCGTGGCACTTTGCATGGGGGTCTGCGAAAAGTTTTCAGGAAAATAAAAATAAAAACTTTTTGTGTGTGCAAAAGCTTCACAGTTCAACGGAAATATGTTATGCTTTAAATCTAAAATGGTTCATGGATTACATTCTAATCTAACAAACCTATCAATTTAAAAGTCAAGGAAACAATTAAGCTTATAGCCCAAAATCACAAATCAGAATGAGGGGATATATTTTCTATCTTGTAAGGGCTCCTTGAGAGCAGCTCATTTTGGTGCCGGCCTAACAGGGATTTTACACGCCACCCTTTAATGTACAGATGTATAGGGCTGACCTGGCCTGACCCGGGCTGAACCCGGGCTGACCCACGCTGAACCCGGGCTGAACCCAGATAGTCCACAATTCGTTTGAAGGAGCCTGATTCGACTGCCAATCACTCACAGTCAAAGAGTGGTAAAATGTGGTTATATAAGTTCCAATAGGGGTGGTAAACATTTGCTTGGTTTCTCCCGATTGTGATGTGTATAGCCTATTTTGGTATTCACCTTATGTAGCCCCGCCCACTTGACCCCTTGTGTCACGACTTCCTGTTCAAAACGCCGGCTGTTTTACCTGCTCAAACTAGTCTGACTCGCCTGGTCAAACCTAGTTTGACTCACCTATGACTCAGACTAGGTTTATGAGTCACAGGAAGTGTACAGTAAACAATCAGAACTTCCGATTATCGGAAGTACTACTGTAATTTGCTACTGTTGTGTCAGCTAGAATTAGCTAGACATATTTTCTGTGATGCCCTCTGGGACATGCTTATGAATTAGGGCTATACAAATAAACTTGACTTGACTTGAAGTGCTGAAGCCTTACACAGATGCATAGGCTCTCGTGAAGGTTGAAACAGAAAATCCTTACTTTACAGGTTGTTGTATCATGTCATGTGTCAAGCAGGTCAGCCCGGTCAAGTAGCAGTGCGTCACTAAATGATGTGGAACATTTTGCAGCATAGCGCCACCCATGGAAGGAGGGCTTACCAGAAACAAGCGAAATTATGAGGAAACGCCACAACAATGCATTTATTTGTTATACATGTTTTGTGATTTGAATAATGAATACTGATCAGAGTAAGCTTTTAAAAGACATTTTAGTGACAATTGCAAGTGACAAATATATATAAATTTATGATTTTTGCAGAGACCCCCCCCCCCCAAAAAACAAACATTTTTGCTGTTGTCAATGTCAATCAAGGGATCTCGGACCCCCCGAGAGCCCCCGTATTTCGCACCTTGGTTTTACACTTCCTGTTAGTCTCTCAAGCCATGACTGTCTCTTCTACATAAGGTGTATATACGTATGCGCCTATCACAGTAATACCGTAAAACCAAGTCCCATTTAAATAAACAAATGAAACAAGCTCATGCCAACGGATTTTCTGATTACCAGATAGATATAAATATATTAAATACATATTATTAGCCAAAGGAAGAGAAAAAAGAACAGCCGAATATCCGTGCTGAACAGCCAAATCTGATTCGACTGATGGAATTCTGAGTCGAGGACAGCCCTACAAATGTATGTAGAAATCCCACGTCTTACTGCAGGCGTGCTGAGGAACCGTTACTCCGTCCTCAGGAAGAACAGAACATCTAATTGGGTTTGGCTGGTGAACGTTCAAGACAGATCTGTAGGAATTCACCAAGGAGGGCTCACATTGACTGCTACTCACTGTACATAAATATATATATATATATATATATATATATATATATATATATATATATATATATATATATATATATATATATATATCGGATATATCGGATATATATATATATATATATATATATATATATATATATATATATATATCGGATATATCGGATATATATATATATATATATATATATATATATCGGATATATCGGATATATATATATATATATATATCCGAAAACAGAAGGAAGGAAGTTCACATGATTTAAACTGGAACGGGGATCCTAACCAGAGATGGGAGGTAACTAAGTACAAATACTTCATTACTGTACTTTTTAATTTTACTCTCTACATTTTAACACAAATATCTGCACTTTCTACTCCTCCCATTTTCAAAACAGGCTAGTTACTTTAGCTTTAATGCACGACAGACAAAAATGATGTGATGTTTGCCTGTCTCTCTCAGCTCGCACTCTCCCAGCTTTCACGCATTACAGTATGTGCACCTTTTTTGTGGAAAAACCATATCACACAAATTATGAATCAAAGTATAGTCTTTCTTTACACATCTTAAACGGGCATCTGCTAAGTTTAGTCTTCAAATTATATTAATATGACCCGAGTTTCAGTTAGCTTTGCCCAGAAACCGTACAAACATGTTTTTTTTTTTTTACTTTTATACAAGATTACATTTCAGAGCCTGTACGGCCATAAATACGGCCACATGTGGTGTAATAGAACAATATGAAAATATATATATTGTGACTGACTATACATTACTCCTTGAGTAAGCAAGTTGAATCAGTACTTCTACTTTTACAATTTGTTTTTACACAAGTAACTGTTTCTACTTAAGTGAAGAATGTGCATACTTTTCCTATCTCTGAGTATATCTGTCGTCTTGAGGGCGACTTTCACAGTGCGCCCTAAACCCAAAACAGAAGGAAGGAAGTTGACACGGTGTGATTTAAACCGGAGCGCGGATACTAACTCGCGCGTGACGGGAACTTAAATCTTAACCCGTGGCGCGTCAGATTTTGCAGGAAGAAAAAAAAAAGTACCGGAGGGGGGGGGGGGGGGGGGGGGGGGGGGGTCGGGTTGGGGGGTCAACCGGTCACCAATAGAGAGCTCCTTTCTCTGCACCCGGGCCGCCCGGCCAGACGCAAAGTGGGCGACGACTGATCGTTTTACACACCGTTTCCGAGGTGGAAGCCCGACCGCGGCCCCTGATTTATCCCCCGCTCCTTTCTGCAGGGCTGTTCAGGCTAAGATAATATTTTCATATTGTTTTATTAAACACCATGTGGCCATATTTATGGCCGTCTCCCCTGGCAGCCGTAGCATACCTGCTAGCACGCCGCGCCCTGCGCAGACCCTCGCTGAAAAGGCTCATTGAAGCTCCGTTATGAAGAGAGAGGGATGAAATACGAAGCTGTCAGAGAGCATGCCCCCCACAGAGGCTCACCGCACGCACCTCTGTGTGTGTGTGTGTGTGTGTGTGTGTGTGTGTGCGTGTGCGTGTGCATACACACTACTATTATTGTAGTCTCGCTAGCCAGCCTCTCTTCCTTTCTGTCAGAGAGTCTGGCGTCGCAGGTTTCCATTGTGGGATTGCGAAAAAAATGCTCTGTTTGGGTTAACCAATCAGCCTCGTCTTGGGCGGTGCTTAGCGTTAGTGCCCTTGGAAAATAGTTTAGAAAATAGTTAGGAACTTGTGCCGAGCAGGCCTTCTTTATTGCACAATCCAAATTTTCTTCAAAACTTGCCATTTTCAGCGTGTAGCAACGAGTTAGCCTGTAGGTTTCTGCCGTTAGCTTTCTACGCTAGCTAGTTAGCGTTCGGCGGGAGCATTACAGCGACACACATGGGAGTGGAAGCCGCTCTGATTGACATATGGTCGGAGCCAATGACAGAGAGCGTGACAGAGCTTGCAAGCGGGGGAGCGGATATCCTGCTGCCACCGAAACAGCCGCTCGAATGGGAGAGCAGCTTTAGGGCAGGGGCAGGCTGATCCCTGTTGTCTGTTTCCACAGCGCCAGACTCTCTGACAGAAAGCAAGAGAGGCTGGCTAGCGAGACTACTATAATTGTAATATGTAATGCATTTGTATCTCTGATCCGAAATCAACTAAACTAAACATACACACACACATCCAAATGATAGTTTTGAGTCTATAATCTAAATGTCTACAGTGTTTGACATATTAGGTAGATTAGGTGTGACGTGACGGTACAGGCAGGATGAGAGAGAGACAAAGAGAGGGAGAAAGAGAGAGAGAGGGAGAGACTGGAGAGAGAGGAAGGGGATGGGGGGTGAGCTTGTCTCTTTGGGCCTGTCTCTCCAGATCAGCAGTGTAGACTAGACAGCAGGGCGACCAGGGGAGCAGTAACCCTGGGGGGGGGGGGCAAAGAAAATTGCACACTTACTTAATTACAGCGTGTAATTAGTATTACACGTTTTGGTGTAATACTGCGTCCGTGTGACAGGGTGAGGCGTGATGTGGCCACTGTCTGAGGACATGGACTTTAGGACATGAGGATCGATGAGGACCAGTTTTTCTTTCTATCTATCCATCTATCTATCTATCTATCTATCTATCTATATCTATCTCTATCTCTATCCATCCATCCATCTATCTATCTATCTATCTATCTATCTATCTATCTCTATCTATCTATCTATCTATCTATCTATCTATCTATCTATGTATCTATCTATCTATCTCTCTCTCTTTCTCTCTCTCTCTCTCTCTATCTATCTCTCTCTCTATCTCTCTCTCTCTCTCTCTCTCTCTCTCTCTATCTCTCTCTCTCTCTCTCTCTCTCTCTCTATCTATCAATCAATCAGACTAATCGCATTGGAATCTGTGGATTCTCAGCTTTCATCTGACATCTTGTTTGACTCTTAAGGCCCAAATATACGTTAAAGACAGAGATGGAGACAGACAGGGCCTTCATTTCATACATATTTATGTCCGTCATCTGAAAGCTTGAAACGGAGGAGAACCACACACACACTCACACATTTGACTCTCTACTGCCCACTGGTGGATGTATTGCTTAACATGATACAAACGTGAACGACACATGGAAGTATGTGGGCAGTGACGATTACACCGTTTGAAATGGACGGAGTATAATTGGGCCTTTACTGGTGCAAACAAACAAACAAATCCTACCATTACTGCAACCACCATAGCAGTACTTTTGTGGCAATAGGATGTTTAAAAACAGGTACTGTACAGGTATACATCTCCTTCAAATTATATTATTATTACTCTTGTGTACAGTGCTGTAGTGGTAAAAAAAAAGTGGGTAAACTATACTTTTGAGGCAGCTTTCTCACACGGCACCGGCAGTGTTATGACGGCGGATAAACTATAAGCTTCCGTGACCGATATACAAGACAAAATATGAACAACTTAATCTGAATAGCCCTATAAGGTACTGTATATCAGCGGGTGCACCAAATTTCTGAGTAGCCAGCCAGATAGGAAAAGTAGCTGGCGGGATGGGCCTTGGACCTTCAAGGGGGGTCCGGGGGGATTCTCTCCAGGAAGAAGATTTTGTACATTTTAAAGTAAAATTCATCAACCTGGTGCATTTGAGAGCAAAATGAAGAGGCTAAATCTATGAAGAACTACACACATCTCTAATGTGTTGTGACTTTACAAATAATTAGGCCTAAACAATCAATATCAAATGTATTTACACATTGTGCACAAATTGCATTCATTGTGACAAATTTACAATAGTTAATATCCAGCCAGAATCATTGCAAATGGATGTTCAAAGTAACAGTATAGCATTCAGTTAATCAACAAGTAGTGGGCTACGTTCGCGGAGCTCCTGGTCAGTGCCATGTGTCATCTTGTTTCTTTTGTTTTGGTGTGTGACGTGCTGGGCCATGGTCTCCGCATCAACGGAGTTTCCTACTCGAACTTTTTAAAACTCGTGCATAAACGATTAAAAAATGTGAGTAAACTATCTTAAAAGGTGCCTAAACGCTGCAGAGCATTGAAAAAGGTACCTAAACGGCGTTTATGTGCGTTTAGCCACCACTACACCTGCTTGTGTAGTTTTGATCTCATGCCATCTTGCATATTGTGTTATTTTGCTCATATTTATGTCCTGGTACTGATCTATGTTCCATGTTTCATATCGTGTTATTTGGTTATATTTATGTCGTGCAGAGCCTCTTGGCCAAAGAATCTCACATGAGCGTCATCATCAAACATCTTGAATATTCTTGAGCTTAACATATCCATCCATCATCCATCAATCCATCATCTATCTATCTATCTATCTATCTATCTATCTATCTATCTATCTATCTATCTATCTATCTATCCATCCATCATCTATCTATATATCTATTGATCTATCTATCTATCTATCTATCTATCTATCTATCTATCTATCTATAATGCTGCCCACAGGTGATGTGCATCAGCTCACAGTTTTCTCCATTACCCCGAGTCACATCGCAATTTCCCTGCTTTATCTCACCAATAAAATAATGTGGCACACCAAGTGTACAGTACAGCATGTCACTGTCTGCTGAGGTGTCCCTGTAACAACACTTAACACTCCTGTCTGTCTGCTGAGGTGTCCCTGTAACAACACTTAACACTGTCTGTATCCTGAGGTGTCCCTGTAACTACACTTAACACTCCTGTCTGTCTCCTGAGGTGTCCCTGTAACAACACTTAACACTCCTGTCTGTCTGCTGAGGTGTCCCTGTAACAACACTTAACACACCTGTCTGTCTGCTGAGGTGTCCCTGTAACAACACTTAACACTCCTGTCTGTCTGCTGAGGTGTCCCTGTAACAACACTTACCACTCCTGTCTGTCTGCTGAGGTGTCCCTGTAACAACAATTAACACTCATGTCTGTCTCCTGAGGTGTCCCTGTAACAACACTTAACACTCCTGTCTGTCTGCAGAGGTGTCCCTGTAACAACACTTAACACTCCTGTCTGTCTCCTGAGGTGTCCCTGTAACAACACTTAACACTCCTGTCTGTCTGCTGAGGTGTCCCTGTAACAACACTTAACACTCCTGTCTGTCTCCTGAGGTGTCCCTGTAACAACACTTAACACTCCTGTCTGTCTCCTGAGGTGTCCCTGTAACAACACTTAACACTCCTGTCTGTCTCCTGAGGTGTCCCTGTAACAACACTTAACACTCCTGTCTGTCTGCTGAGGTGTTCCTGTAACAACACTTAACACTCCTGTCTGTCTCCTGAGGTGTCCCTGTAACAACACTTAACACTCCTGTCTGTCTCCTGAGGTGTCCCTGTAACAACACTTAACACTCCTGTCTGTCTGCTGAGGTGTCCCTGTAACAACACTTAACACTCATGTCTGTCTGCTGTGGTGTCCCTGTAATAACACTTAACACTCCTGTCTGCCTGCTGAGGTGTCCCTGTAACAACACTTAACACTCATGTCTGTCTGCTGAGGTGTCCCTGTAACAACACTTAACACTCCTGTCTGTCTGCTGAGGTGTCCCTGTAACAACACTTAACACTCCTGTTTGTCTGCTGAGGTGTCTCTGTAACAACACTTAACACTCCTGTCTGTCTGCTGAGGTGTCCCTGTAACAACACTTAACACTCCTGTTTGTCTTCTGAGGTGTCTCTGTAACAACACTTAACACTCCTGTCTGTCTGCTGAGGTGTCCCTGTAACAACACTTAACAAGCCTGTCTGTCTGCTGAGGTGTCCCTGTAACAAGACTTAACACTCCTGTTTGTCTCCTGAGGTGTCCCTGTAAGAACACTTAACACTCATGTCTGTCTGCTGAGGTGTCCCTGTAACAACACTTAACACTCCTGTCTGTCTGCTGAGGTGTCCCTGTAACAACATTTAACACTCATGTCTGTCTGCTGAGGTGTCCCTGTAACAACACTTAACACTCCTGTCTGTCTCCTGAGGTGTCCCTGTAACAACACTTAACAATCCTGTCTGTCTGCTGAGGTGTCCCTGTAACAACACGTAGCACTCATGTATGTCTGGTGAGGTGTCCCTGTAACAACACTTAACACTCATGTCTGTCTGCTGATGTGTCCCTGTAACAACACTTAACACTCCTGTCTGTCTGCTGAGGTGTCCCTGTAACAACACTTAACACGCCTGTCTGTCTGCTGAGGTGTCCCTGTAACAACACTTCACAATCCTGTCTGTCTGCTGAGGTGTCCCTCTAACAACACTTAACACTCCTGTCTGTCTCCTGAGGTGTCCCTGTAACAACACTTAACACTCCTGTCTGTCTGTCTGTCTGCGGAGGTGTCCCTGTAACAACACTTAACACTCCTGTCTGTCTCCTGAGGTGTCCCTGTAACAACACTTAACACTCCTGTCTGTCTGCTGAGGTGTCCCTGTAACAACACTTAACACTCCTGTCTGTCTGCTGAGGTGTCCCTGTAACAACACTTCACAATCCTGTCTGTCTGCTGAGGTGTCCCTCTAACAACACTTAACACTCCTGTCTGTCTCCTGAGGTGTCCCTGTAACAACACTTAACACTCCTGTCTGTCTGTCTGTCTGCGGAGGTGTCCCTGTAACAACACTTAACACTCCTGTCTGTCTCCTGAGGTGTCCCTGTAACAACACTTAACACTCCTGTCTGTCTGCTGAGGTGTCCCTGTAACAACACTTAACACTCCTGTCTGTCTGCTGAGGTGTCCCTGTAACAACACTTAACACGCCTGTCTGTCTGCTGAGGTGTCCCTGTAACAACACTTCACAATCCTGTCTGTCTGCTGAGGTGTCCCTCTAACAACACTTAACACTCCTGTCTGTCTCCTGAGGTGTCCCTGTAACAACACTTAACACTCCTGTCTGTCTGCTGAGGTGTCCCTGTAACAACACTTAACACTCCTGTCTGTCTCCTGAGGTGTCCCTGTAACAACACTTAACACTCCTGTCTGTCTGCTGAGGTGTCCCTGTAACAACACTTAACACTCCTGTCTGTCTGCTAAGATGTCCCTGTAACAACACTTCACAATCCTGTCTGTCTGCTGAGGTGTCCCTGTAACAACACTTAACACTCCTGTCTGTCTCCTGAGGTGTCCCTGTAACAACAATTAACACTCCTGTCTGTCTGCTGAGGTGTCCCTGTAACAACACTTAACCCTGTCTGTCTGCTGAGGTGTCCCTGTAACAACACTTAACACTCCTGTCTGTCTGCTGAGGTGTCCCTGTAACAACACTTAGCACTCCTGTTTGTCTGCTGAGGTGTCCCGGTAACAACACTTAACACTCATGTCTGTCTGCTGAGGTGTCCCTGTAACAACACTTAACACTCATGTCTCCTGAGGTGTCCTAACAACACTTAACAAGCCTGTCTGTCTGCTGAGGTGTCCCTGTAACAACACTTAACACTCCTGTCTGTCTGCTGAGGTGTCCCTGTAACAACACAACACTCCTGTCTGTCTGCTGAGGTGTCCCTGTAACAACACTTAACACTCCTGTCTGTCTGCGGAGGTGTCCCTGTAACAACACTTGTCTGTCTGCTGTGGTGTCCCTGTAACAACACTTAACACATTCACTGCCAACAGTTTTTTCCAATCAGTAGGTAGCTTCTGCCAAGGGTTTTTTTGAGGATTCTGGCTCATCTTTCAAGAGCCTTTCTGCTAGGACTTTGTGAACACAAAATATCTCAAAAGAACTAATAGAATGTGTGCTTTCTCTGTCTAAAAGAGTTAGTTTTTATCATGTTCTGTTATGTAGGCATTAGCAGTTGAATACAGCATGGTTTCAGAGATTTTCAGAGAGTTTTGAGATAAATTGATTTTTAGAACCACCTCACGTGCCTGTGATTATGGGTGCCCTTGGGCAAGTGTGTATACTGTATTGTGTTTGTGTGTGTGTGTGTGTGTGTGTGTGTGTGTGTGTGTGTGTGTGTGTGTGTGTGTGTGTGTGTGTGTGTGTGCGTGCGTGCGTACACTTATTCCACAGTAAGCATAAGCTAAGAGAGAGAGAGAGAGAGAAAGAAAGAGAGAGAGAGAGAGAGAGAGACTAAACTACCGTAATAGTTTAGTCCAATATAACAGCACCCCCCCCCCCCTCTCCTGCAAACTCCTCCCCTCCGTGTGTGTTTCTCTGGGGCTCTGCAGGCAGAGTGTATGCCAGGCGAGTCTCTGCCGCCTAGATGGCGTTTCTGGGGTTTCCTTGGCGTTTCTGCGAGCTGGGATGTGAGCTGGGATGAGAGCTGGGATGAAGCTGCGTGCGATTCTGGGCTTTTGAGCTTTCTGCTGCGTGTGTTGCACCCAGAGTGTATTTTAGGAATCCCCCATGTTGTGCGCCAGCTCCAGCGCGAAAGCGAAAGCGTTTTCGCCGCGTTTTCCTCACGCTTTTTTCTGCTGTTTTTGCTCAGGTTTCTCTAGTCTGGAGAGCACTGTCGCCACTTAGTGGGTCGGTGGAATGGGTTGTACACGTTCGGTGGCTCCCATACTTTTATAGGAGACGTAGGGGGCTTGGATCCACGTCCCACCGTCAATTTTTATTTTTATTTTTTTTGACGAGATAACTCGTCCACGGCAGTCAACCGTTGGATTTTTTTTGACGAGTTGACTCGTCCACGGCAGTGAACGTGTTAACAATCCTGTCTGTCTCCTGAGGTGTCCCCGTAACAACAATTGTCTGTCTGCTGAGGTGTCCCTGTAACAACACTTAACAGTCCTGTCTGTCTGCTAAGGTGTCCCTGTAACAACACTTAACACTCCTGTCTGTCTGCTGAGGTGTCCCTGTAACAACACTTAACACTCCTGTCTGTCTGCTGAGGTGTCCCTGTAACAACACTTAACACTCCTGTCTGTCTGCTGAGGTGTCCCTGTAACAACACTTGACAATCCTGTCTGTCTGCTGAGGTGTCTCTGTAACAACACTTAACACTCCTGTATGTCTGCTAACGTGTCCCTGTAACAACACTTAACACTCCTGTCTGTCTCCCTAGGTGTCCCTGTAACAACACTTAACACTCCTGTCTGTCTGCTGAGGTGTCCCTGTAACAACACTTAACACTCCTGTCTGTCTGCTGAGGTGTCCCTGTAACAACACTTAACACTCCTGTCTGTCTGCTGAGGTGTCCCTGTAACAACACTTAACACTCCTGTCTGTCTCCTGAGGTGTCCCTGTAACAACACTTAACAATCATGTCTGTCTCCTGAGGTGTCCCTGTAACAACACTTAACAATCCTGTCTGTCTCCTGAGGTGTCCCTGTAACAACACTTAACACTCCTGTCTGTCTGCTGAGGTGTCCCTGTAACAACACTTAACACTCCTGTCTGTCTCCTGAGGTGTCCCTGTAACAACACTTAACAATCCTGTCTGTCTCCTGAGGTGTCCCTGTAACAACACTTAACAATCCTGTCTGTCTCCTGAGGTGTCCCTGTAACAACACTTAACAATTCTGTCTGTCTCCTGAGGTGTCCCTGTAACAACACTTAACACTCATGTTCAGTGCATTCCAGTAGTTCCTTTTCCTTTTCTTGCTTTTCCTCAACCTGACTCATCGACTTCTATTATACTGTGTAGTTACTGATTTACTACATTTCCCAGAATGCCTTTCAACAACCCCAAGTGAAGGGGGACTACACACAAGCCAACTAGTCTGTGGACACTGGGGTGTGTCTATGACCGTAGCCACGCCTCTTAGTCAAAACACATGTCTTGTTTCTAAAGACTCCATTCATAATTACGGTCATTCCATAATCCCTTACATTAAGCTTAATCCTGACACTTTTGGGAATATTCCTTTTTATTATCCTTATTGGAATATTTGGCCATGACAAGGATTTCTAAGTGCTTTGACAGACTACGCCGTATGAATCCTACGCCTTACAGAGGAGTAACTGTGCGTATGGATTTGCTAATAGGTAATTAAGGATAAGGGCGAGAGGCTGGCTGCCTGCCGCGGCACGCTTTAACCTTCACAGACCCTGCTGCTAATGGACTCCACTGAGCAAGAGACTAACGACTCTGGGATGAAAACAAAATGCAACAAAACAAAACACTCCCACCCGAGGATGAACAATAAAGGCCATGCGGAAGGTCCACAAACTGCAGTTCCTTGAATGGCCACTTGAGGCTGCCTGCAAAAGTGAGTCCATCCCCATAGACCCCCGTGTTAAAATGCCCAACTTTACAGCCTGTAAGAAAAAAGAAGAAAAATCCCTATAGCTAATTTCCCCATTCAGGACCAGTGTACATGGGGTATTTATTTTATATAACTCACCCGTTTACAGTCTATGGCTGCAAAAATAAGTATCTCACTTGATTTATTATGTCAGTAAACACATTTCTAGTCTTCATCAATACAGCATGAAGACAATTTATTTTAATTATTGTGCTTGCTGACAAGCAATGCACAATCTTAAAGTCCGACATACTTCTTCAACTTATTATATCTGCCACAAAGTTTGGCGCGTAATAACTCCCACATCTTTCGCACGACATAGACATGCCAGACCTCAAAATGAGCGGCTTATTGAGGACAGGTGTGCTATGACTTTGCTAAGGGTTTGTGAAAGCGGTTTGGCCGCTATTCGCCATTAAGCGCTATTTTTTTCCCCATTGACTTGCATGGGGTTTCGAAAAATCTTGCAGTCAATTAGCTGTAATTTAAAAACCATAACAGCTACAGCTACGAAACTTGGTAGGGAGGTGCACGGAGGGGCCTTTTACTATACACAACAGAAATGCACCAATTGACCAGATGGTGGCGCTATAACAGCCCTCCTTACCTTTTGGTCCATAACTTTTGAACCGTAGGGTCTATCATCAAACTTCTTTTTTCCCTGGATTCCTTGGGTCCTTCCGCATCTACTCATCTAGGCCACGCCCATTTCCGTCAGACTAGATTTTCCGCCATTTTGCATTTTGTCCAAAACAGTTTTTTTTGCCATTTCTCCTTGAAATGTTGTCCAATCTTCACCAAACCAAAGCACACATCATGTGGGGAAAAAAATGCACCGTTGCCATATAATCGACTTCCAAAGTTCTGTGGGTGGGGCCTATTTCACAAAGATCGTCCGATGCTAACCAAACTTGGTACAGGTGTGGATGGATGTACTCTGAGCCTATAGGAGAAATATATTACACAAATTGAGCAGATGGTGGCGCTATAACAGCCCTCTTTACATTCTGGTCCATAACTTTTGAACCGTAGGGTCTATCATCAAACTTATTTTTTCCCTGGATTCCTTGGGTCCTTCCGCATCTACTCATCTAGGCCACGCCTATTTCCATCAGACTAGATTTTCCACCATTTTGCATATTGTCCAAAACGGTTTTTTTGGATTTCTCCTTGAAACTTTGTCCAATCTTCACCAAACCAAAGCATACATCATGTGATGAGTGTCCTGCACAATGCTGTTTTGTTGTTTTTGAAAAAAACGCACCGCACCGCACAACTAGAAGGTCTACATTTCCTAACGAAAATGTAATTGTGCTTGCTGTCCTCGCCATGCACCGCCTGGCTTGCAAGGTCCCTGCCCATGCAATTAGGGGGACTAATGCTGCCTTCCAGACACCTGGGACGTGGGTGTTTCCCAGTGGAAAAGTCCCAGTCCCCACCTTCAACACAATATTTGTCCTATAGGCTCAGAGTACATCCGTCCACACCTGTACCAAGTTTGGTTAGCATCGGACGATCTTTGTGAAATAGGCCTCACCCACCGAAATTTGGAAGTCGATTATATCGCAACGGTGCATTTTTTTCCAAAAACCACGAAAGAGTGTTGTGCAGGACACTCATCACATGATGTGTGCTTTGGTTTGGTGAAGATTGGACAAAATTTCAAGGAGGAAGCGCAAAAAAAACGTTTTGGACAAAATTCAAAATGGCGGAAAATCTAGTCAGACGGAAATGGGCGTGGCCTAGATGAGTAGATGCAGAAGGACCCAAGGAATCCAGGGAAAAAAAAGTTTAATGATAGACCCTACGGTTCAAAAGTTATGGAGCAGAATGTAAAGAGGGCTGTTATAGCGCCACCATCTGCTCAATTTGTGTAATATATTTCTCCTATAGGTTCAGAGTACATCCGTCCACACCTGTACCAAGTTTGGTTAGAATCGGACGATCTTTGTGAAATGGGCCCCACCCACAGAAGATTGGAAGTGGATTATATCGCAACGGTGCGTTTTTTTCAAAAACTTCCAAATCAGTGTTGTGCAGGACAGTCCCCACATGATGTGTGCGTTGGTTTGGTGAAGATTGGACAAAATTTCAAGGAGAAATCGCAAAAGAACTGTTTTGGACAAAATGCAAAATGGCGGAAAATCTAGTCTGACGGAAATGGGCGTGGCCTAGTTGAGTAGATGCGAGAGGACCCAAGGAATCCAGGGAAAAAAGAAGTTTGATGATAGACCCTACGGTTCAAAAGTTATGGACCAAAAGGTAAGGAGGGCTGTTATAGCGCCACCATCTGGTCAATTGGTGCAATTTTTTCGGGTATAGTAAAAGACCCCTCAGTGCACCTCCCTACCAAGTTTCGTAGCTCTAGCTGTTCTGGTTTCTGAATTACAGCTAATTTACTGCAAGATTTTTCCAAACCCCATGCAAGTCAATGGGGGAAAAAATGGCGCTTAATGGCGAATTGCGGCCAAACCGCTTTCACAAACCCTTAGCAAAGTCATAGCATACATGTCCTCAATGAGCCGCTCATTTTGAGGTCTGGCATGTCTATGTGGCGCAAAAATTGTGGGAGTTATTACGCGCCAAACTTTGTGGCGGATGGAAGAAGAGGAGAAATAATAAGTACAGTATGTCGGACTTTAAGATTGTGCCTTGCTTGTCAGCAAGCACAATAATTATTGCTTTTATCTCGGAAACAGAAGGTGCGATCGTGATTCCAGGCCTCGTTAGCTTAATTTTCCACCCCGAGTCCAACGCCGCCATCCGTGACTCTCTAGGAGTGACGATTGCGGAGATACGTTGCTGTAGCGCCCCCCCCATAGGCAAACAATAGCGCCCCCTACAGGCCAAATGACACTTTCTTTTCTGAAATCAGCTCAGAAGTGTCAAGTGTCATACAAGAAGGAAGGCTGGCCATAATGACAATGAATCAGCACTTCCTGCCGCCCTTCAAAATAAAACAATTTAGAAGGGAGAGGTACTGAATGCTCCTATAGCGCCCCCTAAAGCCGAAATGACAAAATATTTCTCCTATAGGCTCAGAGTACATCCGTCCACAGCTCTACCAAGTTTGGTTAGAATCGGACGATCTTTGTGAAATAGGCCCCACCCACAGAAGATTGGAAGTGGATTATATCGCAACGGTGCGTTTTTTTTCAAAAACTTCCAAATCAGTGTTGTGCAGGACAGTCCCCACATGATGTGTGCGTTGGTTTGGTGAAGATTGGACAAAATTTCAAGGAGAAATCGCAAAAAAACTGTTTTGGACATAATGCAAAATGGCGGAAAATCTAGTCTGACGGAAATGGGCGTGGCCTAGTTGAGTAGATGCGGGAGGACCCAAGGAATCCAGGGAAAAAAGAAGTTTGATGATAGACCCTACGGTTCAAAAGTTATGGACCAAAAGGTAAGGAGGGCTGTTATAGCGCCACCATCTGGTCAATTGGTGCAATTTTTTCGCGTATAGTAAAAGACCCCTCAGTGCACCTCCCTACCAAGTTTCGTAGCTCTAGCTGTTATGGTTTCTGAATTACAGCTAATTTACTGCAAGATTTTTCCAAACCCCATGCAAGTCAATGGGGAAAAAATGGCGCTTAATGGCGAATTGCGGCCAAACCGCTTTCACAAACCCTTAGCAAAGTCATAGCATACATGTCCTCAATGAGCCGCTCATTTTGAGGTCTGGCATGTCTATGTGGCGCAAAAATTGTGGGAGTTATTACGCGCCAAACTTTGTGGCGGATGGAAGAAGAGGAGGAATAATAAGTATGTCGGACTTTAAGATTGTGCCTTGCTTGTCAGCAAGCACAATAATTACATTTTCGGTAGGAAATGTAGACATTCTAGTTATTATTATGGTCCCATCTAGAGTAATAGATAAAGCAGACTATGTTTTGGGTGCATGATTGACAGGTGGGCGGTCCAGTGCTCGCGCCGCTCTGTCTGGCTAAAAAGAGAAAAGAAAAATATGGCAATGGTCAAAATGTCAAACTCAAAGCTTCAAAACGGCAGTCCACAAACCAATGGGAGAGGGGACGGTGGCTACGTCCATATTCCTTTACAGTCTTCATGGTTCATGGCGAGTAGGAGCAGGCATGGCACCTGAGAAGAAACAGCTGAGCCAGACACGTGGCACTTTGTCCATTCCCACCCCCAGCCCCCGTACGCCCCCCCCCCATTCATGAATTTTAATCACCCAACAAGCATGACATTAACCTTTCTGTACATCACATCCTCTCATGTGTGACCTGTGATCCACGCTGCTGGCTGGTGGGTAATTTAGGCTGGCAGTGGGGTTGGGGTGGGGTCGGGGGGCTGTGCTGTGGGGGGTGAATAACCAGGCGTTAGACAGGTCCCTGGGCACCTGCCCGGGGCCTTGACGGTGAAGCGAGAAGGCAGACGGGAGGCAGCAGGTTAACCCCGACATGCCTGGAATAACACGGCCCGCGCCACGCTCCAAATAACCCGCTGTAAGAGATTGTGTCACAGCCATAGCGCTAACAGCCGCGGGATCCTGCAGAAGGCACGGCTGCAAGGCTGTAGCAGTGTCATTAGCAGAGATGGCAAAGTACACACATTCTTTACTTAAAGGGACGATCTGAAAGATCTTCATGTAGATAAATATCATAATATAATAATATAAATAAGGCACTCTCCATCTGATAGTGAGTTAAAGGGATACACCAACATTTTGAGAGTTTAGGCCATTTTCCCTATTGCCGATATTAAAACGAATGTATATGCCTTTATTTTGACTCCGTGTGAAGTACAAATGGAGGTAGAGCCCTCACTGCTACTTAGCTTAGTGCTACAATGGCCAGAATACACATTCCAACAGTGCCAGAAACATGTCGGAAGGGGGGGGAGGGGGGGGGGGTCTGTGTGTGTTGGGGGCGGGGGGTGGCGCGGTATCGGTCGGCGTCACAAAAGTGACAGAAAACATGACGCAAATTGTGACTTAAAGACACCGCTACCCGCCCGGCCCGCCCGTCCACCTAGGCAATTTGATTATAGGATGACTTATTTCTAAACGTTTACCAAGGAAAGTTATGTGAGTTTTTGAAACTCCTGGTATTCACCCTTCACTGAACCCTAAGCCCTGTCTGGGTGTTGTTGTTTGCTCCTGTCACATATTGATTCACTGTGGGCTTATTTGTCACTGCATACGCTACGTCCTGCACCTCTGTTGAGACAGCACAATCATGGCTACAAGTAGGTAGAACTCAAAAATGTTTTGCAGTGCAGAATAATGTAGTTATAATGGCATAAATTGAAGAAGAAAAAATTGAAGTATGTAAGTTGTCTCTTTGATAATTTATTCTATGGAAATTGGAAGATATATATATATATATATATATATATATATATATATATATAATACGTACAGTATACAATATTTTGTGTATAAAGTGTTATTGAAGAGAAAAAAAAGGGGGGGGGGGGACAGTTCCTTGTCACGTGACTGGTGGTCTGAATCATTCAAGGCTTGCCAGTTGCCCTGTGCGGCACTTTTTTTCCTTTCTTTTTTTGTACAGGATTTAGTTCGTACAAACGGGTTATTTTTGGTGAAATTTTAAATGAGACCTGTAGAATGAAGTGATTTTGATTGCGTAAATATCACTGTTTTAAGCTTAGGTTTGGTTTGTTTTCCTGGTGGAAGCGTTCATTGCACATTCAAGGTAGCCTAGGTAAACCCAGCCCCCACGTGACCTGCTCTCTCAGTTCCCAGTCACTAGCGTCTAGACTCCGGGCCATTCAAATCGATTTCTGGGGCGATTGAAAGACCCGCGCAGACCCGCAGCCAATGAGTGACGGCGTGACTGCCAACATCAGTCCTGCCGTGATCGGCCAATCAGAGAGTGCGTCTTTGTCAATGACGTGTAACAGCTGCTGCGGCTTAAGCACTGGTAGCCGTTAGCATTTGGCCTCTCTAAAGCATAGCTCCCGAGCTAGCTACTAGCTATATGGCTAGCTATATGGCTATGCAACTACATTGAGGAAATGAAAACAGCTGTTAATGTTAATGTGGGAATCATGGTGGAACCGAATAAAAATGTTTTTGTTTGATACTCTATTCTGTTGTATTGTCATGTGAGAATGAAAACAGCTATAGTAATAGTACTTCAAAACAGTGGTTCTCAAAATGTTTCCACATAAGGATCCTTAAACTGAATAATGTGATGCTAGGTCTGTTGATCAAAATAACACCTATATCGAAATCGGATTTTAGCGGACCATACAAGCCGGGGCTTCAGAGCTGATCACCTGGACACATTTTACGGCGAAATTATCTGATAAACTTGTCTGTGCAGCTCTGTGGTGATCAGCTAATGTCTTCATAGCATTGTGATTATGATTTAATGCATTATGGAAGATAAACGCTGGAAGGCTGGGTAGCATTAGCTAACGTCATCCAGGCTACAGTAACATTAGGCTATTATAGTTATGAAACGCTGATTCAAACGTTACAATAATAAGACACAATAGGAGCCAGTTACCCTACTGTAGCTAGAGAGTAATTTCAGACCACCAGATATCACCATATTTATGTTATTAAATGCTGTAGTCATGTCCTCTGCTCCAATCTTCGTTCGTAGTTTCTTCTGTCTCTCGTCCAGCAGCTGCAGATGTCGTCATTATCCACGTTATTGATGATTATTTATAAAAAAAATCTCATTGTGTAAATATTTTGTGAACGCACCAATAGTTAGAGAAGGAAACCTCTCTTTGCATTTTATTTTGTTTTTTAATAAAAGTAGGCTACTTGTGATATCTCATGTGGTCGATCATCATTGCAAATTTAGCCCAATTTGTAGAAAATGCAGATGTGAACAGCTAGGTGTAATGACAAATATGGAATATCACCCAAGGAAATACCACGGTTTAATGCCAACAGATAAACCATACAGATTTGTTGTAATTGTGAACACATAAGGGAGCAAAGACATGGTTTTCAAGTATAACACAATGTACAACTTTTATTCAAAGACAGGATTGAAAAATATAGGTCACTTGTATTCACTTCAGTAATGTCAGGTCTCAGTCGCATTCACGCTAACCTCTTAACGTCTAGCTATAGCTAGGTTACATCTGGATTATGTATAATATACAGTATAATACTACGCTCACTAGGTCATGACATTCACATTAACGCCTCCAAAAATCTACTGTAGCTAGCTAGCGTTAAATAGGTTTATCTGTAACCACGCTGAAATGTGAGGGCATTAACGTTAATATTTCAATTAGGTCAAACACACCTTACCGTTATGACTGCGGCCGTTTTTTATTAACATTAGCGTTAAGTCCATGATCAAATCTAGCATTTCGGTATATTCAGTGTGTGTGTGTGAAAAGGATGTTAGCATGCAAGCATTAGCACAGAATGTAGACAGTCCATGGTACAACGTTAGGCCTTCAAGTCCTGAGGCGAACAGCGCCGGAGGATGAAGTCTGCAGACTGGCATTCAGTGTCCAGCATAACAAGCACGCCTGTTTCCTCATCAGGTTGGCAGCAGCTGACCAGTTGCCCTTCTCCACAATACCTGCGGCTGATGTGGGGCATGGCACCCTGGTCTGTTTGGAAGGGTATCGAATTAATACCTGAAAGAATAAACAGAGAGGACGTCAGTACTTACATTGCAAGTTGTGATAAAATAAACAGATCATGACAGGAGTCTATCCAGAGAGAGAAGGAGAGACAGCTGTTGAGGTTGAGGTCTGTTGATCAAAATAACACCTAGCGTTATCGAGCTAGATACTCTGACGCTGTAGCTAGATACTCTGACACAGAAAGGCAGACAAGCTAGCAGCAGGGATCTTGTCACACTGATTCCAGATAAACTCGTCTGTCTAGCCAGCTATACAATATTACTGTAGCCTACATAATACCACAAGCTAAATGCAGCTATGCCAATGTAAGGCTGGGTAGCATTAGCTAACGTCATCCAGGCTATAGTGACTAGACAGAGAGAGATGTAGTGTGTGTGTGTTGTTTTGCCAAGGCAGGCAGGCTAGCTAGCTAGCAACGTAGCCTTAGATTAAAACTAAAGTACCAGGAACAGCGTTACATTTATGATCTTTTAATGATGTTAGTAGACACATGTAACAGTATAGATCCCCGTTATGGGGTCTGTTGATCAGAAATCGCGTTTTAGTGGACGGGCAGTGAGCATCCAAACTGGGGTTCATAGCTGGTCTACGGCTAGCTAGCAACGTAGCCATTGATTAAAACAGCGATACATTTATGATATTTTAATGATGTTGGTAAACACACGTAACAGTATAGATCCCCGTTATATAACCTTTATTTAATCAGGTAAAATCACATTGAGATCAAGATCTCATTTTCAAGTGAGAGTTATGAGGTCTGTTGATCAAAAGATCACCAAATGCTATATCGAAATCGGGTCTGAGCGGACGGCAGCGACCATACAAAGGACAGCTTGTACAGCTGGGGCTTCTCATCACCTGGACACATTTAACGGCGAAATTATCTGATAAACTGGCTGCGCATAACATTACTTATTTGCGGGAGTGCACGGGGGAAGTGTAGATTAATCGTGCTGCACTAATACACAAGGTTACAAGTACATACCTCAGTCAGACTCTGGCAAATCCGACATGATTTGCTATCCTGTTGGTGTAGTTTCACACCAACCCTCTCCAGGCGTAGAAATACCCCCTTCTCGAGTGGTTTGCAGCTGCCCAACTTGCCTTTAGAACGAAGGTTTCTCTTACACAACCTGCAAAAATCGTTCACATTGCTAGTAGCCATCGCGCTCCGGTTGTGGTTGCTAGCAGTAGCCTAGTGAGTTAGCTAGGTGGAGTTAGCTTGAGCGCTAACAACAAAGGTCGCAGAGTGATGACGCCATTTGTTGCACTGCGCATGTGCTCTGTGCACCAAGCTGATTGGATGACGGTTGGCTGGTGGAGTGGTCTATCGAGGGGGGCCCAACACTCCCTAGAAATCGGTTTGAATGGCTCGATCTCCAGACCATAGTGACTGAGAACAGGTCTGAGAGCAGGTCACGTGGGGGATGGGTTTACCCAGGCTACATTCAAGGAACGTCGGGAATTTTAAAATCTGGCAATAATTTATATTTTTTCCAGTTTCTGGTTATAATAAAAAGGTGTAATTCTGGTGATCTTTTGAAGAAAACATGTCTTTCCTAGCCCGTTTTTGGGGTTCAGAGGGTTTTAATAACATCTGTGTGACTGATCCGTTGCTCTGTATGGACTCCTCCTTGTGTTTCAGCCTGTGTGCTTTCTTTAGATTACTCCCTGCATCTAGATAACAAATGGAGTCTGGAAAGCACAGGCAATCAGGAAATGCAGCATAGAGGCAAAGTGACCGCCTACTTCCTGCTTCAGCACTGTACCAGAGATTTTCATCCGCCATTTATCTTCCCATACACATTTCGTAAAATAAGTAAAAAAATAGTTTTACTGGTTCAAACCAAACGGTACAGATAGATTTAAGAAACAGGAGAGATCGCATAACATTTCACTGGGACCAAAACGTAAAAAAATGCGGGTTTAAAGAAAATATTTTTTCAATGTTGTTTTTTTAAGTTTTGGTCCGAGTGAAATGTTCTATGGTCTCTCCCGATTATAGCGTTAGCTGAGCCATTCGGTTCGACAAAGTAAAACTATTTTATAAGCATTTTACGAAATGTCTATGGGAAAATAAATGGCGGATGAAAATCGCTGGTACAGTGCTGAAGCAGGAAGTGACGTTCCACTTTGCCTCTCTATTGTTAATGTCTACACTTGGGTCAAACTCAGATATTAACTTGAGGCAAAAATGCCCATAAAAGTTCATGAATTGCCTATCGTCAAATCAGAGATGCTCACAAGTCATTTTTTGCAAGTCCAAGTCAAGTCTCAAGCCTTGAGCTAGAGTCCAAGTCAAGTCTCAAGTCTTTGTCACATGTCCAAGTCAAGTCTCAAGTCTCTTATGGATGAGCGTTCTATCATCTGTTCTGTTGGGTGCCATCCGGCCTGGTTGGAACACTGCATAGCTAAAACTAAGAAAGCATCTATTGTATAATCATCACTCTTTTATCGATTAGCTAACATACAGTAGCCTATTAGCATTGATTAGTTGACATTATTAGTAGATATTTCCTTAATAAAACAAAGATTGTTCATGAGTCCCAAATCTCGAGTCAGAGACAAGTCTTTTTGAGGAGGAGTCTCAAGTCAAGTCTCAAGTCACTGTGTGTGCGACCGTGTGACTTGGAACAATCCGCCGATTTTAAACCAGCTATGTATCATTACACAATCAGTAGTATATCAGAAAACTGCAAAGAGTTTTGCAGTCATTCATTTAGTTTGACAGTTATTGAGTTGATTTGAGTTAAGTTGTGGACCAATTCTGTCATGTATGCACAAATGCCACCATTGGTCAACAACTGTTTTCTGTTATACTACATACAAAGCTGGTTGAAAATCGGCGGAGTGTTCCGGTAAGTGCGACTTGAGTCCTGTGGGCCCCGGAAATGATTAGTGGGAGCCTGTACTGTAACTGGGGGATTCAGTCCCGAGAGTTCTGGGTGAAAAAATTTCTGATCAGAAAACAACAGAGTTGTCAGGCTGAAGCCTGACAAAAAGTTGGCAGCACACAAAAAACATGATAACAAATATCAGAAATATCACAAAAAACTCAACAATTGAGTGGCAGAAGATAGATTGGCTGTGGACAGAGAGATGAAACTGCTCCATCCACCTCTAGGGCCTGCTGCCAGTTTCCACCAGTGGGGAAGAAGTGTGGGATGTGTGGTATAGTATGATTTAAAACAGAACAAATATCAGTGGTATAAATTGAACGTTTATTTGCCAGTAATGAGTATACAATGCAAATGTGTTATTTCATAGTTCGAAAGTTCGAAAGTTCATAGCTCGAAAATCCCCCTGAAAAGTACAGTACCAAAATGCACCTACAGTGAAAAATGAGTTCAAGGGAGCAGAAAATGCCGTGTGGGGGAAAAAAAAAGTTAATTTCTGAGGCTGGTGTGCACCTGCGGTTTGGAAACAAGTGAAATACTCCGGAGGGCGCAGAAGAGCTGACGAAGAGTTCATCCGAGTTCAACTGATGCGCTTCAACAGAGATGAAAGTGTATGACAAACAGCCTGAGACAGAGGAGGGAGGAACCTACAGCTTCACGGAACAGCCGTTTCCTGAACGCTTGCATCACTTCCCCTGGGGCTAGTGCATGCAGGCGGGACGGGAGCAAGGGAAGACTCTCACTGAGCAGCAGAAATGGGAAGTAACTAAGTATAAATACTTTGTTACTGTACTTAAAGGAACACAACGCCGATTTTCAACCAGGCTTTGTATAATTACAAAATCAGTAGAATATCAGAAAACCATACACAGTTTTGCATTCATTTGCAGATTATTGAGTTGAGTTGATTTGAGTTAAGTTGTGGACCAGTGATGCCATGCATGTACAAATGACATCACTGATGCACACCTTAAATCAAATAAACTCTCAATAACTGTCACACTAAATGAATGACTGCAAAACTGTTTAGTTTTTTGATCTGATTTTGTAATGATACAAAGGCACCGCGGGTCCTCTGCGACATGGTAAAACCTCTGGGGGCACAGCCACCAGAGGGGCGGCGGGCGTGCCGCTCTTTAGAACCTCCCTAGGCCAACTAGCCCTCTCTGTACAGGAGGTTAAAATGTGGAACTCAACTCACTGTACCACCCACATTAAACAGCAACATAGCTGGGAGCATTTCAAAACCAGTCTAAAGCAGTTCCTGAAGAGTAATTACCAATTCTCCCATGTATGACTGTTATGTTGTTTTATGATGGACCAACTGTTTGATTGACCAATTTTATGAGTTTATGACATCATTGTTATGTTTATTGTATTGATTTTACTGTATTTGAATTTTTTACTCTATAGGTGCTTTTAATAACATCTAGGGACGTGCATTGCAAATTAGCCCTCGGCTATACTGTAAATGCTATGATACAGGTCATCAGATGTTTTAGTAAACGTTATATGTAGTATGTACGTGTATCTGTCCCTACACAAATACCGGTACATACAATACAATACAATACAATACAAATTAAATTAAATGAAAAGGTGGTTAAAGTGTTCAAGTAGGATTTTTTACTTTTACTCCATACATTTGAACAAAAATATCTATACTTTCTACTCCTTACATTTTCAAAACAGGCTAGTTACTGTACTTTAGTTTTAATGCATGACAGACAAAAACGATGTAACGTTGTTTGTCTGTCTCTCTCGTATCACTGTCCCAGCTTATTATGTGCAACTTTTTTGTGTGAAAACCACATCACACAAATGATCAAAGTATAGTCTTCATACTGTACATCTTAAAACATGTTTGGAGGAGGAGGAGGGGGCCTCTTTTAATTTTCTGTAATGGTCTTCAAAATGTATTAATATGACATGACTTGCACAGGAACAGCCTGTAGAAATACTTTCTAACTGTTATACTTTATTATATTTCAGAGCAGGTACTTTTTTACTTTTACTTGAGTAAACAAGTTGAATCAGTACTTCTACTTAAGTAAATAATATTTTGTTCTTTTCCCATCCCTGCCTTTGATCAAACCGGCAAAGTTGGAGTGTCGAGATCTGCGCTCCGACGCCAAGAAACGGAAATGACCGCAATATGTCACCGGCTATCATGTCGCCACCGCTGTTTAACGAGACAGGAGAAAATACATCCCCCTTTGATTCTGCAAGATGGCCTCCCCCGCTACTGTGCCAAGTGCATCCTCCAATCCAGCTGTTTGAAAGTGGATATGCAGCCATCAGCATGCATTATTAAGCAGTGGTAGTCTGTCAAACTCGGCAGCTCCCTGCAGCAGCTTCCTGACTAGTCCTACATGTAACAGAGCTGCAGGTGACTCGCTATTAAGAGGAGAGTGGATACAACAAAGCCGTTTTCACACATGCATACCGGAAAATTACCTGTAAGTCAATATCGGACATTTCCCTTCACACCTGAGCGCTGCATGTGTGAATATAGTCGTCAAATAGCCTGTATGTTGGGGGGCGGGGGGAGGGGGGAGCTTATTTTGGGGGTCGGCAAAACTCCGATGGTGAAATAAGTTCGCTTGTCACACAATAAATCACACTCGTTTGACTTAAGAGGGCATGTAAGTTGTATCCTTCACATTCGCTAACCAGTCTTTGAACTGAAATCTTTGAAGAAGTTGGGATCCCTGTCTGAGAGAAATCGCCTGGCTGGTTCATGTTTATCCGTTCACCTGCGTCGCGTTGAAGTACTTTTTACAGACTGGCTTCGTTTGATGTGTCCGGGCTTGCCTTCGCTGTCAGCAACGTAAGCAAAATACTTCCACATTTTGCTTCATGCATCTGCTTACAAGCGTTGGGCTCGAACAAGCCTTTGCCATTTTCGGTGTCTGTGTCCCTGTCGGGCTGGACTGAAGGACTGGCCAGAGTGCGAGCAGAGAGGGGGGGGGAGCATGCCCACACATGAAGCAGCGCAAATGCACGAAGCGAAATGTGGAAGTAGTTTGCTTTGATGTGCGCGAATGATTAGATGATGCACGCTGGAAGTGAACGTTAAGCAACGTGTGTACACCTCGCCCATGAGAGAAGGACCGGCAAATGACTGGACCCGTTTCATACTTGTGTCCCTTATCGCGGCATACCGCTCTTCTGACTGGCTCGAAACTGGTGAAAAGTCCGCGATGACGGGGTCGCGCTTATACCGGAAAACAACTTTCACACATGAAGGCATTAGACCGCTTTCCGGTCATTTAGCGGTAAAAGGCGCATGTGGGAAAACGGCTCAAGAGACAGAGTGAGATTATGTGGCAATGGCTCACTCTTTTTTTCGCTCTATAATCTCTCTCTCTCTCTCTCTCTCTCTCTCTCTCTCTCTCTCACTCTCTCTCTCTCTCTCTCGCTCTCTTTCTCTCTCTCTCTCTCTCGCTCTCTCTCTCTCGGGCGATTGGCACAGTAAGACTGCGCTCCTAGAAACTGTTGGCAATATCAGCAGGAGAGGAGAATGTGCGATCAAAACATCTCTCAGCAGTGGTGGAATGTAGCAAAGTAACAATACTTTGTCACGATACATAATGTAAGTATTGTTGGGGAGTATCTGTACTATATTCCTGTCATTTTTACTCCACTGCGTTTCCTAAATAAAATTATAATCTTACTCCATTACACTTCGTTACTTGTTACTACAAAATAAAATTGGAACACATTTGTTAGCCTGCAATTAAACCGTTTTGGCAAATCAGTGCTCCATAGTAGCAGAATTACGTTAATCACAATCCGCAATCCATTCCAGTTGCTGGCGGTAATGCACCATAACGTTGTTTGACAACCGCTATAAAACTCAAGAAGATTTCCACTCAAGCGCAGGCATGTCAGATGGACATGAACATGAGTAGAATCGACGACGACTGCTTGCTTTTTTATTAAGAGCATTTAGTTATACTTTTACTTTCAATACTTTAATACATTTAAAATCAGAAAATTCTTCTTTGATATTATATTTATATAATAATATAATATATAAATAATATTTTGATACTAAGTACAATAAATATCAGATACTTTAAGACCCTTTAATCAAGTAATAATTCTAATACATGTCTTTGACTATTGTACTTCTACCCGTACCAAAGACATTTTCTGCTAAGATATCTGTACTTTTACTCAAGTGTGGCTTCTAAGTACTTCATCCACCAGCCGCTGTCTGTCAGCCTGCAGTGCCTTTTGAAATATGAAATGATCTTCTCATGACTGCCTTGTCCGCCTCGCTGAATGTGTAATGCACATGGACGCCAGCCAAAAAGAGCATTTGCCCTGTAGTGGATTCACGGGAGTGTTGTTTGGGTGGGAGAGCAGGTGCAGCTACAGGTGAGCTCCAGGCTGCATTATGGACCCCCCCTCCCCGGCGCACAAAATGCATTAGCGCTAGTGAATGGGTGTCTGTTGCTCTGCTCCTCTTCCCCTAACCCCTCCAGCACGAGGACCGGTGTAGGTACAGTATCTACTCGGTCTACAGATTCGGCTCGCCCTATATTGGAAATGCTCGGCTCGGGGTCCACAACTACAGATTAAGTTAAACTCTAACCCTAACCCTAACCTAACCCTGATTCCTATTTTAACTCATTCCCCACCAGAGGTTCAGAGGAAAAGTCACTAGCCACCGCCAGGGTTTTTGATCATTTTCATTAGACCCACAGAATATTGTCTTCTATGACTACGTAAAGACTGAATATCCCAAACTCGACTTTCATAGGGAAGAAGATTGATTCTACCTTCATCCGTTCTTTAGTTGACACCTGAATGTAGGTCATTTTCACCAAAAACACCAGTCAGTGACCAGAAAGCGGAGGAAAAGGCATCTTCACAGCTCCTGACCTGAATAAATGTCTTTGATGGCGGAAACTGGCCGATGTTACACTCAACTATGAACCCCATAATGATTTGGTTTCCCTTTCCGGTCAAACTCGCCCATGGGCACAGCTTTCACTGTAACACTGATGTGAGAAAGAGATTCACCCCGCTATTGAGAGAGGGGAGCCCGGGTCGCGCGTTCGTCTTGCGCGGAGGGGGCGACTGGTTGTCTGTGTATGTCAGAAGCAATCTACCGGCTAAAATTTAGACCGTGTCAAGAGTTTAGGAACTAATTCCTGAGGACAAGTGATTTGTGGACATGTCAGCGCCTGCAGCGGGGTGAAAAGAAAACCCTTCATGTTTGAGTGCCCGAGCCGATCTTGTAGCCGAGCCGAAATTGCCGGCTCTCCTGGCTTCAGGGTTCAAACTTCTCTCTTTTGTGACCTTCTCCTCTGTGTGGGAGCAAGCTGGTGATCTATCTGTCTTCTCCTCTGTGTGGGAGCAAGCTAGTGATTTATCTGCCTTCTCCTCTGTGTGGGAGCAAGCTAGTGATCTATCTGCCTTCTCCTCTGTGTGGGAGCAAGCTGGTGATCTATCTACCTTCTCCTCTGTGTGGGAGCAAGCTGGTGATCTGTCTGCCTTCTCTGTGTGGGAGCAAGCTAGTGATCTATCTGCCTTCTCCTCTGTGTGGGAGCAAGCTGGTGATCTATCTACCTTCTCCTCTGTGTGGGAGCAAGCTGGTGATCTGTCTGCCTTCTCCTCTGTGTGGGAGCAAGCTAGTGATCTATCTGCCTTCTCCTCTGTGTGGGAGCAAACTAGTGATTTATCTGTCTTCTCCTCTGTGTGGAAGCAAGCTAGTGATCTATCTACCTTCTCCTCTGTGTGGGAGCAAACTAGTGATCTATCTGTCTTCTCCTCTGTGTGGGAGCAAGCTAGTGATCTATCTGCCTTCTCCTCTGTGTGGGAGCAAGCTGGTGATCTATCTACCTTCTCCTCTGTGTGGGAGCAAGCTGGTGATCTATCTGCCTTCTCCTCTGTGTGGGAGCAAGCTGGTGATCTATCTGCCTTCTCCTCTGTGTGGGAGCAAGCTAGTGATCTATCTGCCTTCTCCTCTGTGTGGGAGCAAGCTAGTGATCTATCTGCCTTCTCCTCTGTGTGGGAGCAAGCTGGTGATCTATCTACCTTCTCCTCTGTGTGGGAGCAAGCTGGTGATCTATCTGCCTTCTCCTCTGTGTGGGAGCAAGCTAGTGATCTATCTGCCTTCTCCTCTGTGTGGGAGCAAACTAGTGATCTATCTGCCTTCTCCTCTGTGTGGGAGCAAGCTAGTGATCTATCTGCCTTCTCTTCCTTAAGTCCTACGTATAGGTTCATGAATTTGTAGCACACAGTGTTACTAACAGTTCTTTAAAAGCAAGAATACTGGAATACTCGTGTACCTTTTGCACGGCTGTCATACCTATAATCACAGTAAAGCGCTAAACACAGTGCAGAGGTAGCTTCCCTGCCTATCAACACGAGGGTCACAGGTTCACGCCCCCGTGTCACCTCCGGCTTGGCCGGGCATCCATTTCCATTTTCCATTTGGTATGTGTCCTAGTCGCTGCACTAGCGTCTCCTCTGGTCAGCCGGGGCGCCTGTTCGCGGGGGAGGAGAACTGGGGGGAATAGCGTGATCCTCCCATGCGCTACATCCTGCCGGTGAAACCACTCGCTATCAGGTGAAAAGAAGCGGCTGGCGACTGCACATGTATTTGGTCTACAACTCTCCCCAGATCGGCAGAGGGGGTGGACCAATGACCAGGACATTTTGCTATTTCTTATTATTTTAATAATTCTTATTTTTTACTATGTTATTTTACTACTGAACTTTACTGTCTACAGTTACTATTGCTGTAATGTATTGTGTATTGTGTTTGGACCCCAGGAAGACTAGCGGTCGTTTTGGCGGCAGCTAATGGGGATCCTTTTAAATATACAAATAAACAAACATCCTAACAGGGAAATGGCCAAGTTTTGGGGAGAAGACGGAGAGATATCTGGGGGGGGGATAAACTGATGGGGGGGGGGGGGTGCGCATTAACGCTGGACTCGGGTGACAACAGAAAACAGAAATAAGTGTGAAAGGCCACGAGGCGATAGCCGACAAGCGACAGATTACAAAGAGATGTAATCACTAGATGCAGGCAGATGTGCTGTGTTGACTGACTGAGTTAATACTGTCACAAGATAAATAGCTTTTTGTCAGTGTGGCATTTTAAGCCCTGCTGGATAAATACTGGAATTGCAGCGGCCGATAAGTTGATGAACGTCCAGAAGCCGGTCACTGATTAAAATCCTGGTGCTCCGAAAATCTGGCTGGAGAACATGAATGAACGTGAAGGAAAAACTCAACCACCACCGCCAATGTGCCCTTGTGCAAGGCAGTCGCCAACAATAGAAGAGTGTTGTTGCACTGATAGCAGATGTGTATGACTGAATGTGAAGCATTGCTAGATGAAAATAACAGTCTACATTCATCTTAGATAAAAAAAATCTATGCTTCAACAAAATCCTGAATTAAAAAAAAAACAATACTGTAAAGAACTAAAGAACTAGTTGACTCCTGCCCAGCAGATACTGTCTTCTATTCTCTGATGGACTTCATAAGTTTAAAGAACTATTTGACTCAGAACTTTTAGTACTCCTGCCCAGCAGAGCGTATATACTACCAGTAGTTCTTCAGCGTGAAGCTTTCTTGTTCAGTGTATGGAGCGGGTGATTGCAGTCACACAAGGTTTATATTTCAAAAGGACTCTCCACTTCTACCTGTCCTGTTAAATCTGATCATACATCTGCATCCTCTTGCATGAGTCCACTGTTAAGCGTCTCGCATACTCTTTGCGCACGCGCTGGAGGCGGGGCTCCGCGGAGGGCGCGCGCACACTCTGCGCGGGCCAAAACAGAACATAGTCAGTGCGCAGCTCGCTCCTCCCACCCCCTCCTCCTGTGGAAGCTCCAGGGGAAAATGGCGGCGATTAGTGCCAGGCAGGCAGTCTGAATGAAATTGAATGTAACGTTCCCAATTCTATGTATTAAATTCTAAAAAACGACCCTCAACATTTGGGAAGGCTAAGCCACACAACTAGTTCGTTATAATCGAACGTCATGCTTCGAAGGCGACTTTACGACGATGAGGACGGTGAGGACTCAATCACAGCAGATATCCGCTGATAGCCTACCACGGAGATCTCACAGGCACAGGCAGCTTCCTCAGCTCCGAGTGTGCTGGCGATTTCTCGCCAGGAATTGGTGGACTTCTGCTGGTCCTTGTGGTCTCTCCGTGTTGTGTCATAGAGATGCGGGTAGAGGCGGACTTGCTATGACAGTCTTCCCTCAAAAGCGTCCATGTTGACAATGTGCCAAAACCTGACGCGCTGATAGAAAAATCTCCATGGACGCGCCGCACGGCGCTCAGGCCTCGCCCCCCGACACGCCCCGTGCGATGACGTCAAAATCGCCGCGCGCCCTATGTGTTTGGCTGGCTGTGAAGACTATGCCAAAGGCTTTACATCTCTCTCTCTCTCTCTCTCTCTCTCTCTCTCGGCCCATGTTAGAGAGAAAAGCTCCATACAAAGCTTGGAGGTAAAGCATGTCTTGGAAAAAAGAACAAGGAAAGGGCAGAGCCGTGAGATTGCTTTGTGACAGCATCAATGTGTATCAGGGTTTCCTTTGGCCCCCTGCTGCTTGAACATCATATGAAATGTGATAAACTGTCATAAACTGTAGATTTAGGAATACGCTTTCTAGGATTGTGTCAATGGCAGCAAAGTAGTGGCTAAACCCCAAAAGCCCTTGACTCAACTTTTCACAGAAAGGATGAGGAAGAAGGCAAGGAGTATCTTGGGGGATAGCTCCCACCCTTTCTTCAGCCAGTTTGAGCCTTAAGCTCTGGGAGGCGCTATAGAGTCCCTCTGGCCTCGCCCGCCCTGAAGCTCGACCGCTGTGCGGGCTGGGCTCACTTGCTCCCTCACCCGCCCTGCAGCTCGCACCCTATGCGGCTCACATGCTCTTATGACATACCAGACAATTGGACTCGAGTCATAGGGACTCGGACTCGAGTCGACTCGAGTCGCAAATTTGACGACTTCCGACTCGACTCGGACTTGGAAGGTAAATACTTGAAACTCGACTCGGACTTGGAAGAAAATGAATCGAAACTCGACTCGGACTTGTGACAAGATCAGCCGAGTGCACCAGCTGGGCGTACGCCTAGGTTTACACGCTTAATTTTATGACTAGTGCACCCTGTATGCGCTACGTCTGTGTATGGAGCAGGCGTAAAAGTTACACCCAAATGCGTAGCTACTCACTGACAGCTGTCTCATCTTGATCTGCGCGTGATGCGGCCGGAATCTTCTCCAAAAATATCGATCGATATGTGCTGTAAATAGACGAAAGCTGATGCGTCGGAAGATCTTTCAATTTCTTCCTGACTTCGTCAACTGCCCGCAGTGCGCAGTCTGCCATCGCATTCAGTACTGATTGCACTTGTGATCAAACTGCTTGTGTTGGCGCTGTTAAATTGAGCTGTGAGAACGTTTCTATGCTTTGAATACAACTCTATAAGTTTGAGCTGAGTTGGAGCTGTCTGTCAGCTGTCTCGAGCTCGTCTGAGAAAAGTGTGTTGCTTGGCAACAAGCACGTATTCATGTGAACGCGCACGTCTGCAGCCTAAATAATCTCTGCCTTGTAATTTTTTCTAACCTGTGACTCGACTTGACATAACCTGTGACTCGACTCAAGACTTGACTTGAAATAACATTGTGACTTGACTTGACTTGACTTGCCGACAAAAGGAAAGACTTGGGACTTGCTTGAGACTCGGGACCAATTGACTTGAGACTCGCTTGGGACTCGGATCAGAGGGACTTGGACAATTGTCTGTGACATACTGATGACCACTGCGTGTCACGCCCTCGCCTACTCTATGACATCACTGATGACATCACTGATGACAATTAGGGCAATCACCTAATTAAAAAATCCGGCTCCGTCAGGTCACCCGCACAGCCCAGGGGTGGAAGCCATCGTCTCCGACTCCCATCACTCCTATCACCATCCCATATAAGACTCAGACTGATGACATCACTGATGACATCATCACTGATAACATCACTGATGACATCGTCACTGATGACATCATCATTGAACTATGGCCTCAGCCTTAGGGCAATTAGGGCAATGAATCTGCCCTAATTAAAAAAGGGTTACGCACGGGTGCTCTTTACACTTCCTGAAAGTTTCAGCCCGAAAGCAGATGGGCAGTGTTTACCTTCTCTCTGTTTTACACACGGAGAACTATCCTCCCTTTGTCTGCCTGCAGAAACTCTGCCCCCACCAGCTGCAAGTTATTAAGGCTCATTAAGTTCAAGTTCAAGTTCAAGTTTATTCGTATGTCCCACAAGGGCACTTTGGGTTGCAGCAAAACATAAAAACATAGAAAACATAAAGTGCAGACACAGTTAAACACACTATAATTACAAAGTAGCAGTTTAAAGTGCCAGTGTGGTTTAAAGTGACCAGTGCAAAGTGCAAGGCTATAGGCCAAAGTGGTCGTTTTGACACTCAGCACTACACAATTACAAGAAATATAAAGCTACAGCAGTATTATTGTATAAAAGAACGCAGAAGATCAAAGAAGATTAGCTACATTATGTAAGATGAGTTCAACCAAACTGAACAACATCATCATAAAGGCCTTACCTTCTAGTCTCGCTAGCATATAGGTCTTTAATTGAGCAGGCACAAATACATTTTTGTACGTTTTTCTTAGCCAGGGGAGCACGGAGCCGGAGGCCGGATGGGAGTTAAGGCTCTTGATGCAATTCTCCGTGGATGTGCGCATACTTAAAAAATAAAAATAAACAATAACAGCCGGCCTGGAAGCCGCCTCGACAGCCCCGAGAGCAGATTCCGCATCTCGAGCAGAGCTTCCGCATTTCCGTTGTGACGTGAGACGCGTCACAACGGAACGTTTTGCCAGAGAATGAACTGGGAGCTCTCACTGTAGGGTGGACTGAGAGAAGGTAAAGGCTGCCCATCTGCTCATACTACTGACATTGTCATGATACAAAGTGGGTTGATAATCGGCAAACCCTCACTTTAAAGTAAATGAAAGAGAAAACATGCACATTCTACTAACATCCCTTGCACGTTTATGAACAGAGTGAATCTCCATGGACCAGTTGATAGGCGCGCCCTCGCTATCAGTGACTGTCACCGCTGCCTGTAATGAGCTTCTCCGCAGTTCCTTCATCAGAGCTGAGGCCCTTTGTGAGTGGGTCCCTTATCTCGCCACGGGACATCTATTCTAATTAAATGGGAGCGAGCTTGGCAGGCGAGCGCACAATGAAAGAGCTGGGGCACACTCTCCCTCAAACAGTCATACCTCGTCATACCTCACGAGGTATGGCTGTTTTGCATAATGGGCACTGACCGGCACACCGGGCGCTGTGACAGGGGCCACGGAGAGGAGAGATGCCGGCACACCGGGCGCTGTGACGGGGGCCCCGGAGAGCAGAGCTGCTGGCGTGCTTGTAGTCAGAGGCTGCGGGGGAAGGAAGGGGGCAGCGTGATAAGGGACCGGTACATTGGAGCCGAACACCTTTGCAGTCGATGGTAATTGGACTGAACAAAGTGCCAAGCACAATTTTAGTGGGAGAGGAAGACGTCTGCACTTTGGAGCTGTGGCTCTGTCAGACCAGCCTTACTTCATCCATTGTGAGCTCCGATTGCCTACCTGTCATTCTGGGGACGAGGAACAATGTTACTCCAGCACCTCTGCCTGTCAGTCTGGGGACCAGGCACAATGCTACTCCAGCACCTCCACACCACCATATACATGTCCTCCTGCCATCCTGCCAGGGACACTTGGTCAATTATTATGTTGCAGAAGCCCTTTATATAAACTGTAGCAACACACAGCCACCTAATAGGTGGTGTCACAATACCACAATTTCGACTTCGATACCGATACCAAGTTTAGTATCACAATACTCGATACAGACGCGATATGATACTTGAAATTTAAATGATCAGAAACAGAATTAAACTGAAAAAAGTGTGTGTGTGTGTCTGTGTGTGTGTGTGTGTGTGTGTGTGTGTGTGTGTGTGCGTGTGTGTGTGTGTGTGTGTGCGTGTGTGTGTGTGTGTGTGTGTGTGTGTTATTGCACTACAGGTATGTTGTAACGGAGTCTACAGCACACAAATTTCACACGTGATACTTGTACTACGGAGTGACAATAAAAAAAATCTTGAATTGTGTGTGTGTGTGTGTGCGTGTGTGCGTGTGTGTGTGTGTGTAAACAAAACCGAGGCAGGTGATTGGAGAAATTAGCGGATGTGCCGCCTTCAGCCTTATATCCGTTTTGACCAACTTTCTCCTCTGTGAAGTACAGACGGGATAGGCGGAAGCATTTGCAAATTGCAGGAGCCAAGGCGTCCGTTTTAAGAGAGTACCTAGTAGGGCTGGGACGGATCAGAAAACCCACGGATCGGATCGCGTGACGGATTTTGAGCCACGGATCACGGATTTTTCGGATCAGCAAAAAAAATATATATAGGCTATATCAGATTTTTTCTCTCAAAATTAGATTTTCGATTTGAATTTTTAATACTATTATACTTCTCTAACCATTTGTTGCCCTGCACAGCTCAAAAAATATTTTTTTCTCATGACACAATTTATGCTTTTACTCTGAAGGCAAAACAACCCAACTTCCTGTTTTAGGTGGCACTGCGCCTAACTTCCTGCCTGTTGCTTGCTAACGTAGTCACATGACACGGGTACAGACCAGACCGGGTGAGTCTGGAAACATAACGTTGATGCTACGTTATGCTACTCGGTGGCCCCACGTGTTGTTTTGTTGTTATGTGTCCAAGGCAACATTTCACCGTCCGGTGATAATGTGTTCGTGAAACGTGTGCGCGTGTGTGTGTGTGCGTGTTGTGGCTCTCGCTATCTTGTGGAGCCCGCAACATGCTGCTCGCATTCCTGTGCTTTTTCAGAGGTGTTGAAATAAGTTTGCTGTCTTTAGTAGCCACTAGCCACAGCCTTCAGAGACTTTACAGCGAAGGGATGAGGAAGCTCACTTGTGCTTGCCATGATGATGCCTGTCTGTGTCTGGCTGCGCTGCAGGCGTTCTCATACACTAACGTTAAACGTTAAATTAAACGAAGGGGGGGGGGGGGGGGGGGTCCGCGGACCACGACGTTCCGAACCGTGTGCCGAACCGTGGGGGCTGATCCGTACGGGTCACGGATTATCCGTGATCCGTCGCAGCCCTAGTACCTAGCATCAGATCATCCGAGGCAGGGGTGGGCAATTATTTTTCATGGGGGGCCACATGAGAAACCCAGATTGTTGCCGGGGGCCGAACAAATATTGTCATGCCGTAACCCAGGAACTTTGATGATAGAGAGAACCACAAAAAATGTCCTCGCTACAAGAGGGCCAGATTTTGCTGAGGGTTGAGGGCCGAACGGCGCCGGCGCAAATTTTTTGGGGGCATTTGAAATCAGATTTAGAGGAATAACTCATTTTAAATTAACAGTTGTGATGTCATTATTCAGTCTTAAACACCAATATTTGATCATTTTCTCACTCACTTCTATGTCACCACTTGCTCTCCCTGCAAGGCTTGAAATTAACTTTTTTGACCACCTGCCAATATGGCTGCTAGATTTTAAAGTTACCAACCAATTAGAATTTCCACTAGCCAAAATGTTTTTCTTGAAATAAACCAGAATATGAGTGGGTTAATTTAAGCATAAGTATCAGTAAGTGGCCCGGCATTCTCAAAGCCTGTGTTGAGGGTCACACAAACAAAAATGCACTCTTGAAGCTAAATAAATCCAAAACCAACAAGTTAATTATTTACATTTTTACTTCAATGTAGAACAGTAATTTCTTACACATGAGATTAGTTTTAGCCTTTTATTCATAGACTATTGAAATATATTCTATATTCCAGACTGTATTGTATTGGCCAGAATGACATGAACATTTGGACACTTATTCAGTGGTTATCTTGTATGTTGCGTTCAGGTGCACTGTAAAAAATAAAAATAAAATGTGCAATTCCAGCGCGGGCCACACAGGAGGCATGCGGCCCGCGGGCCGCCAGTTGCCCAGGTCTGATCTAAGGCGTCTGTTTTAAGAGACTACCTAGCATCAGATCAGCTGAGTGAGTCTGTTTTAAGAGACTACCTAGCATCAGATCATCTGAGTGAGTCTGTTTTAAGAGACTACCTAGCATCAGATCAGCTGAGTGAGTCTGTTTTAAGAGACTACCTAGCATCAGATCATCTGAGTGAGTCTGTTTTAAGAGACTACCTAGCATCAGATCATCTGAGTGAGTCTGTTTTAAGAGACTACCTAGCATCAGATCAGCTGAGTGAGTCTGTTTTAAGAGACTACCTAGCATCAGATCAGCTGAGTGAGTCTGATTTAAGAGACTACCTAGCATCAGATCATCTGGGTGAGTCTGTTTTAAGAGTCTATGGCTGCAAAAAGGAGTTCTTCCATTATTCACCGTTTTGCAACCCTCACATTTTGTAAAACACTTTGCTACAAATGGTTTAGAGTTTTAAAACGCTCTATTAATAAAGATAACTTGAAATTCAAATTGGAAATAAGAAACTAGGGGGATTATTTTATGACATGGACACAACACCTTGGCATTGTTGACTGACTGAGGGATTGCATCCGTCAAAAAAGCAGCGCAGTGAGTTGGTTCTGCTAACACATAAGCCTCATGGCCACGAATAGATAACTGTCACATTAATTAGTGACAGCTGCAACTTTGCAGTTTATCTAAGTTCTAGTGCAGACTGCAGACTTAATTAGCTGTGGTTGGGCGGGGAAGCTCAGGCAAAGAGAAATGGAAAATCTCCCCAGTTTATCCCGTGTGCATCCTAATTGCATGCTTGTTTAGAGATCATTAATAGCAGTGCCTCAGAGCAGCCAAACAGCCTGGCTCATAAGATTGTTCCCCCGAAGAGCAGCACGCAAACACAAATCCTCTGAAAAATAATTGGGGGTAAACGCAACGCTAACACGGCTCTTTCCCTCCTCGTCTTGAGGATTTTAAACATTCATCAATATTGACTGGCTCACAATGCATCTCATTTATATTCACGTCAAACTAAGTGTTTGTTTCCTTATCTAATCTCTATCTCTAATGTAAAAAAAAGCAATGTTGATTCCACCGTCGCAGAAAAAGCTTGCGTAACTTGCTGAATAATTTCCGGAGTTTGTTAAAACGGGCTATTTTTGGCGAGAAAGCCACACAGGCTCAGTGTAACGAAGGGGGGGGGAAATGAACAACTTTGATTATGTTGGTCAATTTGCATCCTTTTATCTTCTGAAAAGGAAGTTTGAGTTGCCCAGCACGAACTGGCTCAGATTCCTGCAAATCAGATATTATGTTCGATCCAAGAATCGTGCCTTTGAAGCGCTCCCAAGTGAATTAACAAATTTAACACTCGAGGTCGGGGGTTGTGGGCACATTTACCACTGGTACAGGGTTTATAGCACTCGGCGAATCTACAACAGCTACCAAATAATATAAAAAATACACAATTGTAACATCCAATTCATTTATTTATAATCATTACTGGTTTCAGAATACATTTATCCTTCCGCCACAGAATATAGTTCCATACACAAGATCAATGATTGCACTAAACATTTAGTTGCCTTTGAGCCAAAAAACAACTAACCTATTCCTTAACGGGATTCACAGTTATTGATACATTGCCTGTAAAAGTACAGTTATTTAAACAGTTATCTAAAGCAGCCCGTTTTGGTGGTGGTGTGTTGATATCTGGTGACGGCAGAGGGCGTTTGTTTGTTTGACAGTCCCAGGTTCGGGGTCCGGGCGCTAGTCCGACCTCCCGCTAGTCCGAACTCGTGACAACTCAAGCTCAGCCAGTTCTCTCTCCCCAATTTCACCATGTCGTTCTTTGTTCACTTCACCTTCATCTTCATCTAACCACTGCTCAAAACTCAATCCACCCAGTAAATCAAACGTTACTACGAAATCGGACATTTCCTTGTTACAGATCGGCCATTTCCTTGTTGAAGATTTGCAGACTGACAGGCTAACAGTGGGCGGAGTCAGCACAGGGAACGGAGTCAGCATCAGGGAGCGGAGTGATACTGCGGTTGGAGCCGAACTGTAGATTGTTGGCGTATTTACCACTGTTGCTAGCCAATCAGAATCCAGTATTCACTCATGCCGTTGTAGAACATGCTTTTTTCAATGTTTTGCTGAGCCCTCCTCACTCCAAGCACCTCATCTCTAGATTTGTGTGTCTGTTTGACAACTGCACCATGGCCTCTACTGAGAGGATTAGAGAAGCATGGCAGGAGGAACTTGGTACTGATTTATCTGACATTATATGGGAAAGGAGTCTGTCAGTTGTGCAACTCTGCTCAGTTAATAGCAGACATCAGCTTATCCAATTTAAAGTTGCTCACCATCTCCACTACTCCAAGCAGAAATTACACAAGATTTATCCTACTGTATCACAACTGTGTGAAAGCTGTCAAGTGTCGGAGGGAACACTATCTCATGCCTTTTGGTTCTGCCCTTCACTGACGGGATTCTGGGCCAAAATATTTGACTGGTACTCTAAGGCCTACAAAATAACGCTTCAGCAGAACTCGCCATCTTCGGCTGCTCGGAGTCTTCGCTGAACTTCCCTACAGCTGTGCAACAGTCTCTGACACAAGGGACAACTGTTGCCAAGAAACAAATCATGAAGGAATGGAAGTCCCCCTCTTCACCCTCTTTTCAATCGTGGCTGATGGATATGACCTCTACGGATGGAGAGACTTAGGTTCCTGAGGACCGACTCACTTAAGAAATTCTCTGCCATTTGGGACTTGGAGCCCCCAACCCCCCGCTGTCCACTCTTTCTTGTAGCCCTGCATGCAGGGCGGACATATCTCTGCAACCGTAACTCATAGAGACTCAGGGATGGCGGTGTTGGATTCGGGGTGAGAAAATAAATATAGTCCGTTGAAGGCATCGCGATCTGACCTTCCATTTCCCAGAAAATGTCAACATTTCTCTGATTGGATAGTGGGAGGTCGACACCAAATTTGTATCCAATCAGAGAAATGTTGATTTTCTGGATTCGATACTCCACTTGTGTAATTGTTGTTATTGAGTCTATTTCTGCAATAACTGCACTTTATGGCTGTTTAAATACTAGACGAACGCTGAAGTTACTCCTCGGGGCGGACAGGCAAGGAGGCGGCCATTACTATTTTGCTAGTAATGTTCCTGATTGGCCGGTTACGATGTCGACTACGAGGCGGGTCGCTGATTGGCTCGTCCGCTTTGCAGTTTCTGCAGAAAGCCCTCCCAGAGTTGAGGCCAGACGGTCTGGTAGAATTAAATGAAATGTGAGTTCACGTGACCGGCTGGTTTACCAGGCTAGTTATGTTAAAACGCCCCACTTTGTAACAATGATTAAGCAGGGCCCGAGACACGGTTTTGGCCTATATAGCTAATTTCACCTTTCATAACAACTATAGGACGAATGGATTTTTATATAAGTCACCTGTTTAGAGTAAAATAGACGATAGAAAATACTATGTTTTTTGGGTGATTGACAGGTCGCCTGTCCAGTGATCGTGCAGCTTGCCGACCACAGACCGATAGTAGGCGGACCTGCAGCTCTGGGAAAACCCCCATCTTGTGCCGTCTCGCGTGAGCTGCGTAAGGACCCCAAGATGGTGACAGACAACACTTTGCCCCCAAATGTGAGTCCAAAACACAATGGATGGCTTCATCCATATTATTTAGGTCAGTGTTTAAGCCACGCCCCCTCCGAGTACAGATGTGGATAATGCAGATGATGCTGTACTGGCTCATCTCTACCTCCCACTTATCTGGCAGACGACCTCCGCAGAGATCAGCAGAAAGATCCATCCAGCTCTTGCTGTCTCTCGCGGGGCAGGAGGAGGAGCGGGAGGAGGAGGGAGGAGGAGGAAGAGGGGGAGACATTCAAACCATTCATCCCTTTTTAGTCAGGCTGCAAAATTGATTGCAAACGGAGGGAATTACAGCGCAATTGAAATCACATCATTACACCTCATATCTATGGGAGGCATTCCACATTTATTTTACAAAGCTGAGGGATGGGGACTTCTCTATCAGATCTCTATCAGATTATCCAAAGCGAGGGAAATTGGAGGGTTATATCTGGACAAATTGGGGAAACGTAAAATGAATGATTCCTCAATTTCCTGAGACAAATGGCGATTAAATTGCAGTGTTGAAAAGGCGCTGTGTGATTAACGGTACTAATCACTGATTGCAGACCAGGGCTTTATGAAGATAATGTATTATATCTGTGTGACCTTCATAAGGTGGGCCACATGATTCATAGCCAGGTGATACATTGAAAGAATCAGTCTTGATGGCAACAGATGATGGACTATCTTGTCAATTAAATAGCATAAAAAGAAACTGCCTGTACTACAATTTTGTGTAGTTCAATCTCAATTTAAACTTTCTAAATCATATTGGTAGTATTTTTTTCCCAAGGAGAATATGTGTTTGGATCTTAAAACAATTAAGGAAGTTTGTCCATGATGCTCTCTCTGCTGTCTGTCACATTGGTAGAAAGAATCTCCCATTCCTCCGCTGCTCAGTTGTAACCCGATATGCTGTTCTTCCAGCTCAAATAAATACGGGCGGCCATTGAATTCAACTGCATCGTCCATGATCTCAAAATCAAATAAATATCAGCTGTGTTTTTATGCATGCTAGGCTACTGAGCTACACCAGCTAGCTACTGCTGTTCAACTCTACCCTGCCCAAGAAGTGGTTTCTACTCACCCTGTTGTGAAACACATCAGGGCAGGGCAGAGTTGAACAGCAGTAGCTAGCTGGTGTAGTTCAGTAGCCTAGCATGCATAAAAACACAGCTGAGATTTATTTGATTTCGAGATCATGGACGATGCAGCAGCCGCGCTCAAACTGTTATTAAGTAGGGGGTGCTGTAAGGATTGGAATCTCGACGCTGCCCACAAGGGCGGTGCTGAAGGAAATTTAAAGTTTTTTGGACTTTCATCCATATTAAGAAGAATATTTAATTTTAAATTAACATTAGGATTATACTGTTGTGATGTCATTATTCAGTATCTTCTCCTTTTCTCACTCACTTTCATGTAAGCACCTGCTCTCCCTTTAGTCGTTTTACACTACAACAGACAGCAACACAGGCATAAACACTGAACTTATTATTATTATGGAAAACCAGATTATGATGAAAATCAAACACTTTTGAAGAGACAGCGTATGAAATAAGATTAGAGCTGGGAATCACAAACTGTTTTTTAATGCATTTTGTTGGTGGTATAAACAGAAGACAGCCAAATCCAACAATTTTGAAAATCCCATCTCTTGCCACCAGGGGGTGCTGCAGCACCCTCAGCAGCCACCTTCCCACTCCCTTGAGATGCAGTTGAATTCGATGGCCACCCGTATTTATTTGAGCTGGAAGAACAGCATATCGGATTACAACTGAGCAGCAAGTGATATGATACGCCCACGGACGCACCGTTTTAAACAAGCACTGCACACCTGGTTGGGGTGAGGCATACGTCATGTTACACCTTGTGGTTGGGGTGAGGCACAGGGGGGTGAGGGGGCTTGGGTTCAGGCACTGGGGAAGGGTCTCCTCCCCGTTAGGCTGATGCACAGGGGGGAGGGGTTGGCTTTAGGCACTGGTAGCCACTCAGTTGGGGGTGGGTTTAGGATCTCCAGACGAAGGATTAGGATTAGGGTATCCAAGGGGGACTTCCTACCTTTAGCCCAATAGACAAGTTTCCTGGGCACTTCCGGTTTGCTTCCAGACTCGGCCGCGAGATGTCTGTTTCTTCCGGTGTTTGTGAATACAAAGAAGCGTAACGTACTAGCGTAGTAGCCATAGCGACCGCCGAAAAAATGCAAACTTGGGATCATTCTCTGAGTCTCCTGTCTAACGAAAGAGTGTCTATCCCACACCCGTTGACAGTGGACACATGGGAAGATAATATGTGTAAATGGCTGAACGTAACTACATGCAGGATTATAGGATTATAGCGTATTTTGAGGAATCAATGGCGGTGGACGGCAACGTCATGAACAATCTCAAAAGCTCCGAAGCATATACCAATATCTCCACAGCAACAAAGTAGGTTGTGTGCTCATCTACAAACACGACGGCTTTGTCTACTTGAAGGCAAGTGTTGAACCAAGCCAGTATCTCAACAATTTATGGCACAGCGCGTGGGTGGTGGTGACCGAGGCAGGAGACGTGGAGACCGCGGGGTGCAGTTGTGTAGCTGGGCCAGGTCGATCGTGTAGCCACGCTGCTGCGATCCTTTGGAAGGTATGTTGTAACGCTATGTATTTCATCAAATTACCCACAGTCAGTGTCATGGAACAGTTTCCTTTATTTTAGAACCTCCCTGCCACTAGGGGGCATAATGTTAATTATTTCTCTTTAGAGTCTCTCCCCTGCACCTTCTTGTGGTATAGTTTAGTACTGCAGTTTCAGCTCTTTCTCTTTTTCCTGTGACAACAAAGAGAATGGCAGTGTTTGTTCAGCAAAAAATGCAGCAATCTCCATGCTCCATCCTTAGCCATCACCTAGTTTCTAGCCCTTTGAGTGGCAATTTCTGTAAGTACAACTATTGTCAATCATTGCTGTTATGTTTATGTCAAAGTATTTTTTACATATTTGCTACAGTTTGTGTATGTTTGGTAGCATGTATGACAGCACAGTGTAATGAAGGCATTTAGGTTATACATCATAGAGATATTGTTTAGTGTAAAATACATTGTTCAATGCAATACTTACCTGATTTGTTACTTACCTTATGTTTCCTGCTAAATAGATTATTACTGTAGTTATCCCACCTGTAAATAACTGGAGTACACTGTTTTGTATTGTATACTGATGTATGCTTTTCTGTATGTTTATTTTTAGTTTCACACTTCTTTGTTATTAAATCCTGTCCATCTACAACACTTGGCTGTTCCTTGGAGGATATGATGCAAAGGAGAGTTTAGCTGGCTGTGAGAACCAATATAGGACAAGAGTCACATTGGGTGTAGCAGTACAGTCAGGCTATCTCCCGTTGTGAATGAATATTACGAGAAAACCATAGAAAACAAAATTCTCACAATCCCACAACACCAAACCAGATAGGCCTCTCTGGGGTCTAGTGGTAAATACAGAGTTTACTGTACCTCTGTTGTTGTTTACTGATCACCGAGGGGAAAGGAGCCATGCTACTGCTTACACTTAGATTGTGAAAAAACATATAAACATCTCTGTCTTTATATCATGTTATACATTATATGAATTAGGGTTAGGCTATACTGGAATGTATAGCCTAATACCTAATAGGGGCGGCTTTAGCTCAGGAGGTAGAGCGGGTCGGCCAATGACGCAAGGGTTGGCGGTTCGATCCCCGCTCCCTCCCAGCTGCTGTCGTTGTGTCCTTGGGCAAGACACTTAACCCTCCTTGCTCCCGATGGTGTGTAGGCACCCTGCGTGGTAGCCTGCCGCCATTGGTGTATGAATGGGTGAATGTAGACTATCTACTGATTGTAAAGCGCTTTGAGCGCTATATAAATGCAGACCATTTACCAAAATAAATGCAGACCATTTATGTATAATAACATGAAATAAACACTAAATATAATTAAATAGAATATAGTTACATAGCCTATTTAAGTGTCACAGATGTGTAGCCTACCTTTCCCTAATTAAGTCGAGTACCATTGAATAAAGTGGCTATTTGAGGTACACAATACTACATCTTCCATACAGCAGTCTATTATAATAATAATAAACAATACGTATTAAGTCTAGTCAGCTGAACTCGTTCAGGCGTTTCTGTGTATTGTGACAGCCACGCACTGCACAATGTGTTCCAGAATAACCCATTGTTAATAACGTCTGCTAACGTTAGTGTAGCTGATGTTAGCGATCGTTTTAAAAAAGTTCGGATATTTCGGCTGCTGCCCTCTGATGTGCACGCAATGTGGACGGAAGCCGGGGACATATAAGGCTGCTATGGCGCCGCCCTATGCCAGCGCTGGGAAACTTGTCTATAGGGGTAGGAAGACCCTTGGAGACCTCATGGAGACCCTTTGTCCTAATGCCCCAGTCCCCGCAGTCCCATATCTGGCACTCCAGCCTCCAACCCCCATGGAGTAACTTGACCTTTGCCCCTCCCCCAGACCAGGTGCGTTTGTGTGCGTTCCATAATAGGCACAAGGGTACTGTGCACGTTAGAACCCATGCACAAGTTGCATGTCAACTTAATCCATTCAAGAACCTGACCTATTGGCATATACTAAGAGAGAACCCACAGTTACTCAGAGCATGTTATATTAGAGCACATGTGTGAACTAGTCTTAATCTGGTCCATGAAAAGATGACCTCCATACAGATTACATGTGCAAAGGCTCCTGACCAAGAATACCTTAATCAATCATCATGGAGTTCCAGGGTGGAAGTCAGGTGGAACATCCAACAGTCTGGAGCATGACCGAGTTGTGTTAATAGTCCGAACACACACAGTTACAGTACATCAGAGTGAACCTCGGTGGCCTTTAGAAATGTAATTAAATTCTAAATGTATTCACTGGATTAATTCATTGGAGAAACGTGAAGGACACAGGAGGTTGAATGTGTAATGTAAGGAGGTGCAATGAGGGAGGAGGGAGGGAGGATAACTCTCAAACAGCCTGAGACAGAGGAGGTAGGGAGGATAACTCTCAAACAGCCTGAGACAGAGGAGGGAGGGAGGATAACTCAACAGCCTGAGACAGAGGAGGGAGGGAGGATAACTCAACAGCCTGAGACAGAGGAGGGAGGGAGGATAACTCAACAGCCTGAGACAGAGGAGGGAGGGAGGATAACTCTCAAACAGCCTGAGACAGAGGAGGGAGGGAGGATAACTCAACAGCCTGAGACAGAGGAGGGAGGGAGGATAACTCTCAAACAGCCTGAGACAGAGGAGGGAGGGAGGATCACTCTCAAACAGCCTGAGACAGAGGAGGGAGGGAGGATAACTCAAACAGCCTGAGACAGAGGAGGGAGGATAACTCAACAGCCTGAGACAGAGGGGGGAGGGAGGATAACTCAACAGCATGAGACAGAGGAGGGAGGGAGGATAACTCAACAGCATGAGACAGAGGAGGGAGAGAGGATAACTCTCAAACAGCCTGAGACAGAGGAGGGAGGGAGGATAACTCTCAAACAGCCTGAGACAGAGGAGGGAGAGAGGATAACTCTCAAACAGCCTGAGACAGAGGAGGGAGGGAGGATAACTCTCAAACAGCCTGAGACAGAGGAGCAAGGGAGGATAACTCAACAGCCTGAGACAGAGGTTATGACTTATGCACTGGGAGGAGGGAGGGAGGATAACTCAACAGCATGAGACAGAGGAGGGAGAGAGGATAACTCTCAAACAGCCTGAGACAGAGGAGGGAGAGAGGATAACTCTCAAACAGCCTGAGACAGAGGAGGGAGGGAGGATAACTCTCAAACAGCCTGAGACAGAGGAGGGAGAGAGGATAACTCTCAAACAGCCTGAGACAGAGGAGGGAGGGAGGATAACTCTCAAACAGCCTGAGACAGAGGAGCAAGGGAGGATAACTCAACAGCCTGAGACAGAGGTTATGACTTATGAGCAATAAGTGGGACGTATGGTAAGATTACATATTTTGAGCTGGTTGCAGAAAGTGACAGCTAGCAGTTCAGCTGTCATGGGAATAATGGAAGATGCCTTCTCCATGTATTGTAATGGTTTGCCAGCAAAAGGCAGGTTAGCTTAGCTTACACAAATAAGCTAACTATCAGCAATTGGGTGAGGCTTCCTGTCCCTTACTCATTGTTGGGATGGTCTAGGACAGAGGTTCTCAGACACTTTTCAGCAAAGGGCCCTTTACAAGATAGAAAATATACCTGGGACCCCCCCCCCCCCCCCTCATTCTGATTTGATTTTGGGCTATATAAATAAAAAATTATTGACTTGACTTGACATGACATGTACTACTGTATGTCCCTTGGAATAATCTGATGTAGCACCTTTTTTTTTACACTTCTAGTCTTGGTTATGTGAAAGAACAACACAAGAGGACTGTATTAGAAACATATTCGATATGTATTGAAAATATTTGCACCACCTCAAAACAGCGTACCCATAAAACAATCAAGTGACAGCTGCTTCAATATCAAACAAAATATCAAAGAGAAAATTGCAATAGCAGGCCCTCGTCTCGTGCCGTCTCGTGCCGTCGCGTGCCGTCGCGTGCGAGCTGTAGGCCTACAAGGAACCCAAGATGGCGATGGCCACACTAGGCTTCAAAACGGGAGTCCAAAAAACAATGGGTGACGTCACACTGACTTTGTCCATATTCTTTGACGGTCGATGGTTTCAAAAGGAAACCAGGAAGTAAAGATGCTGTTACATGGGGTATTTAATAGTACTTGGCACTTCACCCCATAGGCTGATATTCAAACTGCATCGTCAATTCATAAACTCATTGCCTTTTCGTCTGAGATTGCGCTTACTTCAGAGCATTTCTATGAGGGGGCGGGCTTCGTTCTTCCCTAACCAATCGGCAGGGCAGCCACAGCAGTCTTGCTAGTCACAAGCACAAGCTAACATAGCTAGCTAATGCTAGCCAGCTTCTCCACATTAAGCAGCTAAAGTTGGCCGACTTTGTACTTGTCATTAACGTAAGTCTTATGGTACACTGTAGTAACTAATAAGACATTCATTAAAACAAAAAGTACAAAATCGGCCAAAGTTGGCTGCTTAACGTGGAGAAGATGGCTAGCATTAGCTATTATCTTTATGCCTCTAAGATCACATAATGACGAGACGGAGAGCAGAATATCAGCAACGTGCTTCACTCTTTACTTTACGTCTGACCAGGAAGTTACATGTCCGTCACATAAACCGGTCCGTGCAGCAACATCAACCTATCACTAGAATCCACATTATAGGACATGTTAGCTTTGGCCACAGTTGTCTCTGTTGTGCATGATGACTGACAACAGCGTTAGCCAATCAGCGTCCGTGATCAGATTTTCAACCGGAGAAAAGGCGTTTGCTCATGGCGATTCCAGACCGAGAAGAGCCAATTCACAACTGTGGAGTAGGCGTGGCTTCAAAGGTCTGGAGCCAGGCTAGTTGACCCCTGCACTCCAGGCAAATAACACACACACACTCTCATGTGTCTCACCCACAGCAATGTGCACAGTCTGAGCATGAGAGTTGAACCTCACCCACAGTAGGGTTGTGCGATGTCACCAAAATATCCATTGTGATTGTTTCACAGTCAAACATCGTGATTAATGATGGCATCGTCATTTATGCCATCAGCTGCTGCAATGCACGTTAAAAGCAGGACAGCTGAGCTCTTCATGAGACCGACAGGCAGGCTACTTAGAGCGGTGGAAATGGGCCATACGCTACTGCACAGAGCCAGGCGATTCAAGCAGTACTGCTGTAACAGCTAGCAGTAGCCTAGCTGCTGCTGCTGCTGCTGTATTTCTCTCTCAACTCTCTCCAGTCTCCTCAACTCTCTCTTATTAGGTTCAAAAGCCCACGCGAATCTAACGTTATATCCGCCAGTAATTCTGTCACTTTTGAATGAATGCATTTATTTGGTGATAAAATAAAATAACACAACAGTACATATAGTAATGAAAGAACAGACAATATATCAATCACCGAGGATAAAAACACAAAAAAGTCTGAGGACTTATTTCCATTGTGGTCCTCACAATGGAGGACCACAGCTAGTTAAATTCAACACACACATGTTGTTGGTCAGGATCTGACTAACGTTAATGTTAGCCTATTTGTTTTGCGCCGTTCAATATTGCTAGTGCTGTATCAATCAACTTCAACTTTCACTTTGGAAACATGCAGGCAAGTTAAATTCACATTTGAAGACTTGTACTCACTGTGGGTTGAAAACAGGAAAGAACGTGAAGTTTCTTAAAAGTTTTCACAACAAAATAACTGACTTCTCATGCGCGGGGGACGCCCCGGCGACATTAAACAAGCGCTCCCAGTGCAGAGAAGCAGTAGAGCGGAGGAGGGGGAGGGGAGGCTTCTCTGAGTCTTGGTATGTTTTATTATTAAAACGCCACAAATTTAATTCAAACAGATAATTAATCACGATGATCCGATGTAGAAGGCTCAGAGGTCGATGGGGGGTCGGCCAATCACGATGGTCGATGCCATCGTCCATCGTGCCAACCCTAACCCACAGCAATGTGCACAGTATGAGCCAGTAAGAGTTGAATCTCATCCACAGCAATGTGCACAGTCTGAGCCAGTAAGAGTTGAATCTCACCCACAGCAATGTGCACAGTCTGAGCCAGTAAGAGTTGAATCCCTTGCTGAAGGGCACACGGGCTAATGGAAGGTCTGGCTAACCGAAAGGCCACCCTGGAATATGAATTGTAAAAAGGCCTGCCTCCTCTAAAGGGGTCATTTCATGGCTTATTGCCTCGGATGGTTTTGTTTCTTGGTGCAGTTGGGAACATGCACCATTTACATGGGTGATATAACACGACAACAAACAGATGTAATGGTGCAGCAAATGAAGTGAATTTGAAAATATCCTCCTTGTGATCAGGCTGCATGTGTTTGTGTTTCCTTTTTACTTGAACATAGCCTGTATGTTGCTACACTAAACTGCAGATATGGGACCAATTAAGTCACTTTGGTCCAAGTCTCAAGGAAGTCCCCAGTCATTCTGTTTTGGGCAAGTCAAGCAAGCGTGTCGATTTGCATAGGGTTGGTTGTGACATGTCACGACCAACATTTCAGGGTGTCCAATTGTCCCTACCAACTTTTAAGCAACCTTATTTAAAGAGAGGAAATCTCTGCACAACCGTGTACGTCAGGTGCGTCGGAAAAGGCAGGATCAGTTGAAAAAGGAGGACTCCTGCACACTGACTACCACTTCAAGGCTTTTAATATAATTGCTGCAACGTTTCGGTCACATGACCTTCATCTGGCATATGGTATGACAAAACACTGGAACATGTTTAAGTAGGAACCAGGACAAGAACAAGTATCCAATGGGAGCAAGGCAATCATGTCAAGACCCGTGGAGCAAATCAGTGCAAATAACAACTGCAGGTGTCACACAATTACAATTACAGTATTGAAGGAATAGTCTACAACAGACCCTGGAATAAATAGAAAAAGTAGGCTATATGAAAACAATAATAATTATATAACTCAAAGCATGACATTCAGAAGGAGTTCATCATTTAGGCCTTTTGGCGATGAAAAATAAAAAATGAAAAATCCAAAAGGCTTCTCTTCTTTTCAGTAGAAGGTCATGATCCACCCCTAGGTGGCGGGGCAACCCTTTCAATGCCACAGAAGCGTAGGGAAGAAATATCATGCTTCATATCATTAAAATGGACAGCTACGGGGTAGTCCCTGTCATTACGCCGAATAGTACTCTTGTGTGCACTTATGCGTTGTTTTAATTTACGTGTGGTCTTGCCGACATAAGCAAGACCACACAGACAACGGATCATGTAAACCACATGAGTAGAGGTGCAAGTGATAAGGCTGTTTATCATATATCTTTTCTATCTTTTCTATTTCTATTTCTATATTTATTAAATGGTTTTAAGAATAATTTACAGTTTACTTGTGAGTTTAGCACTGAAAAAGTAAATTTTTTGGATATGTGGGTGATGGTTAAAGGACGGCTTTACCGTGGGGGATATGAATATATATTAAATCTCACGCCCCTAAGGTTTTCGAATCTGTAGAAATTTTTGAAATTGGAGCTTCACTCCCAGAGATATCAAGCATCTGAACTGCTCTTCTGTGGATACCCCTCTCTGTGATTTAACTTTTGGCTCCAGTGGGTAAGTGCTTAGGCTGTGTTATTTGTGTCTGCTATCTCCTTATTCTAAAAGTAGTAGTTTTTTAGGCTAGTTTTTGTCTCTGAGTAAACCTGTGGCTCAGCTGGTTGATAGCTGGTTGATAGCTCTCAGCTGACACCAGGCCAATCACCCACCTGGGAACGACGGGGGCTGATTAGATAGGCGTGGCTTATAGGCTCCATATAAGTGTTGCTGCAGAAAGGTCTTGTCAGTTGCACATTTAAGTTGTCTGACATAGAACTGCTCTTCTGTGGATACCCCTCTCTGTGATTTAACTTTTGGCTCCAGTGGGTAAGTGCTTAGGCTGTGTTATTTGTGTCTGCTATCTCCTTATTCTAAAAGTAGTAGTTTTTTAGGCTAGTTTTTGTCTCTGAGTAAACCTGTGGCTCAGCTGGTTGATAGCTGGTTGATAGCTCTCAGCTGACACCAGGCCAATCACCCACCTGGGAACGACGGGGGCTGATTAGATAGGCGTGGCTTATAGCCCTGTTGAAGCAGTATTTCTGAACACTGTCAGTCTACAGCGGCAGCGGTAAGCGGCACGTAGCCTCGCAGCACGAAGACTCGGGCACAAAGTCTTTGTGCCCGAGTCCATCGTGGGGAGGCCAGAGATTAGGGTTTTTTGCTACCTCTCTTATTCTACCTACTCATCTACCTAACTATGTGTTTTCTTCCCATCCCTGTTGTAACCTCAGCCCACAGACGGCGTAGACACGGCTGCTTCAGGTGTAGTAACTCTGGTAATCTCTCCCACCCTAAGCGCGCAAACAGTCCTTTTACTATTGCCGGAGGTCTCTGGAACTGTCAGTCGGCTGTTAAGAAAACTGATCTCAAACCCTCCACTTTCTAGCTCTCACAGAGACCTGGATCATTCCTGAAAACACTCTCCCAAATGGACCTACACTGTCACCTCTCTCTCTCATCTGTCTATCTCATCTTTTGAGTCCCATGCAGTTGCCGTATCCCTACCCATCAAGCTCAACATTGTGGTAATCTACCGCCCGCCTGGTCCGCTTGGTCACTTTCTGGACGAGCTGGACACCCTCCTCTCCGTCTTTCCTGAGGATGGTACTCCACTCATCCTTATGGGAGACTTCAACATCCAGCCAGTAACCTTACAATCTCTGTCTTTCCTTAACTTCTTCTCATCCTTTGACCTTTACCTCTCTCAATCTCCTCCTACTCACAAAGCAGGGAATGTGCTTGACCTGGTCTTCACCAGATCCTGCTCCACCTCTAATCTCACTGTGACTCCTCTTCCTGTATCCGACCACCACTTTATCACCTTCTCCCTTCCCATCCCCCTCCCCTCCTCCCACCCATCTCCCCCTCACTCTACCACCACCCGACGCAACCTAAAAACTCTCTCACCCGACTCCCTCTCTTCTACCGTCCTCTCCCTACTTCCCCCTGCCGAGCAATTTGCTCTCCTGTCCACCGACAAGGCTTCCACCACTCTTCTCTCCTCTCTCTCCTCCGCTCTTGATTCTCTTTGCCCATTCACCACTAAGCCTGCCCGATCTTCTCCCCCTTCTCCTTGGCTGACTGAATCTCTGCGAACTTATCGAACTGAGCTTCGGGCAGCTGAGAGAAAATGGAGAAAATCACATCTCCCTGAAGATCTCTCTTCCTACCACCTTATCCACTCAAACTTCACTGATGCTGTCTCTAAAGCAAAAACCTCCTTCTTCATCTCTGAAATCCAGTCCTCTGCATCCAATCCCAGTAAACTGTTCGCCACCTTCTCCACGCTTCTCAACCCTCCCTCCCCTCCCCCTCCCTCCTCCCTCTCTGCTGATGATTTTGTAACCTTCTTTACTAAAAAGGTGGATGACATCAGCTCCTCCTTCCATCCTCCAGGCACCCTCACTAACACTCCCGACTCCAATCCTGCTCCTCGGCCCCCTGTCCCTGGATTTCCTTCCTTCTCTCCTCTCTCTCCTGATGAAGTGCTTAAACTCATCAGCTCAAACCGAGCCACTTACTGCCCCCTCGATCCTATCCCTTCCTCTCTCCTCCAAACCATCTCACCTAACATATCTCCCTTCCTCACTACCTTCATTAACTCCTCTCTGTCCTCTGGTCTTGTCCCGCCTACTCTAAAGACTGCAAGAGTCAAGCCTCTGCTTAAGAAACCCTCCCTTGACCCTACTGCTATTCACAACTACAGACCTGTCTCTCTTCTCTCATTCCTTTCCAAAACCCTCGAACGAGCAGCGTCCGAACAACTTTCTCTCTATCTCTCCCAAAATGACCTCCTGGACCCTCTGCAGTCCGGTTTCAAGGCCTCTCACTCCACCGAGACAGCTCTTCTTGCTGTCACAGAGGCCCTTCACACTGTTAAGGCCTCATCCCTCTCTTCTGTTCTTGTCCTCCTTGACCTGTCTGCTGCCTTCGATACAGTCAACCACCAAATCCTTCTTTCCACTCTGTCTGACCTCGGCATTTCAGGTTCTGCACTCTCCTGGTTTGCTTCCTACCTCTCGAACCGCTCATACCAGGTCTCATGGAGAGGGTCCCTCTCCAGATCCTGTCCTCTTACCACCGGTGTCCCCCAGGGCTCAGTCCTGGGCCCCTTACTTTTCCTTCTCTATATCAGATCTCTTGCCTATGTGATCTCTTCTCATGGCTTTTCTTATCACTGCTATGCTGATGACACCCAGCTTTTCTTTTCCTTCCCCCCCTCTGACACTCAAATCGAGGCTCGCATCTCTGCATGCCTCAAAGACATTGGCGACTGGATGTCTGCCCACCACCTCAAGCTCAACCTTGGTAAGACCGAGCTACTCTTCCTCCCAGGAAAAGACTGCCCTCTCGCAGATCTCTCCATCTCCATTGACAACACCACTGTACTTCCCTCCCAAACAGCTAAGAACCTTGGGGTGATCCTTGACAACCAGCTGTCTTGCTCTGCCAACATAGCTGCTACAGCACGCTCCTGTAGGTTCTCTCTCTACAACATCCGCAAAATCCGTCCCTTTCTCACAAGAGAAGCGACTCAACTCCTGGTCCAGTCTCTTGTCTCCTCCCGCCTGGACTACTGCAACGTGCTCCTGGCCGGCCTACCTGCCACCGACATCCGACCGCTTCAGCTCATTCAGAACGCTGCAGCCCGTCTGATATTCAACCAACCCAAATTCTCTCACGTCACTCCCCTCTTCCAGGAGCTCCACTGGCTTCCCATCTCGGCCCGCATCAAATTCAAGACACTGGTACTGGCCTACAGGGCAGTACACCAGTCAGCTCCCCGGTACCTGCAATCCATGGTCAGGTTCCAAACCTCTCAGCGCTCCCTTCGCTCCTCCACCAGTGCAGGTCGCCTCGCCTCTCCTTCGCTACGGGGGCTCAAAAGTCGCTCATCCCGATCTCAACTCTTCTCGTCCCTGGCACCTCAATGGTGGAACGAGCTTCCACCTTCGGTCAGGACAGCTGAATCACTTCCGATCTTTCGGAAAAGACTAAAGACACACCTTTTCAGGCTCCATCTGGGCCCTTCTTGATCTAACTTCGTTCTCTCTCTTTCTTTAAAAAAAAAAAAAAAAAAAAAAAAAAAAAAACTAACCAACCTTGTACCACTAACCTAAACTTGTACCACTGTTCCTTCAGAAGTTGTAGTTGTCATAGACTGTGCTCCATAGTTGATTGCTCTATTGCTGACAAAAAATGTGTTATTGTAAGTCGCTTTGGATAAAAGCGTCTGCCAAATGACGTAATGTAATGTAATGTAATGCATCTCTCACATTATTTCCATGTCGCTCTGACGTAAAAAGCGTCAGAGCGACAATCCCCGCCTTGCGGAACTCGTGCACCTATGAACTACAACTGTTGTGAGCCATGGTCCCGCCTCTAGAGGTCCTCCACGCCCCTTCAGAGGTCTTCAACAAAAACGAAAAGGCAGCCATCTTTTTCAACCGCCTAGCCTGCTGTAGCTAATATTAGCTTCCCATAGTTCCTTGCAAAGAGACCATATCTCGGGAACGGAAGCACTAATAGACACGGGACTGGCGGCATTGGAAAGCTTGTCAAATTTTACATCTAGTAGTAGGTGGGTTGAAGTAACGAAATCAACGCTGAGCAATGTACCCGTTTTTACACATTTTTACAGAAAATAGTTACATTACATTACATTACATTACGTCATTTGGCAGACGCTTTTATCCAAAGCGACTTACAATAACACATTTTTTGTCAGCAATAGAACAATCGACTATGGAGCACAGTCTATGACAACTACAACTTCTGAAGGAACAGTGGTACAAGTTTAGGTTAGTGGTACAAGGTTGGTTAGTTTTTTTTTTTTTATATAAGGAAAGAGAGAGACGAAGTTAGATCAAGAAGGGCCCAGATGGAGCCTGAAAAGGTGTGTCTTTAGTCTTTTCCGAAAGATCGGCAGTGATTCAGCAGTCCTGACCGAAGGTGGAAGCTCGTTCCACCATTGAGTTACAACATCAGATGCGCGTAACTCCTACGAAAATGCCTTAAAATGCATGAATTTTTTTTTATGAAGACATCTCCCGACATATATACTACCGTTTACATTTGGTGCAATTTGGAGGCAATTTTATTTTCGATTTATTTCTTCTTCTTTGTATGTTTTATTGTCGAAGCCTTCTTCTTCTTCTTTGAGTTTTATGGCGGTTGGCAAACATATATGTGCATTACCGCCACCTACTGGAGTTTGATATCAGCCAAATGCCTGAGGGGTGGGCATGAAAACGAAGGCCACGCGAGCCCAGTGCATTGTGGGAAATGTAGTATTTCGAGTCCCCGCACCCGCACCCCCCCCCCCCCCCCCCCCCCACACACACACACACAGAGTGGATTTCGGTTGATATCTCTGTGAGTAAACCTCCAATTTCAAAAATTTCAACGGATTCAAAAACCTTAGGGGCGTGAGATTTAATATATATTCATATCCCCCACGGAAAAGCCGGCCTTTAAGGATGGATGTCTTTCCACAACTTTATATCGGAAGGAGACTGATAGAAATACCTTGTTATTAGCAACGAGCGCTCACGCCACCCCTCTCAAAAGAGGCCTACCAAAGAGCCAATTCTATAGACTTAGAAGACTCTGTCACTCTACAGAGGATTATATAGAGAAAGCTGATGACATGAGATCTAAATTTTTGGCACGGGGCTACCCCACTGACTGTGTTGAACTGGCTTATAAAACAGCACTGAGCCATTCTAGGTCTGACCTTCTGAAACCTAGTCAAAAAAAGAAAAGCCCTTTTCTGTTACCTGTTCCACAGTCTATTCTCCCCATTCCCATTTTATTAAATCAATATTTTTGAAGCATTGGCATATTTTACAGTCTGACATGGAACTGTCCAACACATTTAAACATCCCCCTTTATTTGTAAATAAACGGGCAAAAAATCTAAGAGATCATCTGGTTCATGCCACCTTCTCTCAGAGGATCCCACAACAGAGTCAGACGCTCCTTGCTCCTCTGGAAAATGGTAATTACCGTTGCGGGAATTGCGCTCAGTGCCATAATACTTGTAAGACATCCTCCTTCCACCATCCTCACACCGGGAAAAGATATATGATAAACAGCCTTATCACTTGCGGTTTACATGATCCATTGTCCGTGTGGTCTTGCTTATGTCAGCAAGACCACACGTAAATTAAAACAACGCATAAGTGAACACAAGAGTACTATTCGGCGTAATGACAGGGACTACCCCGTAGCTGTCCATTTTAATGATATGAAGCATGATATTTCTTCCCTACGCTTCTGTGGCATTGAAAGGGTTGCCCCGCCACCTAGGGGTGGATCATGACCTTCTACTGAAAAGAAGAGAAGCCTTTTGGATTTTTCATTTTTCATTTTTCATCGCCAAAAGGCCTAAATGATGAACTCCTTCTGAATGTCATGCTTTGAGTTATATAATTATTATTGTTTTCATATAGCCTACTTTTTCTATTTATTCCAGGGTCTGTTGTAGACTATTCCTTCAATACTGTAATTGTAATTGTGTGACACCTGCAGTTGTTATTTGCACTGATTTGCTCCATGGATCTTGACATGATTGCCTTGCTCCCATTGGATAATTGTTCTTGTCCTGGTTCCTACTTAAACAGGTTCCAGTGTTTTGTCATACCATATGCCAGATGAAGGTCATGTGACCGAAACGTTGCAGCAATTATATTAAAAGCCTTGAAGTGGTAGTCAGTGTGCAGGAGTCCTCCTTTTTCAACTGAAGCAACCTTATTTGCATTATCTTTGGATTGCAGTTATATAGGTCATTTAGATTGTCTTCCCATATTTTGCAAGGATCGAATTGACCCGACCATTATTGAGTGAAATTAGTTTGTTCAAAGTTCAAAGTTACATTTACCCCTGTTTTTCACCACTGAATGTGCCAGTCCAACTTTTTTCCCCCAAACTCACGTTTGATTGGCTCATTTGGCTGATGACCAAAGAAACGCCCACCCGCCGCCCACCCACCCACACAAAACCCACCCACCCACCCACCCACACACACACACACACACACACACACACACACACACACACACACAAACAAACATGCCCCTGCAGCAACTGTAAAGCACCCGGCAAGGTTCTGCGCAGCCTCGACTTGGAGCCTTGCCGCCGCCGAGCCGCAACAGCGAGACTGTGCAAACCCGAACGTAACTCGTCGAAAACATTATCGTGTTGTTTACCAAGAAGTTGCAATCATGTCAGTTGGGGGGACATTTTATTGTCCCTCCATTTCAAAACACATTCCGGTGAGCCTACAGAAGGCTTTGCTAGATGAGGGACAAGCACATTAAATGAGTAAATGGCATTTCCTCATTCCTCACAACAAGCAGTTGACGGCGCAGAGTGACATTTTCGAGTCTGTGTTTCACAGGAAAGCACAAGACAGTCAAAACACATGCTGCTGCTTTTTTTGTGTAATAGGCTGAATGTTGTGTATATTTTGTTGAAATAGATTGATGGTGTTACGACTGTGTCGTTTTCTTTTCTTATTGTACTTTGTTATTTCTAATTAAATGTAGATTCGTAAATGGACTTGAGTCCAGTCCATTTGCTCATGTGCTATTTTTCCTGACATGCTTCCTGTGTGTGGGTGTTGCTCTCAGAGAAGTGTGTCTTTGGTTCAGTCTTTCACCAGGTGCAGCTGGTTGGAGAATTGGATCCACTAATCACCTGCAGAGACTGCTGATTGGATGGCAGCCCTGTCTGTCTGCCTATAAAAGGCGTCACTATCCAACATGGCGTCAGAGCTGTTCTGGGATGTGTGAGGCCCAGACTCTCTCATCCGCACATCATTCATTACATTGTTGTATTTTCTTCATTGCATGTATTGGCCTGTGTTAATTCTTGTTTTCTTGTTGTTTTAGGAGCGATGCGCCTGTGTCTGTGCTAGGGACCAGCAGTGCCGACCGGTAACATCAGGTAGTAGTAAAGCGTTGGCCTGCTGGACCAGATCCTCTGTCAGCTAGAGCGTATCGTCTCCTTTTTCTTTTTTGATTGAAAAAATAAACATGTTTTTGTATATTTGAACTTGTTTCTGCGTGTTTCATGTTCTGGTCCCAAACCTAGACTTGGGGTCGTAACAGATGGATATGAAAATGCACTTTCTATTTCACTTGATTAGATGGCTAAACCTACAGTTTGTGTTTGTTAGTTACAATTATGCTGACAGGAGAGCTGAGCAGGTGGTGACATGAAAGTTATTGAGAAAAGGAGAAGATACTGAATAATGACATCACAACAGTATAATCCTAATGTTGATTTAAAATGAGATATTCCTCTAAATATGGCTAAAAAAGGTTAAAAAAAAAGTTTGATTTAAAATGAGATATTCCTCTAAATATGGCTAAAAAAGGTTAAAAAAAACTTTTTTTTTTTAAACCGCCTCCCCTCATGCCGTCCTCGACCCTACCAACTTTGAGACCAAAACGACGCCCTTGAAGTCAAGTCACATGTTGTCAAGTTAAGTAGAGTCCTGAGTTAAGGCAAGTCAAGTCCCAAGTCAAGTCACCCCCCCCCCCCCACCCAAGATACTGCAGTCTGCAGAGAGTGGTGTTCAAACTGGTGTTTTAGAGCATTTTAGGTATAGGCTAACTTTGGTAAATCAAGACAAAATGACTTGTCTTAAAAAAAACTACTATTGCAACATTCTGTCAAATAATTGCCATTGACATGATCTTTTAGCACAACTAGGTGTACTCTGTAAAAATGGTGCGTAAAATAAATTTGACATGTTAAACTGTCCTCATGGGCTCTGCTCCTCCTCATTCTTCCTCCATGACCGCTCGGCATCCTCACAGTTGGAAAAAAGCATAAAACCTAAACTGTGATTTCTCAAGCAGTACAAGAGATAAATTAAAGCTGAATTAAGGTGTTTACAAACAGCCTGATCCCTCATGAAATTTTGGCCAATATCAATAACCAATATTAACATTACTGTTATGGCCAACAACTGTGGGTGGCAAGCCGGAATGAGGGTATGTGCCCTGGTCGCTGCACTAGCGCCTCATGGTCGGTCGGGGCGCCTGTTTGGGGCGGAAGGGAACTGGTGGGAATATAGCTCAACAGTCATGTGACATTTCTTGCCCCACAAGTGAATTCCCCATTCATTTTCTACATAGACTTTTTTGAAAAATCCATATACTGTACTGTATAACGAGTTTTAAGGCTTGAACCAAGCCAACCAGTCTTCCAGAGAATCGTGAGTGACCATAAAACATTTCACTTTCAGCAACAACAAAAAATAAAAGCGGGGGGAAAAAAACTAATTTTCGATCTTTGTTTCCTGCATTTAGTTTTAGTTTTTGTTGTTTTGGAATTGGCCAATATACAATTGGGGAGAAAATGAGGGGAAATCAGAATAAAATATATATTATATTTGGTTAACATGACCACTGGTCTCGCATAACAACACAGTTATGGTCTGCATCCACTTTAACTCAGTCAGATACATTAACACTGTGCTTATCAAATATTATTGTATAATATTAGTTATTTTTTATGCCGATATATTGATTTTGTAAGGTTTATTTATTGACAAGGGCGATATATTGTAATACCAGTTATTGTCCCTTCCCATGTTGAGTTTATTTCATAATCCACCTAAATGGTTCTACTGTGAGCTGTTTGATGCAAGACAAATGCACAAATAAGGACTTTTATAATGGCTGCCATTGTACCAATGCAAGATAGATGCCAGATGGATGCAGGATCCTCCTGTAGAAAGGATACCTCTAGAGAAAGAGAAAGGATACCTCTGGAGAAAGGATACCTCTGGAGAAAAGATACCTCTGGAGAAAGGAGAAAGGATACCTCTGGAGAAAGGATACCTCTGGAGAAAAGATACCTCTGGAGAAAGGATACCTCTGGAGAAAGGATAACTCTGGAGAAAAGATACCTCTGGAGAAAAGATACCTCTGGAGAAAGGATACCTCTGGAGAAAGAGAAAGGATACCTCTGGAGAAAGGATACCTCTGGAGAAAAGATACCTCTGGAGAAAGGAGAAAGGATACCTCTGGAGAAAGGATACCTCTGGAGAAAAGATACCTCTGGAGAAAGGATACCTCTGGAAAAGGAGAAAGGATACCTCTGGAGAAAGGATACCTCTGGAGAAAGAGAAATGATACCTCTGGAGAAAAGATACCTCTGGAGAAAGGATACCTCTGGAGAAAGGATACCTCTGGAGAAAAGATACCTCTGGAGAAAGGAGAAAGGATACCTATGGAGAAAGGATAGCTCTGGAGAAAGGATACCTCTGGAGAAAGGATACCTCTGGAGAAAGGATACCTCTGGAGAAAAGATACCTCTGGAGAAAGGATACCTCTGGAGAAAAGATACCTCTGGAGAAAGGATACCTCTGGAGAAAGGATACCTCTGGAGAAAGGATACCTTTGGAGAAAGGAGAAAGGATATGGAGAAAGGATACCTCTGGAGAAAGGATACCTCTGGAGAAAAGATACCTCTGGAGAAAGGAGAAATGATACCTCTGTATGATTAATGTGTCATGATCTGTGTGATAGTGAGAATGAAGATAGTCCACCTCATTAAGCCGTTCGGAAGTAGAGGCCAATGGGCGGGTTCACAGGGCAACACACCGACAATGCCGAGAGTCAGCCAACACTGTGAACGTGCTAAATGAGAAAATCACATCCAATTAACAGCTCCAACTGAGCCTGCAGTGTCTCCTATGGGGACTGGGGCACTGACATTTCAAATGACAACTTACTGTTTGAGGAAAGGGGGGTGATAATCCATTAGTATATGCATGGTCACATCTATTATGATAAACTGACCGCCCCTCATTTCAACATGCTTTCTTTCATAGTATCACTGTTCCCTCGGGCCCAGCTAATTATCTACGGCTGTGGTTTACAAACTGGGGTACGTGTACACCTAGGGGTACATTGAGGTACTACAGGGGGTACTTGAGGGAAAGGGGAAAATGGAAAAACTTAAATAAATCATGACATTAAATGAAATGTTAAAATAAATCTGCTCAGGAAGCACTAATTGCAACTATTTCACTTCCATTCCTTATTTTGTAATGTTATATTCTTCAAAAGGTGGGTTATCATTGCATCATTATGCTATTGTATTCTCTTGCCGTTTTCTAAGCAAAATGTTGTAGTCGGGTAAAGGGGGTACTTGCAGAAATCTGGGAAAGGGGGTACTGAAGCCAACAAAGTTTGAGACCCACTGATCTACGGCTTGATATGATTATCTTATTGTCGGTCAACCCGGTCACCAGAATAGAATGTTGGCATTTTATTTTCAATATTAACATTTCTGAACCTATGTTGCATATCGTCGCTGTCGGGGCGAAAACTCGAATCTCCAAAACAGCAACTTTTCAGGAAGTAAAAAAAACCTGCTCCGGCAGCGGGAGCGCGCGGAGTTCCCACTCTCCCATGGCCGAGAGAGGGGCTCTATCATGGGGATGAGAAGAATCTCATTCAACATTATTCTTGTCAGAAACCACTTCAATTTGCATAGTTTAAACAAGTTTGCAACCTAGGGATGACTCAAAAAAATGTGATTGACCAATTTACCTCAGAGGAAGCCAGGATTAAACGAAACAATATCAGAAATACACAGCGCGTCCGCCTGTGTGTCTTTTACGGGTATAGTGTCCTGCCTGGTTGGGTACAGACGTAGGTAGTGGAGGAATTTTGAGGTTTGAGTGACAGACTGAGGGCGAATGGCATTATGAGAATTACTCACAAGATCGTTTTAATGCTTTCCATGGTTAAATTTGGGAAAACCCACACAGAGACGTGAAGGGTGACCAGTGGCATTGATTTATGACAAAAAATATTCAAACATTCGAGGTCCCGCCCCAACAGCGACGATATCAACATTTGAACACATCCTCTAATCATGGGAGCGTTTCCAACGGCAACTTAAAAGCAACGGTTGATTTGAAAATGATTCATTTGAAATTGTAATGCTGATATGAAAACATTACGCAAATAAAACTACTTCGGTTATCGTTGGGCAAAAACAACTAGGATAAGGTCAAGTCAAGTTTATTTGTAGCCCTAATTCACAAGTATGTCTCAGAAGGCTTTACAGAGAATATGTCTAGCTAAGTCTAGGTAAGCACTATCAATAAACAGCATTGAACAATAATAGAGAGAGGGAGAGAGCTTATGTACATATTCGGGTTATGGTTTGAAGGGTTATGGTTGAGGGTTAAATAACAAACATCATAATGAATATGGTTAGAGTTTCAACTTGCTGCGATGTGAACCCTGGTCTCTGTTGTCAGAGGCAGATGCTTACACCATCCAAACCTGTCTGAGGTCTGTGGTTGGTCAATTCATATGTCTGTCACACATTTTGTTTTGGTCCTTAAAGGAGAATTTCGTTTTTTTACACCACGGTCCTCATTTCCAGGTTAAAATATGATGTTTTACTCACCGAAATAGTTTGGCTTCATTCGGATGCCCACGGAAGATTTTGAGCTCCGAGTAGTCTCCTCAAACAGGCTATAACGAGAGCCTGCGGCCAGCGTGGGGCATGATGGACGGGAGTGCACGCGCTCTCTAAATGACACTTTTTTCTGTCAGATCACGGTTCATTATGGTTGTAAATATAATTATTTAGCTAATAGCTAGAAGCTAAGCTAACAACAACACAGCAGTCAGCGTTGATCTTACAGTTACAGTGCGTATCTTCCCCCTTCTGTGGTTTCTCTGAAGAAGGTTTCACAGAGGGGGAAGATGGGCACTGTAACCCCATCCGGGGCAGATCAACGCTGACTGCTGTGTTGTTGTTAGCTTAGCTTCTAGCTATTAGCTAAATAATTATATTTACAACCATAATGAACCGTGATCTGACAGAAAAAGTGTCATTTAGAGAGCGCGTGCACTCCCGTCCATCATGCCCCACGCTGGCCGCAGGCTCTCGTTATAGCCTGTTTGAGGAGACTACTCGGAGCTCAAAATCTTCCGTGGGCATCCGAATGAAGCCAAACTATTTCAGTGAGTAAAACATCATATTTTAACCTGGAAATGAGGACCGTGGTGTAAAAAAACGAAATTCTCCTTTAACCACTTGTCAAGAGTTGTGCACCAGATGTAGACATCTATATCTACGGCTGGCTATGTGAGACTAGTGCAGCCAACTTTCTCTCATTACGAAACGCGGTCAAACGAGGGCGTGGTGGTTAAAACCCCACCTCCAGAGTGACCCACATGTGTCTCTGCAGGACGGAGGTTAAATCAAGCCAAACCCTTCTGCCCCGTCCCTCCTCTGCTCTGCTCTGCATTGCCTCTCAGCTTCACCCATGGCTCAGTCAGAAGGAAGAGAAGCAGAGAGGGGAGTGGGCTAACTGCTCTCTACACAACCCAATCTCCCTAATCCATACAGGAACTCCCAGAGATGATCTTAAACTGGCTCAATCAGTATCGAGTTATCATTCACTTCTTAGAACATTTTATAATCTATGTGCTTCTATAATAAGCTTTTGTTAACTCATTGAGTGCCAATGACGACAGCTGTCGTCAATTCAAATACTGACGTAGAGTGCCAAAGACGACGATTGTCGTCAATTGCGTTTTTTGACGGTGGGACGTGGATCAATCCCTGATACATCTCTGGTACAACTATTGTAGCTATTGGAGGTCTATAACCTATTTTACAGAACCCTTAGGTGGCGACAGTGCTCTCCAGGTTAACAGAAAGGCAGAGAAAAACAGAGAATAAGTCGTTGGGGAAACGGAAATCGCATCGCATCCGTATGCATCGATATGCATGAAGCGTTTTAACGTTAGATGCGCCTGCAGCAGCCAATCTGCTCCCACAATTGAGCTCCTCCATGCCCGCTGCGACAGCCCATTCGCATGATCAGCCGTGGAGTTGTTTATTATTCTCAACTGGAAGCATAGGAGCCGGTGACAAACACACGCGGAAACGCTGTAAAAAAGCTGGATGTCGCGCACATAGATATATATGGTCGCGCACCCTTCACAGTGCAGAGCAAACTCAGCAGAGAGCCACCTCCCATAAGGAGGAGTGTGCAGTTGAGGCGGGGCGGGGGCGGGGCGGGAGGGGGGGGGGGGGGGGCACGCAGAGCAGCACACAACACTGACCCAGACAGACCCAGGCAGCAGGACAGGGTTGGCAAACGCAAGCCAGAATATCCGATGCCCACCAGCAGCAAAGACCAGCAAGAAGCTGCAACCAGCAGCGCACGCAGGGGCCAGCGCTGCTGGTTGCAGCTAAAAATATTATTCTGCCAAACAAAATTCCCTGGGCTTCACTGTTTTATTGAAGGAAATTATTTTTGAGGTGTGACTACATCAGAAAATTAGCTTCAGAGTCAGTGATGTGTTTGAAATGTTTAATTTCACAAAAGGGCCATTATCTCAGCTTCTAGAAAAAAACTGCTCTTTTTTGTTAAATCAAGCTATCTTCTCCGGCTGATAACGAAAGAACGGAAAATGATATCAATAAACCTGTTTTTGCTGATGATAGAAAAGAGTCTCATCGTTCTTTTTGCGTGTTCATTGTTTACATAGTAATATCACACAATATTCTGTAGGCCTCGAGAAATCACTGAAAAAAGCTCTGAAACTCTGGCACTGGGAGCGTCCGTTCTCCAAAAGTGGCTGGCACTCAATGAGTTAATTCAGATAACACTGCAATTAATTAATTTACTTATTTATGTTTTTACTTATTTATTTTTTAGTTACTAATGCAGGATGATATAGGCCTGTCATTGGTATCAGCCGATAAAGGCTTTAAAATGAAATGTCGACATCGGCAGAAAATTAACATTTCAGTCGATATTACAGACCGATAAAATTACGCCTTAATTATGCCCAAATGATCGATGCCTGACTAAATACTTAACTAAATACTTAGTTTTCTTTGAAAGAAAATGTTACATAAATAAATAAAATATAGCATGTTTTACATACTGTAACCGAAGTACTTTTCTTATTTTCCACTACAGGAGAGACTTGATGTTGTTGTTTAGGTTGGCGTGAGGGATTGTCCATACATCAGTATTGGCAATCGGCCAAAAGAGTTGGAAAGTATCGGCATATCAGATATCAGCAAAACAACTCCAATATTGTGCATCCCAATTTGTTCCATATTGTAATGATTGTACTACTGTACATGTTTTGCTACTGCCTTCCCAGAGAGCAACCAAAGCTTCATTCTGTTCTGGACTGACTGGAAGGAGACCAGACGAGTGCTCAGCCAAGAGGCCCACAAATAACAACCAGAATTAGAGAAGAGGACACAGCGCTCTCTCCCAGACGGCCTGTTTATCTGAGGGGGCGGGGAGCGCTTTCTCATCCAAGGCCAAGCTCTTGGTCTCTGTGATCCGGCGGCCATGTTGTGGAGGAAACACTTATTATGTGGTCGTGCCCGGACCTTGTTTGTTGTGACCTTGAGGTTGCTCTTCCCACGGCGCGATGAGGTTCTGGCCAAATGAGAGAGAGTGACCACAGGAACTGCCCGGGCCAGGGAAGGGAGAGAAAACGAGAAAAAAAACGCTGCATTTTCTCCCATCTCCTGGCCTCGCCTGTTCAAACAGAGAAGGCTTTTGACAGGTCCCAGTCATCTCCTGACCTCGCCTGTTTAAACACAGAAGGCTTTTTGACAGGTCCCAGTCTGTTTTATTGTGACTCTGTCTTTTCTGGCGACGTCTTAATCTCTCCTGCCTGTCCATCTCCATTCTGTTTTTTTCAACAGCTAAGCCACATAATAAGATTACTGTTCGTCATCTTTATGCATGCTACCAGAAAGTGCAGCGAAGCCAAGGGAGCTTATGTGAGTTATACCAGCGAGAGTGGAGTCGCAGGGAATCGACGCACACACACGCAACTTTGTTTAATCCATATGTGAACTCGATACGAGAACGCACACACTCCCCCTTGCACACATGCAATCGTGGTTTGGATCGGTGTTACAGCAGGCGCTATGCTGCCAGAAATACCCCATCAATCTGAGGGTAAGAGGAGCTCTGCATGCCGCTACTGTGTGGAGGAGGAGAGGCTGAGAGCTTCAGATGTGCAGCTTGTTAGAGACAAGACTCACTGCAGAAGACTGCACAAGGCCCAGTGACGAGCTGCAGAAGACCCAGACACAAGCAGCAGAAGACCCAGTGATGAGCTGCAGAAGGCCCAGAGACGAACTGCACATGACCCAGAGACGAACTGCAGAAGACCCAGAGACGAACTGCACATGACCCAGAGACGAACTGCACAAGACCCAGAGACGAGGTGCACACGACCCAGAGACGAAATGCACAAGACCCAGAGACAAACTGCACAAGACCCAGAGACAAACTGCACAAGGTCCAGAGACGAACTGCACAAGACCCAGAGACGAACTGCACAAGACCCAGAGATGAACTGCAGAAGGCCCATAGACGAACTGCACAAGACCCAGAGCCGAGGTGCACAAGACCCAGAGACGAACTGCAGAAGGCCCATAGACGAACTGCAGAAGGCCCAGAGACGAACTGCAGAAGGCACAGAGACGAACTGCACACGACCCAGAGACGAACTGCAGAAGGCCCAGAGATGAACTGCAGAAGGCCCAGAGACGAACTGCAGAAGGCCCAGAGACAAACTGCACAAGGCCCAGAGACGAACTACAGAAGGCCCAGAGATGAACTGCAGAAGGCCCAGAGACGAACTGCAGAAGGCCCAGAGACGAACTGCAGAAGGCCCAGAGACGAACTGCAGAAGGCCCAGAGACGAACTGCAGAAGGCCCAGAGACAAACTGCACAAGACCCAGAGACGAACTGCAGAAGGCCCATAGACAAACTGCAGAAGGCCCAGAGACGAACTGCAGAAGGCACAGAGACGAACTGCACACGACCCAGAGACGAACTGCAGAAGGCCCAGAGACGAACTGCAGAAGGCCCAGAGACGAACTGCAGAAGGCCCAGAGACAAACTGCAGAAGGCCCAGAGACAAACTGCAGAAGGCCCAGAGATGAACTGCAGAAGGCCCAGAGACGAACTGCACAAGACCCAGAGATGAACTGCAGAAGGCCCAGAGACGAACTGCAGAAGGCCCAGAGACGAACTGCAGAAGGCCCAGAGATGAACTGCAGAAGGCCCAGAGACGAACTGCAGAAGGCTCAGAGACAAACTGCACACGACCCAGAGACGAACTGCAGAAGGCCCAGAGACGAACTGCACACGACCCAGAGACGAACTGCACAAGGCCCAGAGACGAACTGCAGAAGGCCCATAGACGAACTGCACAAGGCCCAGAGACTAACTGCACAAGACCCAGAGACGAACTGCACAAGACCCAGAGACGAACTGCACAAGGCCCAGAAACGAACTGCACAAGACCCAGAGACGAACTGCACAAGGCCCAGAGACAAACTGCACAAGACCCAGAGACGAACTGCAGAAGGCCCAGAGACGAACTGCAGAAGGCCCAGAGACGAACTGCACATGACCCAGAGACGAACTGCAGAAGGCCCAGAGACAAACTGCACACGACCCAGAGACTAACTGCACAAGGCCCAGAGACGAACTGCAGAAGGCCCATAGACGAACTGCACAAGGCCCAGAGACTAACTGCACAAGACCGAGAGACGAACTGCACAAGACCCAGAGACGAGCTGCAGAAGGCCCAGAGACACACAACGAGCCGCTCCAAGTCAACAGCGGCCGGCGTCACTCCTCACCTATTAGCCTGTCGAGTCGAGTGGAGCCCACACATTGCTTTACCTCACAGTCAATCCCACATGTTTATCCAGCCTGTACATACAGTACATGCAGAGATGGGCGAAAATACATCATAAAGTATTTTGATACAAATTACAAATACTTGCTCAAAAAATGTATCACAATACAAATACAAAATACCTGTCTGAAAATGTATTTGAGATACAAATACGTATTTTGTATTTTGAAAATACATGAAAATACATTTTATAAAAACTTATAAAGAGCTGCAACAATTAGTCAATTCATAGATGAATTGCCAAATATTAAATTAATTGCCTATTTTGATGATCTATTAATCATTTAGAGACATTTCTTTACGGAAAATGTCCTAATTCTCTGATTTCAGCTATTCAAAAGTGAAATTTTCTGGTTTCCTTAGACAGTAAATCCTCTCTTTAGTCCTCTGTCACAGTATGTGTACTCCCTAACACACTGCAGTTCTTCCATTTTAGTTTTAGTTGTTTTTCAGTAGAACTAATTTCTCCTTCAGCTCAGCTGTTAATCACCTTCTGTGAGGGCTTTTGACTTAAAGGCAGCATTTCTGCATGTTAACCTCAAGTTTTGGAACTTTGACTATGTTTAGCCATAGATATCTGACATCATAACACAATATATAAATAACTGAAATAGGTAAAAGGCATAGTAGGTCCCCTTTAAACAACTTCACATTCACCACCATGTCAGTAACTTGTCGTCACAGTATTTATTTAACGTGCAAACATATTTATACAACTAGAAAAGGTTACATTTCAGGAATTTAATGCCCTGATGCACATCCTGTCTAAGGTTGTGAAATTGTGAATCGGTGAGAGGAACGATGAGAAACTGCATCTCAAACAAAAAAGGCCTTCCATGAAATTGGACTCTTGTTCAAATCCTTACATCCTTAAAATGACTTCCCCTCCTTCTGCTTCATAAACAAAATCCAAAACAACCTGGCTATCTAGAACATAATTAGTAAAGAACAATCACTCACTGAATACAACTTTCCACTATCAGCAGTGGTAACACCATTCTAGTGTCAAAATCTGCACAGCCATCATTATGCACAGCGAAGCTCAGACATCCTTGTAGCAACAGAAAGACATTTTTGATTTTCATTAGGATACTTTGGTGTTCAGTTATAGTTTTTCAGTATAACTAATTTCTCTATCTATTCAAATCAGGTTTATGACAGTTAGGTGTTTTTCAGTACAACTAATTTCTCCTATTCAAATCAGGTTTCAGTTTAGTTCAGTTAGGTTTTTTTCAGTACAACTTATTTCTCAATCTATTCATATCAGGTTTTAGTATAGTTCAGTTAGTTGTTTTTTTTTCCAGTACAACTTATTTCTTCAGCTATTCACATCAGGTTTCAGTTTAGTTCAGTTAGTTAGTTTTTCAATACAACTTCTTTCTCAATCTATTCTGAATCATATCAGCTTTCAGTTTAGTTCAGTTAGTTGTTTTTCAGTACAACTTATTTCTCTATCTATTCTGAATCATATCAGGTTTCAGTTTAGTTCAGTTAGTTGTTTTTTCAACTTATTTCTCCATCTATTCATATCAGGTTTCAGTTTAGTTCACTTAGTTGTTTTTAGTACAACTAATTTCTCCATCTTTTCACATCAGGTTTCAGTTCAGTTAGTTGTTTTTCAATACACCTTATTTCTCCATCTTTTCATATCAGGTTTCAGTTCAGTTTAGTTCACTTAGTTGTTTTTAGTACAACTAATTTCTCCTATTCAAATCAGGTTTCAGTTCAGTCCAGTTAGTTGTTTTTTAGTACAAGTAATTTCTCTGTTTATTCATATCAGGTTTCAGTTTAGTTCACTTAGTTGTTTTTAGTACAACTAATTTCTCCATCTTTAGTTTAAACCTGTGTCAATGTTTACATGTGTCAATTTGAGAATAAAAAGAAAAATGTATTTTATGTATTTGAAATACACAAAATACAATATCTGAAAGTATCTTGATACAAATTACATCTCATTTTTCTCTGCCCAGCCAAATACAAATTACAAAATACAAAAAAGTAGTTGAAATACGTATTTCAAATACAAGTATTTCAAATACTGCCCATCTCTGAGTACATGCATGTTTCAGCAGACAGCCTGTACATACTGTACATGCATGTTTCAGCAGACAGCGGGGGCAGAACACATATGAGTTCCTCGTGTAGCCATTCAAAATCAGAGCGGAACTGCAGAGGCCTCGCTCCAAATCCCCCGCTTATCATTACATTTTCATCATGACGCGTTGACACAAAGACCTCCTGAGGATTAGAGAAGTCTGTGTGGGAATAGAAAGACAAAATAAAAACAGAGAGGCCTTTGTCAATGATGCTGTCATAACTAATAGGTTACACCCACACACACACACAGACAGTATATTTAAAATGTTGTTACTGCAAGCTTTCTGAAGCAGTGCTGCTACTTTGGATCCATCACCGAAAGGAACCAAAACCGAGTGTCGTGCTGTTTTCAACAGTAGGGATTTCTGTGCGTCCAGGAAGTGCAGCAAAATATTCCCTGCCTATCAACACAACAAGGGTCACTGGTTTGAGCCCCCATGTCACCTCAGGCTTGGTTGGGCATCCAAACGGGTACATCTGACCGTGTCTGCGGATGGGAAGCCAGATTAAGGGTCACTGCTCTAGTGCCTCCTTTGGTCGGTCGTGGCGCCCCCTCTGGGAGAGGGGAACTGGGGGGATTGCGTGATCCTCCCATGCTCTATGGCCTGCTGGTGAAACTCCTCGCTGTCAGGTGAAAAGAAGCGGCTGGCGACTGGCACATCAGGGTTGCCATTATCCGGTAATTGCCGGACGTTTACCGTTATAATTAATCAAAGGTCACGAAGTCCGGTGAATATAATCCCCTCTCAGTACACTATGAGTTGTATTAAAATAGGCTCAAATTATATTTCCACACAGCTCCTCCTATTGAATAGCCTAAATTAATATTTTCATGTGTAGGTTATAGTGTAGGCTACTGCATGATGAACGAAACAATGAAACATAGCCTAATTCACAATTAGGATGCACGTGAAGCAGCTTCCCAACAGGTGGAGCGAAAACGCTGCTGCACATGTATTGGAGGAAGCAGATCTCTCCCCAGATGGGTAGAGGGGCTGGAGCAATGACCGGGACAGCAGGGGGGATTGGCTAAGTACAATTGGGGAAAAACAGGGGGAAATATGAAAGAAAAAAAACTTGATAAAAATACAGGAGTTTCTTCCCATTCAACACTGACTGTTTGCCCCTCTGATAACTAAAAACTGAATAAACATACTTAAAAAAAAGTTTCTGATGAATGATGCAGTAAGTAGTTTTGTTTTACAATACTGATTTGGTTCAATAAGCATCTTCTGTGGTAGTAATGCAACACAGGTGTACGATACATGCATTAAAAGGGACGTTAATTAATGTGTGCTTTTTTATCCTCTGCTTCTCTATTTTATTACTGTTCAAATAAATCAAACTAAACTACCCGTGAAATGGTGTCCGATATAAAAGCAAGCCAAGAGTTATAAAACGGAGGGTCAAAAATAATTAAGATGATTGTATAAAAGCAAGTCTATAAAAAAATGTAATAAGTGGTTCAAAACATGGCACAGATCCAAGTAGGTCAGCATCAACACATTTCAAACGGATTGCATCATCTTTAATTAAAAGTGACTGAAGGTGTGAGCTAAATGGGTGGGAGCTTGGCACAGTGACATGTCATTGGCCGGTGTCCCTGTCACTCCGGCTTCATCCGGTTGCTTTTATGGAGTCGCACCATGATAAATCATAAATGTCACAGCTGTTTCCTCTTGCTGAAGACCAACGCCTGTGAGTCATCCTCACATGATCACATGACTGCTAGGTCTCTAAACAAGCCAAAACCTGCAATAGACAAGCATGCTATACAGACTAGGAACAATACATGACCCCATCCTCGATCTGATGATCATATTATTCCTGGGAAAGAAAGAGATCTCCTAAACTGGAGATTCAAGCCTCCATTGCAGAAACCTGCATTGTGTTTTTGTTTATCTGCCCTTGCATAGCCTCATTTGCAATTGCACAATATATACTGGATGGGTTTGGTTATTTTGCACATTTACAGAATGCCATCATCACCCATTGAGTAACTAAGAGTTAAGAATCATATACGAATTAAGCACCATATACGTTCATTAAAAGGCTCTTTGTGGAGCCATGGCCTCACTCCGAACAAACCATTTCCGGTTCTACATCGCACCTTTATTTTTATGTGATGATGGTTTTAGTAGAGGTTTTATTCCAATGAACTGCACTTTATCAGCAGCTACAAACCTTTTCTTCACAGGTTAAGTTGCAGTGCAGAAACAGTGCACGTTCAACTTTATATGAATCAGAGCTGCACAACAGAGAGGAAATATCATTACAATTGTCTTCTCAATAGCACAATTGCAGAATGAATACGCAATACACGGGGCGACAGCTTTTCCGTATAATTCCCTTCATGAGCACAAAGTGTAGCCTGATTTGTGGCGGAAAATGAAATGCAAATGCGTAGGATTTCTTTGGTGTGAACAAAGTGAAAGAACACGGTAAGCCAGCTGTTCTGCACAGCAGCAGAGAAGCAGTATACAGCATGCCTTTCCCTCACATGAGAACCTGCAGCGTTGAACCATTTAGAAATGATAGTAGCTAACATAGTGTTTTACGTTTTTTTTCCCCCATTGTTGCAGCTCTAATATGATCTACTGTGTAACATTTAATGGAACTCAAGATAAATTATGTAAACGCTTGTCCAGTGAAATCTCACTAGATCGCCTCTCAGTAACTTGACACCTGTTGGACCAGACACAACAAGTTGGAGGCATGAGGAGGAGGTGTGGGAAAGTGAAAGAACACGGTAAGTCAGCTGTTCTGCACAGCAGCAGAGAAGCAGTATACAGCATGCCTTTCCCTCGCATGAGAACCTGCAGTGTTGAACCATTTAGAAATGATAGTAGCTAACATAGTGTTTTAAGTTTTTTTTTCCCATTGTTGCAGCTCTAATATGATCTACTGTGTAACATTTAATGGAACTCAAGATAAATTATGTAAACGCTTGTCCAGTGAAATCTCACTAGATCGCCTCTCATAGGGCTTTCACACCGGCAGGGCTCCGTGCCGGTTCCGGTTCCAGAACCCTAATCTGAACTGGCCGGCGCGTTCAGACCGAAAAAATAATTGGTTCGGAACCTGAAAAGTTGGTTCTCAGCGGAACCAAAAAATAGTTGGTTTTCCTTGGGAACCGTGACATCATCAGTGGGCGTGTCTCATTCTAGGCTGTGAAAACGAGCAGGAAGGAGAAGAAGGCAGTGACAACACAGAGAAAAATAATTTGCAGTGGTCTCCTGAGGAAAACAAATGTTTAGTGGCGATTTGGGCATCTACCGAATCTCAAGAAAAGCTAGAAAGCAGTACAAGAAAGAGCAAGTCATATGCCGAACTTGCAGAAGAGAGGGCCAAGGCTGGGTTCACTCGAACGCCAGACCAAATAATTAATAAACTTAAAAAAAAAAAAAAAAGGTTCTGAGACTCCAGAACGGAGCCGGAGCCAGAACCAGAACCGTGTCTGTCTGAAAGCGCTATCAGTAACTTGGCACCTGTTGGACCAGACACAACAAGTTGGAGGCATGAGGAGGAGGTGTGGGAAAGAAGACAGGCACGATTTCTAAAGAATGTAGCTTAGATCAGATGAGATGAGATGACATGAAGCTCCAGGCCAAAAGAGGAAGTCACACTACAGAGATCATCTCTAAGTACCACTGCTTGTCTCTGCACTTCTGTCTCACTGACTACATGTTGCAGTATCATCCTCACTTTCATGGGATTCTGACACGATGCATTACAGTATATTTGGCAGAGAAGCACTTATGTTACTCATCTAATTTCACATTTCCAAGGTGCTTCGTTTATCGTTTATATAAACGATATGCAATCGGCCTGTGATTGCAACCTGTTCCTTTTCGCAGACGACTCCGGCCTCCTGTTCTCTCACAAGGACAGGGGGGAGATCGAAAGGAAATTGAGCAGAGAGCTTCACAGTGTTAGTGTGTGGCTCTCGGACAACAAATTATCACTTCATCTGGGGAAAACGGAGTCTATTTTATTTGGGTCAAATTTTAATTTAAAAAAGTCCCCCAGGTTTAAAATTATGGTGGGTGACGTAGCTGTTAACACCAAGGAGGAGATTACGTACCTTGGCTGCATTTTAGATAACAAACTCTCTGGAGAGAGCATGGCCTCAAAAGTAATTTCCAAAGTAAATCAAAAAACCAAATTCCTAGCCAGAATTTCATCCTTCATAGACAAGAGCGCCCTTGAAACCTTGGCAAATGCTCTGATTCAATGTCATTTTGACTATGCTTGCTCCTCCTGGTTCACGGCAATCACCATAAAACTTAAAAACAGGCTTCAGACCTCTCAGAATAAATTAATATGGGTTATTCTGAAACTGCATCCCAGAGACCATCTCCTCCCCTCTCACTTCCTTAGCCTTAGGTGGCTCAGAGTGGAGAAGAGGGTTTCCCAGATCAAACTGTGCATGGTTTTCAGGATTTTTAAACGGGAGGCTCCTCGCTACCTCTCTGAATACTTCTGTAAAGTCAGTGATGTACATGGCTACTCCACAAGAGGAAGCACCTCCAACATTGTTCCTCCCAAATTTAAATCTTTAAAGGGTAAATGTACCTTCTCTTACTCAGCAGCTATTTTATGGAACAAACTCCCTGAGAGTATAAAGACCCTTAATTCCAGGTTCTCTTTTAAGCTTGCCTTGAAAAAATGGCTGGTTGGCTCCCAAATGGGTTCCTAACCTTTTATTTTCTTTTGTCTCTTGTATGCGCGCAGTTTTTAAATCCTAGGTAGGTCTTTGATTTATTATATGAGCTGGTCTCTCTTTTTATTTATTGATTGGTGCATTTTTTGTTGTTATTTAAATAACCATTCAGTCAATGACTAATCAGCCATTGAGTGTATGGTTGTGTTGTAAAATGTTTTCATTGTTTGTGTTTGTTGCCCGCGCACACACGCGCTCATACCTGCACACATATTCACTCCACTTGTCCCATACAAAGGACCACAATGGAAACAAGCCCTTGGGCTTTATTGTGTTTTATTCCTTTTGATCAATATTTTTGTTGTATTGTCTTGCACAATTCTGCTCTTATTGAATCAATAAAGTTATCAATCAATCAATCAAAATGCTACTGCGCTACCGTGGCAGCAGTGAGGGGGTGCTGCTGTGCTGCCGTGGCAGCAGTGAGAGGGGTATTTTGTAAAGAACAAAGAAAACATTTAAATAACAAAAGCCCACACTTTTACCACTGTAGCAGTACTGCAGCAGTACCGCAGCAAAGTGGCCAAACTATTTGACAACTGTAGTGCAATTATTTATTGTACAGCACACAGACAAATCAGCACACAGACAAATCATAGAGCACACAGACAAATCATACAGCACACAGACAAATCATACAGCACACAGACAAATCATACAGCACACAGACAAATCATATAGCAAATGGCAAATTGAGGCAAATTCCTTGGAAAAAATCACTTGGGAATCTATCGGGTCACGGCAATTTTCCATTTTGCATGGAATTCATTTTGTGACATTTTAAACGACTAATCAATTAGTTGAGAAACTAATGGACAGATTAATCGATAATGAAAATAATCATTCGTTGCAGCCCTACACAATACATCAGTTTAGGCAGCGTATGACAAAGGAGTGTCTAGTTCTTCTAGTCTTCCGTGGCACCTCAATGATAACACCTCTACCATCTGTTGCACAAGCCACTGGTGGAATAAATGTGAGAACGACCCCCTGCTCCGCTAGCTGCTCTGTCATGTGTGGCTCGTACCAGCCTGCATCAGTCATGAGTGAGTACACCTGTCTCCCCTACCCCACCCTCCCCACCCCGCCCCACCACCAGCCCACACCACCCGCCACCGCGGCCCCTGTGAGGGACCCAGCTGTTGTGATAATCCTGTTATCTGCTATTAGAGGTACAGGGGGCCCGGGGCCGTCACCACGCCTGCATGTTGATGCAGATACAGGCAGGACCCGGGGTAATGCAGCCCACCTCAGCCGCGCTGCATGTGTTAGCTTAGATCTGAGACAATGTGTTTGGATACGATCCAGACACGCGCGCACGTACACGCGTGTATACGCACGTGCGCTCACACAGTCTCTCATTGACAGCTTGCTTGTTCATGGAGATTCTATTCACCGCTCAAGGGGTACATCATCACATGCTAGCATGCTGTGAATTGAGCATGCATAATGTATGAGACATCTAGCTTCCACATACGCATGCAAAATCCACCCTATGTACAGGACGTACTCCGCAAACAAGAAAATGTCATTTCCATACTACATGAAATCATCCGTTGAGGTGAGATCACTGTGTCACATCGACCAAATCATATATTTTATGTCAAGTGTCATCGTGAGTTTTGGGTCAAATGACCATTTCGAGCCGTTGCGTCGGCTTTAGCCCCCTGATTGCTCTTCGACTCCATTTCCAGCCCGTGCTGCAGCGAGGAGTCTTCTGCACGCGGCTACCTTGATTACCGTGAGAGTCACACAGGTCTCAAGTCATCAGATGATTACCATTTATATTGCCTTACACTATCGGTTACGAAATGGATCTTTTCTTCACGGGGTGTTGCCCCCCTTGTTGTGTTGGGGAGCGGGCGCCGGGCGGGATAATGGGATTCCATTTGAACACCTTGCGCCCCGTTTGTGGCCTCGTCGCCTTTTACGACGAGGTGATATTTCAGGATATTGGAACACCGCACACCTCACCTCATGTAGAGAGGGCTTTCAGCACAGCTTTATTAGGCACACGTGCACACTTAATGCACACACACCCACACACATACACACACACACACGCACACACACACACACACACACACACACACACACACACGCACACACACAGACACACACACACACACACACACACACACACACACAAACACACACACACACAACACACAGGCAGACAATGCATACAGGCAAAAGCAATCCATCCGAATTCCCCAACTGACTGTAACCCACGTCCTGGAGCTGTGATTTAAGACAGGGCTGTAATCGGTGTAGAAGGGGTCGATCTCGCATGCCTGTATGATCACATGCACACACACACACACACACACACACACACACGGTACGGCTGGATCTGGCTGCCTGCACGATCAATGGGGAAACTTCAGTCAGCATCATCATGGCAGTAACATGTATACACGATAAGATGAGCACAGCATTAACTACATAACTACTGGACACTGCTGGGATGAGGGAATGATATTCCTGATGAGATTAGGGTTCGCTCGGTGCTGCGTGGTCTGACCGGGTTTGCACCTACATGTAGCTCGGCAAATGGTAAAGGGAATGCATTTATAGACTATTTTTTTTCTTTTCTTTTTTGGGCCTTTATTTTTATTTAATTTAGATAGGACAGTAGGCAGACAGGAAAGGTGGGGAGAGAGAGAGGAGATGACATGCGGCAAAGGACCTCGGGTTGGATTCGAACCTACGTCGGCCGCGTGAAGGACAGAGCCTCCGTCATACGCGTGCTACCAGGTGAGCCACCAGGACACACATTTATAAACAGTTTTAACTTGACAACATAAACATAAAATAAAAATTGCCCCTAGCTTACTTCCTGTGCAGTGTTTGCTACTACAATAGCTGACAGGAAATAAACTATACAGTAGTTTCAAACTGTTCGGTAGCAACTCAATTCTGTGGCTACATTCTGTGCCTACATTCACTATAGGCTGGGCAATATATCGATATCGTGATATGAGATATCGTCTTTTTGGGGGATTTTGGATCTCATAATATGGTGATATGAGATCCTGGTTACCATGGTTTTAAAGGCTGCATTACAGTAAAGTAATGTCATTTTCTGAACTTATACCAGCCTGTTCTAACTGCTCTATTATTTGCCTTTACCCACTTAGTCATTATATCCACATTACTGATGATCATCAATCAAAAAGCTCATTAGGCCTAAATATTTTTGTGAAAGTACCAATAATCAGGAAAGGAAATCTTTGCATTTTATTTTGATCAGTCTCGTTTTCATAAGAGTGCTTGTGACATCTGATGTGGCTTTTATGTACAACTGGACATTTAGCCCACTTTGTAGAAAATACTGAGATATACCGTGTATCGCCGCCATTCAGCCTCAAAAATACCATTCACATACACATGAATACACTGATGGTGGCAAGCTACAGTACCACGCAGGGTGTTTGGCACAACCATCAGGAGCAATTTGAGGTTCAGTATCTTCCCCAAGGGCACTTTGACATGTGGACTGGAGGAGCTGGGGATCGAACCACCGACCTTGCGATTAGTGGACGTCCCTCTCTCCCTCCTGAGCCACAGGCGGACGCAGCCCTTGGAGTGGAGGCATCCTGTTAATATCCCATCAAATAAATCTAGAGTTGCAATAGCCTACAGCACACTGCAGGATCTGCCAATGCAGAGAGATCAGCCAAGTTTTGACGGAGCGGGGGAACGTTGCAGACTAATACGCATTAATGCAGATCTAGCGCTGAAACAAGCACACATGTGTGAATAAATCACCTCGGTTGTAATTGTTAAATTGGCTGTTTTTTGGCTACAATTGATTATAGATTTGATTATATGTGGGGTTTTACAATCCATTGTCTCCAATATAGCAATAGCCCATAATTCACTGCTCTACCACCATCTTGGACCACACTAGCTGAGCTGGGATTGGGGGGGGGGGGGGGTGCATACCATTTGAGTCCTTCTGGCAGCAACCCGGCCTCAAATCCGTCCTGCGGTGCTGCGTGTCCTCCGCTACCTCTCCCCCATACTTCCTGTCTCTCTCTCTCACTACAGTATATATCTGTCAAATAAAGCATTTATGCAAAAAATTATAAATACATAAATAAATATATTAAATGAAGAAAGAAAGAAAGAAAGAAAGAAAGAAAGAAAGAAAGGAAAGAAAGAAAGAAGAAAGAAAATTATTTTCAAAATGTACTCATTCGCTGGGCAAAATAAGAAAACGTTAGGGTTGTACTACAACCCGGGTTTTACGAGTGAGAATGAGAGCTCTCACTAGTGCCTATCATGCTGCGTACGCAGCCCTATGGAAGACTGTCATTTTGCTCCAAAATTACTTTTCATTAAAACCGACCACCCACCCGTAGGTGGCGTGGTGCCCCCCTGGGGCTGACGTGGTTCCACGTGACTACGTCACGTCCTGTCAGCCCAGGGATAGCCACTAATTTCTTCCAGCCAGCTGAGATCCGACGCACCCAACGACGCATCGACGCAGCAAGGCTGGGTAGTGAGAGCTCTCGTTCTCACTTGTAAAACCCGGGTTGTAGTACAACCCTAACGTTTTACTTCGTTTCAAACTCAAGCTCTCACTAGTGCCTAATTCAACCGCCCTTGCTGCCGGGAGCACCCCACAGGGCGACCCGAAAGGCACCGGTGAACCCCGGCCGTATGGCAACGTTCATGCCTGACCGTCTGACATATTAGAGTGGCAACGATACTACTTCCTTGCCACTGACAATACCGATTGCGCGAACCACGCACCGGACACGTCGAGACTGTAGTACCTAACAAACGTGTGATGAGAGGACCATGAGGCCGCGGCACACATGTCCTCCACCGAACACCGCGCAACAACGCAGAGGATGTCGCACCACCCCGCGTAGAATGCGCCTTGATACCCTCCGGGGGTATCTTACCCACGGCAGAGTATGCCAAAGCGATCGCCGCCACTATCCAGTGTGATAAGCGATCCTTGGAAAGGGGCCCACCCTGGGCCTTCTGCCCAAAGCAGACCACAACTGGTTTGGAGTGCGTAATGAACGCGTCCTGGCCACATAGGCCGAGAGCGCCCTTACTGGGCACAGCATGTGCAAGCGTCTCTCCCCACCCGAACTGAACGGCGGAGGACAGAATGCTGATAAGTCTATGACCATAGACCTAAAGCTGACATTAATATTCTTAGGTTGGTAAGCCGGGTTAGGTCGCAACGTAACCCTGCGCCCATCATTCCCAAAACCATACAGGCCTGCTGCACCGAGAGGGCAATCAGGTCACCAACTCTCTTTCCTGACGACAAGGGCAGCAGCCGCGCGGTCTTTAAAGACAGAACCTTTAAATCGGCAGAGTCCAAGGGCTCAAACGGATGACCCGTTAGCCCGTCCAGCACCGTAACCAGGTCCGATTTGGGAAAAACGCACCGCGATGGCGGGCGCAGTTTACGCGCCCCCTTCATGAAGCGCGAGACCAAAGGGTACGCCCCCACGGGGCTCCCTTCAATTCCCATGTGGCAAGCAGAAATCGCGGCTACGTACACCTTAAGCGACTGCGGGGACTGACCCACGTCAAGCAGGCTCTGAAGGAAACAGAGAACTGGTCACACACTGCAGTTCACTGGATCCACGCCCTTACTTGTGCACCAACGCGAAAAGACCCGCCACTTGTACGTGTACTGAGTGCGGGTCGAAGCAGCCCTAGCACTCTGCATAGTGCATACCACATTATCGGGCAAGCCCTGGGCTAGCAACTGGTCCCGTTCAGGAGCCAGACTGCTAGCTTCCACCTGCCTGGGGAGGGGTGGAACACCTCCCCCTCCGCCTGGGATAGGAGATCGGCCCGTACCGGCAACGCCCAGGGCGGATCTTGCGCCAGGGAGACCAGGTCCGCAAACCATGTCTGCCTGGGCCAAAACGGACTAAAACGAGCCGGAGGCGCTGTTCCCTCACCCTGTCCAACACCTGACGGATCAGGGGGGTCGGGGGAAACGCATAGAGCCCCTCCCTCGGCCACGTGTGCGCTAGGGGGCTATCCTCCTGGATCGAGAACCACAGTGGGCAGTGTGTCGCGCGCCGCGATGCAAAGAGATCGATGCGGGCGTGACCAAACCTGGCCCAAACCTGTTCCATCACCCGAGGGTGGAGGCACCACTCCGTATAACGGTGATTGCCTCGAGACAGCAGGTCGGTCGTAATTCAGCCGTCCCGGCAGATAGACTGCTGACACTGAAAGGAGACGGGGATACACCCACAGGTGAATCCCCGCTATGGTTCAGCGCCCCCGACCGCACACCGCCCTGTTTGTTCAGGTGGGCGATCGCTGCCATATTGTCCGAGCGAATCAGAACATGGTGCCCATGTGTGAGCCGCTGGAAGTGTTACCTCCGCAGGCTGGGGGGACTGCGGAGGCAACGTTCTCTTTCGAGTCTGGCCGCACGCGGACCTTGTCCGGCAGTGCGGTCCCCAGGAGAGCTCCCAACCAACAATGGGCCCACGGCGCCATTGATGGTGGGCTTGTCCTGAAGCAGAGCCAGGCGAATCGCCTTCAGCTCTAGCACGTTTATGTGGCGAAGCTCCTGAGCCTCCCACCGGCCGTTCGCCGAAAAAAACCCGCAAATCGCACCCCCTCCCCAGAGGGAGGCGTCAGTGCAAATCACCATCCTGAGCGGGACAGGGCCCAACCGAGTAGCTCTCGAGAGGTAACGGGGGTCCGCCCATATGGCCATCGCCTGCCGGGCCTGACCTGTCAGAGGAACCCTGCGATGACTGTCCCCGGCCGAGTCCAGGCGAAGCCTGAGGAACCAGATTTGGACCACGGGCGGAGCACATGCAGTGCTGAGGCCATCAGGCCCAACATCACTGTGCACTGATGCACTGACACCGAGGGCACAGACCTAACGCCCTTGGCTTGCTGTCCGCACCGTGCGAGCCTGTCGCTCTGGCGAAAGACTCGCAGGGAGTCTAGCTCGAGCCCCAGGAAGGTTGCCGCCTGCGCTGGGACGAGGCAACTCTTCTGCCAGTTCACCGAAAACCCTAAGGTTTGCCGGTGATCGGTCACCACCTTGGTATGTTCCGTGGCACAGACCCTCGAGTCGGCCGCTAAGAGAACATCGTTGAGATATAGGAAGACGCGGATCCCCCTCGCGCGGAGGGGAGCCAAGGCTGTCTGCACGCACACCGTGAGGGTTCGCGGGCTCAAAGACATGCCGAATGGCAAGACACAGAACTCGTAAGCCTTCCCCAGGAAGGAGAACCTCAGGTATTTCCTGTGTCTCCTGACCACGTGGACATGGAAGAACGCATCTTTCAAATCCCCGGAAGTAAGAAATCCCCCTGTCTCAACTCGTTGAACAGGCGGGGAAAGAGAGCATTCGGAACGGGACTTCCTCAGCGTCTTGATGAGACGCCGAAGGTCCAATTTTGGACGCATGGAGCCGTCCTTCTTGGGCACGACAAAGTACCTGTGGTAGAACCCCAAGCACACATCTGCCTTGGGAACCGAGCAAATCGCCCCTTTGGCGAATAACCTCCTTGTGGAGTATGTCCATGGCCACCCCTTCCACGGCCGGATCGGGGGTCCCATCGAACGTGGGTGGGGGCCTGGCAAACTGTAGAGCGTATCCCTTCTGGAGGGTGCGCCGTAATGGGGACGGGGAACATAGATGCTCCCAGGCATCGAGCCTGTTGGACAAAGATGGTCTCTTGTGGCCAAAGGAGCGGAACCCATCATGAGCATATTGTTGGGCACCGGGACCTTTTGATCCGGTACCCTGATGGGGGGGCGAGACGTGAGAGGCTATGCCCCCCTGCCGCATGGTCAGTTCCGTAGAAGCTGTGCATGCTGGGGGAGAATTTCTTACGCAAGCTCCGCCTACTGACGCGCCCCGTGGGTGCGTTGTATCGAAGCAACCCCCCCCCCGCCGTGCGACTTTCGCAGGCTGGGGGGACTGCGGAGGTAAGTGCGGCCCCCAGGCGAGCTCCCGACCAGCAATGGGCCCTCGGTGCCATTGATGGTGGGCTGTCCTAGGAGCCTCTAGCCAAGGCCAGGCCGTAGACATGGACCAAGGCGAGCCTTGATGATGGGTATGAGACCCTGGGTGAGCTCCCGACCGAACTCGGGCCTTAGGCACCGAGGACGGTGGGCCTAAAGCTACAAGCCACAGGCTGGAACTGAGCCCAGCCTTGGTGAGCCAACCGGTGAGCTTGACCTGAGCGCTGCCAACCGAGGCCAGGCCGTGGCCATGGACCACGGTGCGCTGTGCCAGGCTCCCTGCGCTTGCAGGGGACGCCCCAACAAAGGGAGTACGACCCATGGAGAGCTCCCAACCACCCCGGGCCCTGGGCACCAAGGGCGGTGGGCTTGTCCTTAGAGCTACAAGCCAAAGGCTGGCACTGAGCCCAGACCTTGGCGAGCTGTACCCCCTGCTGGACGCGTAGCGCCAGCAAGGGGCGGTACGTCTATTGTAGCGGAGGTAGCTCGCGCCCAATGTACTTAGCACACAGATACTAACTGCACGGGTGCACGCCAGCTATCTGCAACAATACTATCGTTCTGTGCTAAACAGTACTAATGCTATCTGCACGCATGCAAGCTAGCTTTCACACTCCTTTGAGAGCGGAGAGCTTTAGCTGCGGCCCTGGGCATCGCCCCACGAACTGCTCCCTTGGAGGGCTCGCTCGTGAAGATAGCCCAGCATCTGCAAGACCGAGGGTTCAAGCGCCTGTGCAGCGTGCTCATGCCCAAGGCAGAACACGCACTTATCGTGCCGGTTCAAACTCGGCCAATGTAGTTTTACACACGGCCCGTCCCCTCGCTGACTTTCCCTGCTCAGTAGCAAGAGAAAGCAGGAAGCTAATCACTAAATAGCAAGCTCCCGCAGGCCGCACCCTGTTAGCGGGAGTACCGTTTAAGCAAGCTAGCAAACTAGCAAGAAGCACAGGCTAGACAGTAAGCACCCTGGAGGCTAGCGAACGTGCGCGTGCAACGGTAACGTAAGCGGCAATAGCCCAGCCCGGAGGGAAGGCAACAATACCCACAACCTGTTAACCCGAGAGAACAGGCGTGAACAAGCCACTGGCTAAGCTAGCGTAAGCACTGAGAGACAAGCGTGCGCTAACACAAGTCTGCGCACAAGCCGGTGCAGCGAGTCTCCACCCTGAGTAACACGGGGAAGCGAGCGTGACCGCAAGCTGAAAGGCAGCGGCCTGCGAAGCTAGTCAATCTCAGAAGAAACTCCTCAGAGGGAGTTACAATCTAGTAGATGCTATTTGCACGAGGCAAGCAACACTTAGCAGACAAGCAAGCTGGCTAAGATGGCGTAAGTACTGAGAGAAGCGGCCAACACACTCGTGTGGAGCGAGCTCACCTAGCTAGCGTATTCGCCCAGCTAATATCTCAGAGCGCCCCCTTCGGGGACGGCGCCAGTAATAGCTACACTACATGCAGTATGTAGGTCCCAGCAATGCCTGTGCAGCGTGCTCATGCCCTAGGCAGTTGCACACATTCATTTCATTGTGGCGGCTTTAGCTCAGGAGGTAGAGGTAGTGCAGTAACAGTAACTAACAGTAGTGCAACGGTAAGAAGCTGGAGTGCTACACAACGCTAGATGCTGGCTTCATTGCGCGAGTTCAGCGAAGCTACCTCGCAACAAACCCCACCGACTGTACCAGGAATTATACCGTGTAAGCTAACTAGCAGTAGCTTGCAACGGTGAAGATAGCTGGAGTGCTACAAGCTAGATGCTAGCTGCACTGAGCAACTAGCTACTATATATCTAACGTTACTCCAGCCGGAGTAACGCGCGAGTAGCACGAGTAGCTGGCGCTTAAAGTACCTAGCACACGGACGCTAAACGCACGGGTGCACGCTAGCTATCTAGCAGCTAACTGGGCTAATTAGCCTATTGTTCTAGTGCTATACAGTAACAAGCTATTCGCACGTATATGCAACCTAGCCTAAACAGTTTTGAGCGCGGACCTTAGTCAGCCCTCAAGCCGATAAAACGCTACCCCAGCCGGGGAACGTTTCACATGCGCTACACGGCGGTAGCTATAAAACAGGTGTTAACTGTAAGAAGACACTCTTATCTTTTAGATGACTTGATCCGACGCCGCTGGTGGAGAGAACAGGATCGGGTCCCCGAAGCCTGCTTTACCTCGTCCACGCAAACCTCTTCAAGGTGGGCAAGTTTAGACGGAACGAGCCTATTTTCTATAGCTACAGTATGTTAGAGCGCTAACTTTGAGTTAACCACGGAGCTTTAGAAGACACATCCTCTCACTGGCTGGAAGAAGCGATGAGTGGCTATCCCTGGGCTGACAGGACGTGACGTAGTCACGTAGAACCACGTCAGCCCCAGGGGGGCACCACGCCACCTACGGGTGGGTGGTCGGTTTTAATGAAAAGTAATTTTGGAGCAAAATGACAGTCTTCCATAGGGCTGCGTATGCAGCATGATAGGCACTAGTGAGAGCTTGAGTTCAAAACGAAGTAAAACCAAAACTTCAACTTAACTCTTGGAGTATGTTTTTATGTATAATAGGGCGGCGTTCCGGCAGTGGCATGGCGTCATGCAAACGAAGGTGGTGATGACTGATGATGTCATACCCACTAATAATCCTCTTCCCTCCTTCTTTTTGGTGTTTAATGTTGCATTACCGCCCTCTGCTGGATCCATCCATCTTCTTCTTTAGTGTTTTATACTCTTCCTCTTCTCACCCAGACACAATTGTCTGAGTTTGCCCAAAGGCATCCCTCAGCACTTTATCTATCTCTGCTAACGATGCCACAATGAAGGTAATATACCAACAAACCTAATTGACCATACGCACAAGGTTAAAGACGGGATAGTGTGACCGCCCCGTATTTTGGCAGGACAGTGGCCATCATTCATCACATCAAAGACCCATAAACTGACAAAAAATAAGACCACGGATGCCCATTTGGCTTTTAGATGTTTTATTACAGAAAGTGTATGAAACCCATGACCAAAATAGTCATGCATTCTATCATTGTGTTAGTTATGGATGGAATTATAGGGAAGATAAATTATTTACATTTTTGCTGGGGACCATCTAGAACCCCCTGAAGGACCCCTGGGGATCTCGGGAGCCCACTTTGAGAACCACTGCTCTAAAGGGATTGTGATTCAGTGCTTCAGAAGCCATCGAACAGCTGGTGGAGAGGCTAGACAAAGAGGCGTGGCTTGCACCCAGCTGTCACTAGCTTCGCCCGCCCGCCGCACACGCTGCATGTGAAAGTCTGCGCCCACGCAGGATGCATATGGACGGGCTCGATCGCCCGCTTGCCGGCAATGTCACCGGGTTCATTTCTCTCTCTCTCTCTGCCCGGACACTCGCTCTCTCTCCTGACTCAGTCTTTCCACTCTTGCCCATCCCAGCTCTCTCTGTCTCCCACAGGCTTCTGTCGTTTTGTTCTCTCTCTCACTCTCTCTCTCCCCTCCTTCACTCTCTCTCTCCCCACCTCACTCTCTCTGGCTTGTATCTCCCTTTTCTCTCTCTCTCTCTCTCTCACAACCCATTCGCCAGAATAAAACGTTGGCATTTTACGTGTGAAAACAAGGCGATATGTACATATATGTGTAGATATATATGTACGTATATATGTGTAGATATATATGTATGTATATATATGTATATGTGTATATGTATATATATATAATATATATATATATATGTAGATAATAATATCAACGCAGATTTTAAACAAAACTTCAGTAAAATAGGTTCCTAAAACGTGGCATTATATGTCTACAATTTCAACGTAAATTTGAAACAATTTGGAAACTTTGCTGCCTGTCCAACCTTAAATGCAAAACAATGCCATGTTTAGGCAAGTAAAACAACTTGGTTAGGTTTAAGCAACAAGACTGCAGCCTACCCTGCTGGTATATCATTGCAAATGAGTTATAAAGATTTACTTTTGACACTCCTGGTTCAGACATGTTTATACAGCATTTCTGTGGACTCCACAAGCGTAACATTTGTGTCCACCTTGATGCTGGAGACAGAGCCTCTGTGTGACCTGGAGACAGAGCCTCCGTGTGACCTGGAGACAGAGCCTCCGTGTGACCTGGAGACAGAGCCTCCGTGTGACCTGGAGACAGAGCCTCCGTGTGACCTGGAGACAGAGCGTCCGTGTGACCTGGAGACAGATCCTCCGTGTGACCTGGAGACATGGAGACAGAGCCTCGTGTGACCTGGAGACAGAGCCTCCGTGTGACCTGGAGACAGAGCCTCCGTGTAACCTGGAGACAGAGCCTCCATGTGACCTGGAGACAGAGCCTCCGTGTGACCTGGAGACAGAGCCTCCGTGGGACCTGGAGACAGAGCCTCCGTGTGACCTGGAGACAGAGCCTCCGTGTGACCTGGAGACAGAGCCGCTGTGTGACCTGGAGCCTGCTCTCATCACTTGCCTGCGAGGCTTGTTTCCATGAAGGCCACGCTCATGATGCTGATCCTGTTCTGACACACAGACACACACACACACACACACACGTATGCACGCACGCACGCGCACACACACACGCGCTGGCCTGTTCTGACATGTTTCCCCTCCAACTTTACTCAGCGGTCTCTGCCCACTAACTCCTCCTGGAATGAGCTGCTGATGTGCCATCAGCCATGTGTGTGTAAGTGTGTGTGTGTGGGGGGGGGGGGGGGATGTCACCACACTATTACCACTAGTACTGACATGGAGATAGATTTGTGTGTGTGTGTGTGTGTGTGTGTGGGGGGGGGGGGGGGGGGGGGGGATACTGACACGGAGATAGATTTGTGTGTGTGTGTGTGTGGGGGGGGGGATACTGACACGGAGATAGATTTGTATGGAAAAACGTCAATCTAGCAGGAATCCTTTCTGGCGAGCATCTTCTCTGTATTAGCATGATGTGGACGCTGCGTTTTCTTAAGGCTGCACTAGGCAGGATTTGATGCACCCCAACCAAAAATCGCCTCCCTCCTCCATAATTCATTGAGACCCCAAATTAATTTCTGATGTGGGGAAATTGTCTGGTGGAACTGAAACTTGGGTGAAAATACAAAACTGTCTTCTAAACAGAAACCTCAACTCACCAACGCTATAGCTCCACGCTCACCAACCACGTGCGTCTGGGTAGCTTCCCTGCCTACTGTACCAACACCAGGTTTGAGCCGTGGTGTTACATGTACCTCCGGCTTGGTCGGGCGTCCATACAGGCACAATTGGCCATGTCTGCGGGTGGGAAGCCGGATTAAGGGTATGTGTCATGCTCACTGCACTAGTGGCTCCTCTGGTCGGTCGGGGCGCCTGATCGGGCGCAGCAGAACTGGGGTGAATAGCCGTGGCCGATATAATGAAAAATAGCAGTCGAAAAATATCCACCGAGCACCATCATGCAGCTACAGTGCAAATGTTCCATGCACAGAGAAGAGAAGGGCACATCTATGGTATCTTCTCGTCTTACTATCGGGAAGATGGCAAATATAGGTGAATCTCCCAAAATGTTAGCATGTTCCTTTAAGACAAGTTCCAAAGAGCTCTCGGGCGATTGGCTGGTGAAAATACTTGCTGGAGACGCCTTAGCAACACAGCTGCCGCCCCCATGCCTGAGTGACCGTCTACAGCCAATCACCCCATGCCTGAGTGACCGTACATAGCCAATCACCTCGCACAACTCTCCCCGGGGGTCAGGTGAGTCGTCTGGTCATAATCACAGCTCGCTCATTCAGAAGAAGACCAGGCACAGAGACCAGAAGCTCTGCCATGTCCTTCAGGACAGAAGGCAGTGAAGAAGAAGGTGAGAGAGTAGACTAGAAAAAGAAAGCTCACAAGAGGGAGATAGGGATTCCTAGAGAGATGGATTGAGACAGCGCCGACCAAAAAGGGCACTCGCCCCCTGAAGACAGTTCACTCGTTATGGACACAACCAATTAAACTCAGAGACCCTGTGGAGAGTTTGCCAAGTCTCCTCCTGGCATGGTGACACCTTTTCCATTTTACTGAGAGATCACATAGGGAGAGTCTGCCTCCTCCCTGCAGAGCAGACTGGACTTTATACTCAGAAGCCCTTTTCCCACATGCGCTTTGTACCGCAAAATGACCGGAACATGGTCAAATGGCTGCATGTGGGAAAGGCGCCGTGCCGGTATAAGCGCGACCCCGTCGTCGCGGCCATTTCACCAGTTTTGAGCTAGTCAGAAGAGCGGTATGCCGCGATAGACAGACAGGTGAGAAAGGGGTCCAGTCATTTTCCGCTATCAGTGGGCTGTGACTTCGTGGACCAGGTTGCACACAGTAGACAGTCCAACACCAAATACACAGCTGATTGTTCGATATTCCCCTGGTGTTGCGTACCACCAAAGGACTATTGCCAGTCGCAAACGCGCTTCCAGTGGTTTTCGCCACCGGGTGATCTTGCGTGCGGGTCGGACCAGACTCAGCACGTAATACCGGGACATGCGAAAATGACGCTTCCATTCCACGTCGTCAAAATTGTTCAGAGCATCTTCCCAAAATAAATTCCCTCCTGGTCTCTCTCGCTTCCAGACGGCTCTAGTCTCACGCAGCAGCGCAGAGGTACATAACACTGTCATGATCTGTCCCCGGTTTAGTCTATCTTCATATTCTGCGCGACACTCTCATGGGCGAGGTGTACACACGTTGCTTAATGTTCCAGCGGGCATAATCTAATCATTAGCGCACATTAAAGCAAACTGGCGAAATGATCTTGTGATAATAAGAGCAGTAGCCTATGTCAGCTTCATGTGTGTGTGTGCTGATTTTCCCCTCTCCTCTCTGCTCGCTCTCTGGCCACAGTCCGTCCTCCTCCTTCAGTCACAGCCCGACAGGGACTAAGCAACGTTGCCGACAGCCAAGGCAAGCCCGGACACATCAAATGAAGCCAGTCTGTAAAAAGTGCTTCAACGCGACGCAGGTGAACGGATAAACAAGCAAACTTATTTCACCATTCGGAGTTTTGCCGACACGTCACTCCCCACCCGCTCTGCAGTGCCGCCCCCCCCCCCCCCCCCCCCCCCCCCCCCCACATACAGGCAATTTCGCTGATAGATTCCCACATGCCAGAGGAGAGGTGTGAAGGGAAATGTCCGATATTGACTTACAGGTAATTTTCCGGTACGCATGTGGGAAAACGGCTAGAGAAACACTGACAGATCACATAGAGAGCCTGCCCCCTCCCTGCAGAGCAGACTGGACTTTATACTCAGAGAAACACTGAGAGATCACATAGGGAGAGTCTGCACCCTCCCTGCAGAGCAGACTGGACTTTATACTCAGAGAAACACTGAGAGATCACATAGGGAGAGTCTGCACCCTCCCTGCAGAGCAGACTGGACTTTATACTCAGAGAAACACTGACATATCACATAGGGAGAGTCTGCCCCCTACCTGCAGAGCAGACTGGACTTTATACTCAGAGAAACACTGAGAGATCACATAGGGAGAATCTGCACCCTCCCTGCAGAGCAGACTGGACTTTATACTCAGAGAAACACGGACAGATCACATAGGGAGAGTCTGCCCCCTCCCTGCAGAGCAGACTGGACTTTACTCAGAGAAACACTGACAGATCACATAGGGAGAGTCTGCACCCTCCCTGCAGAGCAGACTGGACTTTATACTAGGGTTGTGCGATGGCAGGAATTTATCCATCGTGATTATTCCACAGTGAACCATTGTGGTCCACGATGGCATCGTCATTGGCGGGGGTGGGGGGAATAATTAATCATTTATTAAGTCGCTGCGGTGTGGTAATGCCATTCATTGCAATGCGTTCATTACAACTGGACAGCGGAGCTCTTCACGGAGACCAGCGGGCTTCGATAGGCTACTAAAGCCTCTGTGCACAGAGCAGCACAGAGCAGCACAGAGCCAGGTGACTGAATGAAGCAGTGGGTCTCACTACCAACAATTTGAACCGCGCAAATAACAAAACGTTAACGTTACAGGTCCTCACCAACAACATGTGTGTGTTGAATTTAATTAGCTGGCAGTAAACTGACTGAATTACTGGCTGATATAATGTTAGATTGTAGCCTCAGCAGCAGCGGCTGTGTTTCTCTTTCAACTCTCCTCTCGTCAAATCGCTCTCATTAGGTTCAAAAGCCCACGCGAATCTAAGTTATATCAGCCAGTAATTCAGTCAGTTTACTGCCAGCTAGTTAAATTCAACACACACACGTTGTTGGTGAGTTCCTGTAACGTTAACGTTTTGTTATTTGCGCCGTTCAAATTGTTGGTAGTGAGACCCACTGCTTCATTCAGTCACCTGGTTAACTGCATGTTACATGCACGATAAAAGTGGAACGGAACGTTACGTTCCACTTTTATCGTCCATGCCGTCATTCAGACTGATGAGTCTAGCGTTGAGGCTGCTGCTGTGAGCGACTTCAACTTTCACATTGGAAACAGGCGAGTTACATTCACAGTTGAAGACTTGTACTCACTTTGGGTTGAAAACAGGAAAGAACGTGAAGTTTCTTCTTTGTCTTAAAAGTTTTCGCAACAAAAGAACTGACTTCTCATTCTTCTTCATTCTTCTTCAACTTTCACATTGGAAACAGGCGAGTTACATTCACAGTTGAAGACTTGTACTCACTTTGGGTTGAAAACAGGAAAGAACGTGAAGTTTCTTCTTTGTCTTAAAAGTTTTCGCAACAAAAGAACTGACTTCTTATGCGCGGGGGACGCCCAAGCGACATTAAACAAGCACTCCCAGTGCAGAGAAGCACTAAGGAGGGGGAGGGGAGGCTTCTCTGAGTCTGAACTGGGCACGCTCGTTTCATGCCGCCGGCGCGTCCCCCACGCGTCACGGTGAGTGGACTTGGTATTTTTTATTATTAAAACGTCACAAATTTATTTCAAACCGATAATTAATCACGATGATCCGATGTAGACAGCTCAGAGGTCGATGGTAGGGGTGGGAATCGCTGAGTAGCTCACGATACGATATGGTCACGATACTTGGCCCTCGATAACGATATTATCACGATACAGCGATTCTGCGATAATCGATATATTGGAAGACGATACATCACGATACCTGTGTAACTGAAGAGAAAAAAATACCCCTAAAAGGCAAGAAGCAGGTATTATGTATTTATTAGCAGAATTGACATGAACTCTCTCAGAGTTCACTCACTCACTCATAACATTTTCGATACCACGGAGGAAAAGTTACACATTAAGTCTTTTTATTATTATTATTAAAACAAGAAAACCTATATAACCTACCTACCTATATAATTTCTAAAAGTAGATATTAATGAGCAAACATTTAAATTCATGTAGCCTACAATATTTATGTTTTTGTTTCAACTACAAACATAAATAAACGTCAACTTGAAACTATGTTTCAACTACCACACACAGCATAATATTGTAGCCTGTTTATTAAAAAAAAAAAAAACATATCGATACTTGGTGCCAGTGTATCGATAACGTATCGCAAGTGGAAATATCGCAATACCGTGAGTATCGATATTTTGTCCCACCCCTAGTCGATGGGGGGTCGGCCAATCACGATGGTCGATGCCATCGTCCATCGTGCCAACCCTACTTTATACTGAGAGAAACACTGAGAGATCACAGGGAGAGTCTGCACCCTCCCTGCAGAGCAGACTGGACTTTATACTCAGAGAAACACTGACAGATCACATAGAGACATGGCATGAAATAGGCCACGCCCATCACGGGGGGGAAAAGCTCCATTCATTTCCACACACACCAGTGTCATTTTCCTTGAATTAAACATAGCTAAAAGCTGTTGTGTGGTGGGCTGCGCAGACAACAAATGTAAAAAGTCGAAAACATTGACAGATTAATCGATAATAAAAAAAAAATCGGTACAGTATGATAAATGCAAGATGTAGTATTTCATTGTGGCACTGCTTGTATGTTGTGTTGTGTCTGTTTTGTTATTCTGTGAAAATGGAAAATTAATAAACAAAATGTTCCAAAGTGCAGCCCTGGATGATTGAGAATTTATGAAGAATCCTGCAGGCCAGAAACACACCTTCATGTGCCAAAATCCTGTTGCTCGGTAGCACGCACGCACGCACACATGCACACACGCAGGCACACATGCACGCACACATTCACACACGCACGCACACATGCACGCACACATGCACACACGCACGCACACACGCACGCACGCACACACGCACGCATGCATGCACACACGTACGCACACATGCACGCACACACGCACGCACGCATGCACGCACACACGCACGCACGCAACCTCTTTCTACAGTATCTCCCCATGCACACCGCAACGGGAAAAACAAGCGCTCCCAGATGGCACTATAGTCTAAGAGAAAAAAAACACATAATAAAGTATCATAATCTCTTTTTTATGAGCCCCTAATAGCGCTGCGGACGTCAGGTCTGATGTATCACTGAGCTGAGATGGTCCCCGGGCTTCACCTGGACAATCATTAGGCTCATCACAAGCACTTCGTTAGAGGAACCAGGTCACAACGTCTGAACAGGCAGGGAGAGAGAGAGAGAGAGAGAGGGAAAGAGAAAGGGAGGGAGAGAGAGAAGAGAGGGAGAGAGAGAGAGAGGGAGAGAGAAGAGAGGGGGAGAGAGGGAGAGAGAGAAAGGAGAGAGTGAGAGGGGGAACGAGAGAGCGAGGGAGGGAGGAAGAGGGAGAGAGAGGGAGAGAAACAGAGACAGAGACAGTCTTATCCATGCCTGCCTCTCTGTCTGTGTACTGTACGCGTGTGCATGTAAGTGTGTGTGTGTGTGTGCATCTGTGTATGTATGAATTCCTGTGTGTTAGAGAGTGGAGGCAGTAAGGGGCGAGCTACTCTCCCAATCAGGCTCCGCAGCTGCCCTTAAACCTCACAACACGCAGACCGTCCCCCCATCGACCCAGGACGATGCTTTACCAGGCCAGGGGTTCAGCCTCCCCTAAGCTCACCATCACTCAGGCCATCTCCGCCCTGCGCGGCAGAACGGCGGACCATTAGCGCACACAAGCTAGCTTTCAGAGGAACTATTTGTCTCATTGTTAAAGGTATTATCCCATTCCTATCCCCAGAGTGCTTCACATAAAAGGCTGCGGCTCAAACAGAGAATAAATATGTCTTCCCGGGGGGCCGGGGAGGGTCCTGCCCACCGCCACGCCAGACCAGCCAGGATGAAAGCCTGGAGGCGCCGAGGGGGCGTACCCCGCCCCCCTCTTTATAAATAGCTATTAGGAGATATGGAACATAGGTGCAACTGGGAATTCAGACAACAGCAGCAATTGGAGCAACACGTTCTCCTCTTTGTAGCGAGAACAACAGAGCAGGCGATAAACAAACTTTCATCCCTGGTCGGGGTCCCAACACACACAATTTGAAACAGTGCAATAATTGCCAAAGCTGATTTTCACAAAAGCAGCGAAAGCAGATCAGAGGTAGGCGGACTCAAAGCGTTTCAGAACAGGAACGTTTTGCCTTACCTTTTTCTGGTCCTCCAGCTTTTGACTTGTGGACTTCTTGCCATGCTTGCTGGCTTCTGGTACATCCATCCCTGGTCCAAATGAAGAATAACTCCAGAGTCAAATCACAGGAAAGAAGATGGCGGTAAGGAAGACTGGGCGGGGCTACAGTTTGCCGGTGAGGGCCTGTGTCCGGCTCACAGCTCCACCCGGACACAGGGGATCCATGGCGGCCGGCGGTCCGTGCGGGAAAACAAAAAAAATGGCAGTCGCCGCTGGAGAGGCTGTTCGGATGAGACGGATGCCGAAGTGGGCGCCTACCGGGAGAGCATCGTCCCAAATGCTGGAGTTGAGTACTTTTCTCAGGTAATATTCTGCTGTATCTTCTACCTCAGAGTGAGATGATCCACAGCCTTGGCTCAAGCACTGAGTCTTCTCTCCACATCTGCGGGAACAAAGGAAAGATATAGGCTTGAGATGATTCATACAGTAAACACAAAAAGCCAAAAAAAGCAGTTTTAACTTCACAATTAATGCAACAGCTCCCTGCCTCCCTGAAAAGTCAACATTCCCTTAGGTGCTGCACTGTACAGGCGGGGCTATCTGCATATCAAAGTTAATGTTACCATGGAGCTCAGTGAGAGAGAGACACAGAGAGACAGAGAGAGAGAGAGACAGAGAGAGAGAGAGAGAGACAGAGAGACAGAGAGAGAGAGAGAGAGAGGGAGATGCGTTCCATCTACATGCTGTTTCTTCTTTACTGAGTGGTTGTTTTTCATTGTTGTATCATTTTTGTTTTGTTTTCCAAACCTATGTTTCCAGTAGACTGGAGTACAGCAGGAAGGATTGAGTCATCCTGAGGTCGGTTCGAGACTCGCGCTCTGGGACGGGTCCGCGTGGAAAGATAACCGCAGGCTGGGTGGCCTCCGCTACGGTTCAAACCTCGTCTCTTTTGCTTCACTCGCTCTGTGCGTGACACAACATCTGATGTTTTGGTGGACGCGTTGATTCAAAGCGTCTTACAGCATCATGAGGAAATAGAGTTTTAGCACGAGTTGGGAATGGAACCTCCAACCTGTCAGAGTTACAGCCATACTTTGCCCAGGTCAAGGTGCACGGTCTTGACAGTCGCTCTTGGTGTTGCAGGTTGCTCAGAGGAAGCCCATGATTCAGCATACCTCAACAACACAGCTAATCATTTTCAACATGGAAAATAGTCTTACCTCTAACCCTACCCTCCCACTATACCCATATCCCCTATAAGCACTCTCCTACCCACCACGTGAACCCCTACTCTCTACGACCTTTCTATCCCCAGCTACGGCCCCTTTCCCCTAGCACCACTCCATCCCCTCACCAAGCTCCTCCCACCAGCCACATCCCCCTAGCCACTCCCCCAACCCACCCCTCGAGTCCCGAGTCTCTACAACCTTCCTATTCCCAGCTATACGGCCCCCATTTTCAGGTTGTCTGTATGACGTATGTCTGAAGGAACGCACAGACATACGTCGCATCGACAACCTGAAAACATTATGCCTCTCACCACGGCTATCGCCGGCGGAGGCATACGAAAATATTACAACGTTAATTTTGACATGTGTATTATAATTACCATAAACAAGTGAGGCTATCGCTGAGAAGACTTGCAGCCAATACTCATTTTATGCATTTTAACGCATTTTACATTGTTTCTCCACCTGGTCTGGGCTTCACGTCACAAAACAGAAAGTGGTTCTGTTCTACCAGAGCAAACGGAGCTCAAGCTGAAAGAGTTTCTCACAATGATAGATGATGGTAGGAGTGAGAGGCCGATGAAATAAAAAATATATCTAACATATTAATGCTGAAGAAGACACTGAAGAAGCAAAAAGGTGAAGAGGGAGAGCCATACATTATCATCTTGTCTCGTCATAGACGCGTGGTCAATGGGTCAGAATGGGGGAAATCCTCCCGTTCTTCCAATGCAGCAGAATTAGCATTTAGCTGCTAGCCCAGCCCAGGCAGGCAGGATCGGGGATTCAATCCCCGCAGTGAACGCACATCTGAACAGACGTCTATGTACCTGCTTTTGAATCCCCGATCCTGTAGTGTAGAGCCGCAGCACCGCCCTTTGGTGAGTCAGCCCATTGAGATATATCTGGTCCCCCCCCACCGTCTAGTCTGGCATGCCAGCTGTAGTAATTTTTGTCGCTGTTCCCACACAGACCGACTGTATCTATAGATTTGTTTTTGTTTTTTAGATTTTTGTTTTGTGGGCATTTAGCCTTTATTAGACAGGACAGTAGGCAGACAGGAAAGGTGGGGAGAGAGAGAGGGGATGACATGCGGCAAAGGACCTCGGGTCGGATTCAGAATGAAAAGATGTAAGGGGAACCGCCTTAAGCTCTCCTTCCTTCCAACTTCAATTCAATTGTTGAACAGACTGCCGACACTGCCATGTCCTGCCGGTGTCAGCGTGCTGTAATTTGCCGTCTTAATTACTGTTTTACTTTCTTTTAATTATTTACCAGGTTATTTGGTTCTTATATTTTGATTCTGATGAGTTACTATGCACTTTTGAGGCCGGACTTTGGTATACTGCACTTTGCTCCAGTGCCGCAGGGAATAAAGTCAACCAAATGTATCAATTTGTTGTCTTCTTTCCCTGTGACATTGGCACAAATAGCACTTTACTGTGGACACTTAGTTGGTTTACTTTGGTCGCCTTTAACTTCCTCGTATGTGATGTCACCATTATGACTAATAGGTTTGTTCTGTTGCCCAAAGCCAAGTTGTTTCACTTGGTGGGGACTTAGTTCCCCCACACGCCTCTTTGGGACAGGAGTTTGTTTCTCTGTGCGGATGGAACCAAACTATGTGTATTGTCCATTGTTGTTGTTTGTGTATCTGTGTTACTGACATTATATGTTATGCAGTACCATCCTTTGTGCCTGAAACAAATTTCCCCTCGGGGACAATAAAGTTAATCTCATCTCATATATATATATATATATATATATATATATATATATATATATATATATATATATATATATATACATATATATATATATATATATATACAGTATATACTGTATATATATATTTTATATATATATCACCTTCAAATTGCTGTTGTCTACATGAAGGCTACATTCACAGGGCAGAAAACATCTTTGTGTTAATGTAGTGGTTCTCAAACGTTTTTATCACAAGGCATATCATTTATGAAAAGTATTTCCAAAGCACACCTTATATGATTATAGCTATGTAAATAATCATAAATGAGACAAATGACAAATTCTAAAGCACACCTTTACATATAATTATAGCTATGTAAATCGTCATAAATAAGACTAATTCCAAGGCACACCTGGCCAGCTCCCAAGGCACACCAGTGTGCAATGGCACACATTCTGAGACCCACTGACTGAATGAATCACACTAGCACACATATCGACTCTGATGATAGTTTCCCCACAACACATGAGTGCGCTGTCACTGGAATCAATAGCGTTTGTTTGGCCTCATGTGCAGAAGTGGACCAAACAAACGCTCCTACAATCCCTTAAGGTAACACAGTGATCATAACAATAAAAAAAAACAGCTTACTCTACCAACCACTAGCAGGTTATAATGGAGTCATGTTCCTCACTCTTGTCTCTTAGCACCGGCGGCCAGATCTGAACAGACTTCCTTTCCACTGAACACTCTCCCAGGCAGCTCCAGAGTGCCATGTAATACTGAACACTCTCCTAGGCAGCTGCAGAGTGCCATGTAATACTGAACACTCACAGGCAGCTCCAGAGTGCCATGTAATACTGAACACTCTCCCCGACAGCTCCAGAGTGCCATGTAATACTGAACACTCTCCCAGGCAGCTCCAGAGTGCCATGTAATACTGGACACTCTCCCAGACAGCTCCAGAGTGCCATGTAATACTGAACACTCTCTTAGGCAGCTCCAGAGTGCCATGTAATACGGAACATTCTCCTAGGCAGCTCCAGAGTGCCATGTAATACTGAACACTCTCCTAGGCAGCTCCAGAGTGCCATGTAATACTGAACATTCTCCTAGGCAGCTCCAGAGTGCCATGTAATACTGAACACTCTCCTAGGCAGCTCCAGAGTGCCATGTAATACTGAACAGTCTCTGAGGCAGCTCCAGAGTGCCATGTAATACTGAACACTCTCCCAGGCAGCTCCAGAGTGCCATGTAGTAGCCGTACTGTACCGTACTGTAGCTGCTACCATTACGTATGTCTAATGTTTAATTGTATGTTTAATAAGGTATATGATATTTGCACCTGTATGTCAAATACGTCGAATTTAAAATGTTTAAGCACGTCTAAAGTATGCACATGACATGTGCACCTATGTGCAGTGAATATGCCACTGTCTCTGACTTGTCTTATCACTATACTGCCTTATTGCTTGTTGTGTCTCTTGTTGTTTTTGCACTCATATGCCCTGTTATATTTGTACTACTGTATGTTGTAAACGGAGTCCACAGCACAAGAATTTCACACGTGATACTTGTACCATGGAGTGACAATAAAAATCTTGAATCTTGAATCTTGTAATACTGAACAGTCTCTGAGGCAGCTCCAGAGTGCCATGTGATTAGGGATGGGTACCGAACTCTGTACTTTTACAGGCACCGACCGAAATACGTCGGTACTGCCCCGTACCAGTTCACATAACAACGAACGGTACCAAATTTCGGTACTTGAACGCATCTGAGTAATAGAAAGAGAGTGGGTAAAATAGAAATTCCGACGGAACCTTAAGGCAACACGCGAGAGCGCGTGTTACGTCAGTACGTCACTCTACCTGAAGGTCCTGAAAGCAAAACAGGACAAGCCGAAAGCGGTCCAAAAACGTGGCTACACTTTACCAAGATAGACTCAGACAACACTGGTTGCAACATTTGTGATGTGAATTGCAAAGCTGACTAGGGAAACACCTCAAACTTGAGGAAGCATGGTCAAACACAAGATATATTTAGCTAAATGCTGAAGACTGTAACGTGTTAGATAGCCTGAGTGAATGAAGAAGACACCGCACCGCAGCTAACGTTAGCAGCACCTCCTCAGCTGTAACGTTAGCTGAAGCCTTGCAGGAGGATGATGACGGGACTTGAGAGAGGCATCGACTTCTACAACATCAGGTAACGTTATTTAATTAGCTAGCGTTAGCTGGATAAGTTGTTTCACTGCCGTTGTGGTTGTTAGATAACGGGGCTTTTCACTGTCTTGGCTGAGTTAGCTTTATAGCTTAGCGTTGTTAACGTTCTATAATAATTATCATCAGCTCGTATCACCGACCGTGAGACATGTTATTTAACGTTGCACTCTTGCTTTCATTGCTATAGTAACCATGTGCCAGTGACAGCCGCACAGGAGGAGACACGATTCACCCTCTTCTCAGCGGTGGATATGGTTCAGGTAAATTATTATTTTGCATAATGACGAGTGATAATGGGTGTGTTGTGTTATTCATAGTGTAGCCTAAGCTATGTTACTAACAATAAATTGTCATTTCTATTAAGATGTGCATAGATAGCACTGACACTTCTTTCTATTGATAACACAAATAATGCTTAATGAATCACGATGCCTTTTTTTATTTTCAGATACCACTCAATAAGCAGAAGAAACTTTCAGCACTTGGGGAGCTCTTTGAAGATGAAGACCAGGCCCTGCTGGAAGCTGTGTTGGACATCAAGTACTATTCCCCCCATTTCCCCAACCCCACTAAACTAACCTTGCTGCTACAACTCTTGGTTTGGGAGGGGAGAGGTAGGGAGGTACTGTAGGGAGGAGTTTCATTTTGTCTGGTGCTAAATAAATAATGTGCTAAATAAAGAACAATGTTGAAATTGAGAAGTTTTGACTTTTTTTTTTTACAACTGGAATTTTTTTTGTTATTAGAGTGTGTAAAGTACCGAAAATGGTACCGTTTTGGGTACCGTACCGAATTCCAGGTACCGGTATCGTACCGGTATAGGTTCAAATGTGAACGGTACCCATCCGTACATGTGATACTGAACACTCCTAGGCAGCTCCAGAGTGCAATGTAATACTGAACACTCGCCCAGGCAGCTCCAGCGTGTCATGTAATACTGAACATTCACAGGCAGCTCCAGAGTGTCATGTAATACTGAACACTCTCTTAGGCAGCTCCAGAGTGCCATGTAATACTGAACACTCTCTTAGGCAGCTCCAGAGTGCCATGTAATACTGAACACTCTCTTAGGCAGCTCCAGAGTGGCATGTAATACTGAACACTCTCCCAGGCAGCTCCAGAGTGCCATGTAATACTGAACACTCCCAGGCAGCTCCAGAGTGACATGTAATACTGAACACTCCCAGGCAGCTCCAGAGTGCATGTGATACTGAACAATCCCAGGCAGCTCCAGAGTGCCATGTGATACTGAACACTATCTTAGGCACCTGCAGAATGACATGTAATACTGAAAACTCCCAGCCAGCTCCAGAGTGCCATGTAATACTGGACACTCACAGCCAGCTCCAGAGTGACATGTAATACTGAACACTCCCAGGACGCTCCAGAGTGTCTTGTAATACTGAACACTCTCCCAGGCAGCTCCATGTGATACTACACACTCTCCCAGGCAGCTCCAGAGTGCCATGTAATACTGAACACTCCCAGGACGCTCCACTGTCTTGTAATACTGAACACTCTCCCAGGCAGCTCCATGTGATACTACACACTCTCCCAGGGAGCTCCAGAGTGCCATGTAATACTGAACACTCTCCCAGGCAGCTCCAGAGTGCCATGTAATACTGAACAGTCTCTTAGGCAGCTCCAGAGTGCCATGTAATACTGAACACTCTCCCAGGCAGCTCCAGAGTGCCATGTAATACTGAACACTCCCAGGCAGCTCCAGAGTGCCATGTAATACTGAACACTCCCAGGCAGCTCCAGAGTACCATGTGATACTGAACACTCTCAGGCAGCTCCAGATTGCCATGCGATACTGAACACTCTCCCAGGCAGCTCCAGCGTGCCATGTAATACTGAACACTCTCCCAGGCAGCTCCAGAGTGCCATGTAATACTGAACACTCTCCCAGGCAGCTCCAGAGTGGCATGTAATACTGAACACTCTCCCAGGCAGCTCCAGAGTGCCATGTGATACTGAAAACTCTCCCAGGCAGCTCCAGAGTGCCATGTAATACTGAACACTCTCCCAGGCAGCTGCAGAGTACCATGTAATAGTGAACACTATCTTAGGCAGCTGCAGAGTGCCATGTAATACTGGACACTCTCCCAGGCAGCTCCAGAGTGCCATGTGATACTGAACACTCTCTTAGGCAGCTCCAGAGTGCCATGTGATACTGAACACTCTCTTAGGCAGCTGCAGAGTGCCATGTAATACTGAACACTCCCAGGACGCTCCAGTGTCTTGTAATACTGAACACTCTCCCAGGCAGCTCCATGTGATACACACTCTCCGAGGCAGCTCCAGAGTGCCATGTAATACTGAACACTCCCAGGCAGCTCCAGAGTGCCATGTAATACTGAACACTCCCAGGCAGCTCCAGAGTGCCATGTGATACTGAACACTATCTTAGGCAGCTGCAGAGTGCCATGTAATACTGAAAACTCCCAGCCAGCTCCAGAGTGCCATGTAATACTGGACACTCCCAGCCAGCTCCAGAGTGACATGTAATACTGAACACTCCCAGGACGCTCCAGAGTGTCTTGTAATACTGAACACTCTCCCAGGCAGCTCCATGTGATACTACACACTCTCCCAGGCAGCTCCAGAGTGCCATGTAATACTGAACACTCCCAGGACGCTCCACTGTCTTGTAATACTGAACACTCTCCCAGGCAGCTCCATGTGATACTACACACTCTCCCAGGCAGCTCCAGAGTGCCATGTAATACTGAACACTCCCAGGCAGCTCCAGAGTGCCATGTAATACTGAACACTCCCAGGCAGCTCCAGAGTGCCATGTGATACTGAACACTCCCAGGCAGCTCCAGATTGCCATGCGATACTGAACACTCTCCCAGGCAGCTCCAGCGTGCCATGTAATACTGAACACTCTCCCAGGCAGCTCCAGAGTGCCATGTACTACTGAACAGTCTCTTAGGCAGCTCCAGAGTGCCATGTAATACTGAACACTCTCCCAGGCAGCTCCATGTGATACTACACACTCTCCCAGGCAGCTCCAGAGTGCCATGTAATACTGAACACTCCCAGGACGCTCCAGTGTCTTGTAATACTGAACACACTCCCAGGCAGCTCCATGTGATACTACACACTCTCCCAGGCAGCTCCAGAGTGCATGTAATACTGAACACTCCCAGGCAGCTCCAGAGTGCCATGTAATACTGAACACTCCCAGGCAGCTCCAGAGTGCCATGTGATACTGAACACTCTCAGGGAGCTCCAGAGTGCCATGCGATACTGAACACTCTCCCAGGCAGCTCCAGCGTGCCATGTAATACTGAACACTCTCCCAGGCAGCTCCAGAGTGCCATGTAATACTGAACACTCTCCCAGGCAGCTCCAGAGTGACATGTAATACTGAACACTCTCCCAGGCAGCTCCAGAGTGCCATGTGATACTGAACACTCTCCCAGGCAGCTCCAGAGTGCCATGTAATACTGAACACTATCCCAGGCAGCTGCAGAGTACCATGTAATAGTGAACACTATATTAGGAAGCTGCAGAGTGCCATGTAATACTGAACACTCTCCCAGGCAGCTCCAGAGTGCCATGTGATACTGAACACTCTCTTAGGCAGCTCCAGAGTGCCATGTGATACTGAACACTCTCTTAGGCAGCTGCAGAGTGACATGTAATACTGAACACTCTCCCAGGCAGCTCCAGAATGCCATGTGATACTGAACACTCTCTTAGGCAGCTCCAGAGTTCCATGTGATACTGAACACTCTCTTAGGCAGCTGCAGAGTGCCATGTGATACTGAACACTCTCCCAGGCAGCTCCAGAGTGACATGTAATACTGAACACTCTCCCAGGCAGCTCCAGAGTGCCATGTAATACTGAACACTCTCTTACGCAGCTGCAGAGTGATATGTAATACTGAACACTCTCCCAGGCAGCTCCAGAGTGCCATGTAATACTGAACACTCTCCCAGGCAGCTCCAGAGTGACATGTAATACTGAACACTCTCCCAGGCAGCTCCAGAGTGCCATGTAATACTGAACACTCTCTTAGGCAGCTCCAGAGTGACATGTAATACTGAACACTCTCCCAGGCAGCTCCAGAGTGCCATGTAATACTGAACACTCTCTTAGGCAGCTCCAGAGTGACATGTAATACTGAACACTCTCCCAGGCAGCTCCAGAGTGTCATGTGATACTGCGTCCCCGTCAGTCACTTAAGGGCAATCGTGTCAAGTGCCGGCATCTCAGGATTGGTTCTTAGGGGACATGATGAATGGAGCGCTGCGTGTGGCACACAGACGCCCGCCGTTTTAGCCGCTAGCAACGAGCTGTGAAAAGCACCAAGGGGACGCCATTACATGACGTTATGTAGCCTGAAACAACAAGCTACGCATCGGGTCCTTTTTCAGCCAGAGGTGATGTAGAAAACAGAGCAAGCGCCTCCTAAGAGACTCTGCTAGTAACACAACAAACTTTGGTGCAGGCAATAACACAGCTTTCCAGAAATGCTCGACTTACTGAAAGCACCATTGTGTCGCTCGCAGTCTGAGACTTCCCCATCTCCCTCAGCAGTGGAATTATGCCAGGGCCTCTTTAAGCTCATGCATATTGCATGAGTGCTAATTTGCCCCTTTCTTCTTGGTGAATATCACAAAAGAAAGAAGGAAACCTCCGGGGGAATAACGTGGCACACTTTGTGTTTGCTGGGAGGCAGAGAGGCCGGCTGTTGCTCACTGTCACCCAGCGACAAGATGGCCTCCGATGTAGGCCACAGGGGTCAAGGGTTATTCTCCATCTGCTTTTTCTGACAAGCAACAGCAGGTACAGAGCACCTTATCAAGGAAGCAAGGATGGATCATATGCCTGAAGGAAGCCTTTGCTCCACTGCAACTTGTACTTTTTACATTGGAATAAGATACACTTATACAATATCTCATACACTGAACAGTCAGTTATTAAATATTGACACTCTATGGGTTTCCAACCACTTACTATGAGAAATCTAAGCAGATAATGCTCTTACTGTACACTTTGTTGAGTTGTCAGGGGGGGATGCAAAGAGGACACACATTGTCTGGTTTGTCCAACCCGATCTCCAAAAAAAGTTGTAAAATAGCAACGTTTTTGGACCAACGTTGCTATGTTACAATTTCGGCTCCAAAACTGTAAAATGGTATAACGTACGTTTATAGAGGGGTGGGCGTGGTTTCCAGAGATTTTCCGTTTTCTAACCCCTCCCATACCCTAACTCTAAACCTAAAATCTCAGAACGTTACCATTTTACAATTTTGGAGCCGAAATTGTAACATAGCAATGTTGGTCCAAAATGTTGCTATTTTACAATTGTCTGTGAGACTGTGTTGGGTTTGTCAGAATATACATTAAACACCATTAACCCACCAAAACACAGCCTGCTGCCAAAACGCCAGCAGCCATTCCGGTGAGTGGAAAACTGAAGGCTTTTGAAGGGTTTGGTCAGCTTCACTTGCAGTGTTTCATGTTATTAGACTGATATCCTTGGCTGCCACTAAGTCGCTCCTTTAGCCTTCTGTTTGGATTTTGTACTACAGGGATGTTCTTGTTACAGAGTGTGACAGGAGAGCATTTCTGACTGGGCCTTAAATTTCTATGACAGATAGTATTTTAGATGTATTTTCTATGCTACGATTACCTATTTTCTATGGTAAGAGTGCTATTTGTATGCATATATACAATATATACGTATATTTTTGCAACTGTTTTTTTTAACAGTGTTTTCATGTCCTTTCTCCAGTCTGGGGTCATACACTTGTATAACCCTTTATTGAATTATTAAATGTATTTCCGGTATGAATGTATTTATACTTCATTTCCGCCTTACAGAGCACAACGCTGATGAAGGCTTCATGCTGAAACACGTTTGTTGTACTGCTGTCTGTCCCAGATGTCAACCTTTTTGAGCCGTGACCCCCAAAAGACTTTAGGAGTTCACAACCCCCCTCCCGCCGCTAGCTAACCCAACGACAGAGCGCACACATTCACACACTGATTTCACTCACTCACTGAAATTGTTTTTAGATTTTATTTAGCTTGATAATACATTACACTATTGGTATGGGAGATTTAATCATCATGGGAGAAAAAGATTTTTTTTTTTTTTACAATCATCCCACGACCCCCCAAAAATAATGTTGTGACCCCATGGGGGGTCTCGACCCCAGGTTGGGAACCACTGATTTAGCGTGCTGATCTGCTTCCTTTTTTACATATGATTTATTTTGGCCTTGCACCTAAGTTGAACGTTTGACTTGAGTGTGCTCGCTATTGGTGAGTTTGGACTTTTCTAGGGCCCTATCTCTCTCTCTCTCTATCTCCCTCTCTCTCTATCTCAATCTTCCAACAGACATTTTACATCCATCTGGAGTTTTCTTGAGTCTATTCTTCACAGGCATGTGCTCTGCAATTGAGATTTGTTTTAGATGTGACTAAAACCTACAGATTTACAGATGTACAATCAATTCACTTTGTATATTGGGTATGGAAACGTGATGCATCTCTATCCCCATAATTAACCTATCTCTAATGAAGTGTGATGGATGTTATGTCTATGTAATAACCATATAATAGGCTATGTAAATGACCCCAAATGCACTGCCATTATTATTACCAGCCATTATCTGTATGGGAACCAGGCCACTTCACTTACACAAACAAAGAGGGAACAATGAGGAAATGTAATCTAATCTTAATTTAGTCGAGTGTCGGCAGCTGATGGCCAGAGTCCTGTAAAGTGGCTAAACGCCTTGTGAAAAGATCTTTGAAATAGAATGAAACAGGAGTGACTAAGGAGAAAGCGATCCTTGTTGTTTAAGGGAATATTAATGTGTTCCTTAATACCCTTCGGTTGTAATGAATCGTTTTGGAAGCGAAATCTCCATATTTATGAGGGGAAAGCGCCGTGGGTTTAATCACGGTGTCTGGTGGCGTTTGCGCCCTCAATCTCCCCGAGCCGGCCGGTCGACATCTCCCACTCCCAGTGGCCTTTCGCTGACGCTTGGTATTCAACGGGTGTCTGTAACTCTCCAAGTGGTCAATAAAGTTTGATTCATGAGGCGCGCGGCCGTAACACACTGCTGCTCTCATTTGAGGAGATGTAAATGGCGGTCATAGATCCGCGCTGATTTCCTCGGGGAGAGCAGGGGGGGCCGCGGGAGCATGCGCCCTAATTTATCATTTCAAAAGGTCACAGGTCACACATAAAGAATGCCCCACCGTCACATTCAAATTCTCACGGCATTCCTGCAGCATAAACCTCGTTTTACAGGCCGCGCTGTTAAAACACGCCCAATCCAAACAAATCCGATAACACCGTTAAAACAAGAAAAATATAACGTTAAAAGCCTGAGAACAATCTTTGCCACAGGTGTGAAATGAAAACTGCCTCGCAATTATATGTAATTTGCAAATGTAGCAAGACATGCATGATTTAGGTGCACATCTGTTCATATCTACAGGAGGGGTATCATTTACTTTTTCAGCAATTTGATATAATTACCTGGGGTCTATAAATATCTGCTCAGTGTTTTCAGTAACAAAAATACTTATAGCTTTAGCTATTCACTTCCCAGTGCTCGTTTCCCACCTACAAGAAAATAGGTTGTTTTACATACAGAGCTTCTTTTGCTAATGAGCTTCTGCTCTGATTGGCTGGCCATGCTGGGAGGCCCGTCCTCCTCTTAGCGCTGATTGGTCAAGTTCAGACAGTCCAGTGTCTAAACTGGATACCATTTTTACCTCTGCCAACAGATTTGGCCAGGAGGTCCTGGATATGCCCGTGTCTGTCTGTTTGTCCGCAGAATATCACTCACATGTACATGTTCTGACTCGTGTACTGCAGCACGCAATGAAATAATAATCCAAAGTTACGAGAAATGGTAATTTTCAAAGTAAATCCATAGCGAGAACTAACAAAGAGGGTTCCCTCTCTAACCAAAGTTACTTCCTCATTTGCCTGAGGCACATGTGCTGTGTGCAATCATCATTACAGCGCCTCAGTGGGATATTTAACGGTGGAGTGAAGCCATGCTAATCAAGGCAGAGGAATAAAACATTTCGAAACAAGGCCAGGTTGACACCTGGCATAGGGCCGGCATGGTATCGTCACCCATGTGGCGAAAACAACAGGAAAAGTTGTGTAATAATGGATGACAGAAGAACATGGAAGTTAAAATGCATGTCAAAGATAGCTGGGGAAGGCTGCCTCAACTGAGTTGGTGCTGATTCTGCTGGCATCTCATTTGACTAAATAGAAAATGAGGAAATGTGTTCAGTAGAGGGCAGAATAATTTCTGTTCAGTCTACTTTAGTATAATCCTGAGTTTGAGCTTCATCATTAAGTGGCAGATTTCCAGTTAATGTCATGTATGTTTATTATTTTTCACAATAAAATGTACAGTAGGCCTATGTGGTATGTGGTGTCAAGTGTTTTCTTGTTTGTTCATACATGTAGGTGAGTTTTTGACAATTAGTATAACATTAATCATGGATTATTCTAAATAAATAAATAATTTTCAGTGTTATTAAAGCTTTTACATGGTAATATGCAGTAATCTGATGTCCCTTATACTTAGTGTATGTGATTTATTTAACAGTTAACGTTATACAGTTTGCAACCTCATATCACTCTTAAACACCATCATGACTCAATAGCCTACCTACCTCCTTGGCAGAGGTTAGGCGCTCGCCTCGTCAAACGATGCTGAAACAAGTTTGCTTCTCACAAAATAAATCACACTGACTTGACTTGACGTTATCACATTCGCTAAACTGTCACACTTTGTACTAGTCGGATCGTCTGTTGGAGAGATGCTTTGGCAACTGGACGTGTTGTGTCCCTTTTGCCTGTGTAAACATCGTTTTACTTCGTTTCAAACTCAAGTTCTCACTAGTGCCTACAACGCTGCGTACGCAGCCCTATGGAAGACTGTCATTTTGCTCCAAAATTACTTTTCATTAAAACCCACCACCCACCCGTAGGTGGCGTGGTGCCCCCCTGGGGCTGACGCAGATCCACGTGACTACGTCACGTCCTGTCAGCCCAGGGATAGCCACTTTACGTTTCTTCCAGCCACTGAGAAGACGTGTTTTCAAAAGCTCCGCGGTTAACTCTGAGTTAGCGCTCTTACATAGCTTTAGATACTAGGCTCGTTCCGTCTTATTTGCCCACCTTGAAGAGGTTTGCGTGGAACGAGGTAAAGCAGGCTTCGGGGACCCGATCCTGTTCTCTCCACCAGCGGCATCGGATCAAGTCATCTAAAAGCTAAGAGTGTCTTCTTTTAGTTAACTGTTTTATTGCTACCGCCGTGTAGCTGTGTTTAACGTTCCCCGATGGGGCAGCGTTATCGGATTGAGGGCTGACTCAGGTCCGCGCTCAAAACTGTTAGGCTAGGTTGCATACGTGCATTAGCTTACAGTGTAGCACTAGAACAATAGGCTAGTTAGCCCAGTTCTTGCGGATAAGCTAGCGTGCACCCGTGTGGTTAGCGTCCGTGTGCTTGTTATTAGGCGCCGGCTATATTGTCAGAGCGCGCACGTTACTCCAGGAGTAACGTTAGATAGATAGTTAGCTAGTTGCTCAGTGCAGCTAGCTTGGACTAGCTTGTAGCACTCCAGCTATCTGGCTGCGTCCCCAGACAGGGTAACGCACCCAGTTTTGTGGCAGATAGCTAGCGTGCACACGTGCAGTTAGTGTCTGTGTGCTAAGTACTTTAGGCGCCAGCTACCTCTGTGTAGGGCGCGCGTTAAGCGAGAGTAGGAGCTAGAAGCCATGCTCTTCAGTTAGCTAGATAGCTAGCTTGCTCCCGTGCAGCCAGTATCGAGTGTTGTGTAGCACTCCAGCTTCTTACCGTTGCAGGCTATAGCTTACACGGTAACCCCGTTATTCCTGTTAGCAGAGAGAGGGGGGAACAGCTAGGTGCTGTGTTAGCTGTGAGGCTACGCTGGCCGGTTACGACCGGCACAATGAAATGAATGTGTGCACTGCCTAAGGGCATGAGCATGCTGCACAGGCGTTGCTGGGACCTACATACTGCTTGTAGTGTAGCTATTACTGGCGTCGGCCCCGAAGGGGGCACTCTGAGATATTAGCTGAGCGAGTACGCTAGCTAAAAGTTGTGTCCGCTTCTCTCAGTTCTTACGCCATCTTAGCCAGCTTGCTTGTCTGCTAACCCTTGGTTCACACATACGCCTAGAGCGACGCTTTAAGCAACGCTTTAAGCTACGCCTAGGCATATAGGCATTGCTTCATGCACGCTAGGCGCCTATTTGCATTCAGGACGCCACACTGAAGCCCCGCTCTGCGCTACGCTGATCACATGAGCAGTGGTTTTTTACACTTTTCAGATCTGATTTATAGCATGGGTGAGTAACATAAACCTCTTTTTTATTGTAATGTGCAAGTGACGATGTCTGTCTATTTCCTGACCGGCTGTAATTGTTATTTTCCCTTGGGTAATCATGTGACTATGAGTCATCAACACCATGAGTGATACATGCATTGAGACAGGGGGGGTATATATACATCTGACAGAAAAGACGTTAATAGAGGAACACATGAAGGACAGCTCTCCTACTATGCACTCGTTAATTCGCGCTCCACCCTCCCTTTTGGGCAAACTCGGTAGAAAATTTGACAGTTCAGCGCGCCTAGACGCTGAAAAATAGAACAGATGCCTAAACGATAAATGCAGCGCAGTGTGAGCGTGGCTTCAGCGCAGCGTGGCAGCGGTATGTGTGAACGCTCTCATCTGTTAACAAGGACGCCTAAATTTTAGGCGTTGCTTAGGCGTTGCTTAAAGCGTCGCTCTAGGCGTGTGTGTGAACGTGCTGTAAGTGTTGTTTGCCTCGTGCAAATAGCATCTACTAGATTGTAACTCCCTCTGAGGAGTTTCTTCTGAGATTGACTAGCTTCGCGGGCCGCTGGCCTCTGCTTGCGGTCACGCTTGCTTCCCCGTGTTACTCAGGGTAGAGACTCGCTGCACCGGCTTGTGCGCAGGCTTGTGTTAGCGCACGCTTGTCTCTCAGTGCTTACGCTAGCTTAGCTAGTGGCTTGTTCACGCCTGTTCTCTCGGGTTAACAGGTTGTGGGTATTGTTGCCTCCCCTTCGGGCTGGGCTATTGCCACTTACGTTACCGTTGCACGCGCACGTTCGCTAGCCTCCGGGTTGCTTACTGTCTAGCCTGTGCTTCTTGCTAGCCTGCTAGCTTGCTTAAACGGTACTCCCGCTAACAGGGTGCGGCCTGTGGGAGCTTGCTATTAGTGATTAGCTTCCTGCTTTCTCTTGCTACTAGCAGGGAAAGTCAGCGAGGGGATGGGCCGTGTGTATTACTACATTGGCCGAGTATGAACCGGCACGATACGTGCGTGTTCTGCCTTGGGCATGAGCACGCTGCACAGGTGCCTTGAACCCTCGGTCTTGCAGCTGCTGGGCTATCTTCACGAGCGAGCCCTCCAAGGGAGCAGTTCGTGGGGCGATGCCCAGGGCCGCAGCTAAGCTCTTGAGAGCGGACCAAGGTCCGCTCTCAAAAGAGTGTGAAAGCTAGCTTGCATACGTGCAGATAGCATTAGTACTGTTTAGCACAGAACGATAGTATTGTTGCAGATAGCTGGCGTGCACCCGTGCAGTTAGTATCTGTGTGCTAAGTACATTGGGCGCGAGCTACCTCCGCTACAATAGACGTACCGCCCCTTGCTGGCGCTACGCGTCCAGCAGGGGTTACAGCTCGCCAAGGTCTGGGCTCAGTGCCAGCCTTTGGCTTGTAGCTCTAAGGACAAGCCCACCCCCCTGCGAAAGTCGCACGGCAAGGGGGGGGGGGGGGTTACTTCGATACAACACACCCACAGGGCGCGTCAGTGGGCGGAGCTTGCGTAAGAAGTTCTCCCCCAGCATGCACAGCTTCTACGGAACTGACCATGCGGCAGGGGGGCGTAGCCTCTCACGTCCCCCCCCCCCCCCCCATCAGGGTACCGGATCAAGAGGTCCCGGTGCCCAACAATATGCTCATGACGGGTTCCGCTCCTTTGGCCACAAGAGACCATCTTGTCCAACAGGCTCGATGCCTGGGAGCATCTATGTTCCCCGTCCCCATTACGGCGCACCCTCCAGAAGGGATACGCTCTACAGTTTGCCAGGCCCACACCCACGTTCGACGGGACCCCCGATCCGGCCGTGGAGGGGGGAGGCCATGGACATACTCCACAAGGAGGTTATTCGTTCCTCGACAAAGGGGCGATTCGCTCGGTTCCCAAGGCAGATGTGCGCTTGGGTTTTCTACCACAGGTACTTTGTCGTGCCCAAGGACGGCTCCATGCGTCCAAAATTGGACCATCGGCGTCTCAACAAGACGCTGAGGAAGTCCCGTTCCGAATGCTCTCTTTCCCCGCCTGTTCAACAAGTTGAGACAGGGGGATTTCTTACTTCCGGGGATCTGAAAGATGCGTTCTTCCATGTCCACGTGGTCAGGAGACACAGGAAATACCTGAGGTTCTCCTTCCTGGGGAAGGCTTACGAGTTCTGTGTCTTGCCATTCGGCATGTCTTTGAGCCCGCGAACCCTCACGGTGTGCGTGGAGACAGCCTTGTCTCCCCTCCGCGCGAGGGGGATCCGCGTCTTCCTATATCTCGACGACGTTCTCTTAACGGCCGACTCGAGGGTCCGTGCCACGGAACATACCAAGGTGGTGACCGATCACCGGCAAACCTTAGGGTTTTTGGTGAACTGGCAGAAGAGTTGCCTCGTCCCAGCGCAGGCGGCGACCTTCCTGGGGCTCGAACTAGACTTCCTGCGAGCCTTTCGCCAGAGTGACAGGCTCGCACGGTGCGGACAGCAAGCCAAGGACGTTAGGTCTGTGCCCTCGGTGTCAGTGCATCAGTGCACAGTGATGTTGGGCCTGATGGCCTCAGCACTGCATGTGCTCCCGCTGGGGAGGCTACACATGCTCCCGTTGTCCAAATCTGGTTTCTCAGGCTTTGCCTGGACTCGGTCGGGGACCGTCATCGCAGGGTTCCTCTGACAGGTCAGGCCTGGCAGGCACTGGCCATATGGGCGGACCCCCGTTACCTCTCGAGAGGTACTCGGTTGGGCCCTGTCCCGCTCAGGATGGTGATTCGCACAGACGCCTCCCTCTGGGGAGGGGGTGCGATTTGCGGGCATTTTTCGGCGAACGGCCGGTGGGAGGCTCAGGAGCTTCGCCACATAAACGTGCTAGAGCTGAAGGCGATTCGCCTGGCTCTGCTTCAGGACAAGCCCACCATCAATGGTGCCGTGGGCCCATTGTTGGTTGGGAGCTCTCCTGGGGACCGCACTGCCGGACAAGTCCGCGTGCGGCCAGACTCGAAAGAGAACGTTGCCTCCGCAGTCCCCCCAGCCTGCGGAGGTAACACTTCCAGCGGCTCACACATGGGCACCATGTTCTGATTCGCTCTGACAATATGGCAGCGATCGCCCACCTGAACAAACAGGGCGGTGTGCGGTCGGGGGTGCTGAACCATAGCGGGGATTCACCTGTGCGTGTATCCCCGTCTCCTTTCAGTGTCAGCGGTCTATCTGCCGGGACGGCTGAGTTACGACCGACCTGCTGTCTCGAGGCAATCCCCGTTATACGGAGTGGTGCCTCCATCGCGGCGTGCGACACACTGCCCACTGTGGTTCTCGATCCAGGAGGACAGCCCCCGTTAGGTCATGACGCGCTAGCGCACGCGTGGCCGAGGGAGGGGCTCTATGCGTTTCCCCCGACCCCCCTGATCCGTCAGATGTTGGACAGGGTGAGGGAACAGCGCCTCCGGCTCGTTTTAGTCCGTTTTGGCCCAGGCAGACATGGTTTGCGGACCTGGTCTCCCTGGCGCAAGATCCGCCCTGGGCGTTGCCGGTACGGGCCGATCTCATATCCCAGGCGGAGGGGGAGGTGTTCCCCCCTCCCCAGGCAGGTGGAAGCTAGCAGTCTGGCTCCTGAACGGGACCAGTTGCTAGCCCAGGGCTTGCCTGATAATGTGGTATGCACTATGCAGCAAGTAAGGGCGTGGATCCAGTGAACTGCAGTGTGCGACCAGTTCTCTGTTTCCTTCAGAGCCTGCTTGACGCGGGTCAGTCCCCGCAGTCGCTTAAGGTGTACGTAGCCGCGATTTCTGCTTGCCACATGGGAATTGAAGGGAGCCCCGTGGGGGCGTACCCTTTGGTCTTGCGCTTCATGAAGGGGGCGCGTAAACTGCGCCCGCCGTCGCGGTGCGTTTTTTCCCAAATCGGACCTGGTTACGGTGCTGGACGGGCTAACGGGTCATCCGGTTGAGCCCTTGATTTAAAGGTTCTGTCTTTAAAGACCGCGCTGCTGCTGGCCTTGTCGTCAGGAAAGAGAGTTGGTGACCTGATTGCCCTCTCGGTGCAGCGGGCCTGTATGGTTCTGGGAATGATGGGCACAGGGTTACGTTGCGACCTAACCCGGCTTACCAACCTAAGAATATTAATGTCAGCTTTAGGTCTATGGTCATAGACTTATCAGCATTCTGTCCCCCGCCGTTCAGTTCGGGTGAGGAGTGACGCTTGCACATGCTGTGCCCAGTAAGGGCGCTCTCGGCCTATGTGGCCAGGACGCGTTCATTACGCACTCCAAACCAGTTGTTGGTCTGCTTTGGGCAGAAGGCCCAGGCTGGCCTCCTTTCCAAGGATCGCTTATCACACTGGATAGTGGAGGCGATCGCTTTGGCATACTCTGCCGGGGGTAAGATACCCCCGGAGGGTATCAAGGCGCATTCTACGCGGGGTGTTGCGACATCCTCTGCGTTGTTGCGCGGTGTTCAGGGGAGGACATGTGTGCCGCGGTCTCATGGTCCTCTCATCACGCGTTTGTTAGGTACTACAGTCTCGACGTGTCCGGTGCGCGGTTCGCGCACTCGGTATTGTCAGTGGCAAGGAAGTAGTATCGTTGCCACTCTAATTTGTCAGACGGTCAGGCATGAATGTTGCCATACGGCCGGGGTTCACCGGTGCCTTTCGGGTCGCCCTGTGGGGTGCTCCCGGCAGCAAGGTCGGTTGAATTAAGGCACTAGTGAGAGCTTGAGTTCGAAACGAAGTAAAACGTTAGGGTTGTGCTACAACCCAGGTTTTACGAGTGAGAACGAGAGCTCTCACTACCCAGCCTTGCTGCGTCGATGCGTCACGGGGTGCGTCGGATCTCAGCTGGCTGGAAGAAATGGACGTGATGTAGTCACGTGGATCCGCGTCAGCCCCAGGGGGGCACCACGCCACCTACGGGTGGGTGGTCGGTTTTAATGAAAAGTAATTTTGGAGCAAAATGACAGTCTTCCATAGGGCTGTGTACGCAGCGTTGTAGGCACTAGTGAGAGCTCTCGTTCTCACTCGTAAAACCTGGGTTGTAGCACAACCCTAACGTTTTACAGATGGACAGCTTTGTCACTAGACACAGACAGGCAAGGCAGAGAGGAGAGAGAGAGGGAGGGAGGGAGGAAAAGCCTGCAGCACCCGCTGCAGCAGCACCCCGCACACAATTTACAGGCGAAATCCGTAGAGATTCAACACATTAACGTTGCTTCCCATGGTCAGAAAAAGTCGCCAGATTTGTCGCTAGTCGCCTTTGAGAAATAAAGTTGCCACGTGGGTCTGAAAAGTAGATAAATCTATCGACAAAGTCGCCAAGTTGGCAACACCGCACGCCAGTCTTCTCTGTATCTTCCAATTGACTAGGCCAGGGGCACTCAATTAAAATTCAAAGAGGTCCGGTTCGAGAAAATTTCCTCAAGCAAAGGTCCGGAACATTGTAACGTAGCTTGCATTATGATTCAGTGCCATTGAACTCAATGACTGAAGTAGCCTAATGGTACAATGTCTGTATACAACTGACTGTTAAATCGAGCCAACAAACCTCCAGCCCCACCTTTTCTCTTTAGAGAAGTGATCTATCTATCTATCTATCTATCTATCTATCTATCTATCTATCTATCTATCTATCTATCCATCCATCCATCCATCCATCCATCCATATATCAATCTATCCGTCTGCCCCCTCTGTCTGTGTCTGTCTGTCGAGCGTTCCCAATGCAAACTTCTCCGTCGGGCAAGTGAATGTGTGTGTGCGCTGGTGTGTGTGTGTGTGTGTGTGTGTGTGTGCTTGCTCATGTGTGGCGCTTCCATAGACAGGTCAGGATCGGATCGCACTTCAACCGAGACATACTGGTTTTGAACTGCCCGTAAGAACAATGAATGAACATGTAAGAGTCATTTGTTTTGACCACGCCATGTGAAATTACTTCTATCATCGCCTTCGTCCATGTGTCACTCTCACAGCAGCACTAGGAAACGACAGGGAGAAACGATTCGCTTATTTGATTGGCCGAGTAGCATCACGTGCGATGATTTACAGCGCATTCATTGGTCTGTGAGCTTCCTGGCAGATGAACCAGTATTACCGTAAAGGTTAGAAAAGCATGTGCCGGTTAAAATAGAAACGCTCCGTGAAAATGTAAGTTATCAATGATTTGTAGGTTATAGGGCTCGGTCCGGATAGGACGGCGTCTAGGTCCGGATGCGGACCGGAGTCCGGACTTTGAGGATCGCCGGACTAGGCTATACTAAAATTGGAACGATACATGACCGCACGCCAGTCTTCTCTGTATGTTCCAATTGAGTAGGCTATACTAAAATTGGAACGATACATGACCGCATGCCAGTCTTCTCTGTATCGTTCCAATTGAGTAGGCTATACTAAAATTGGAACGATACACGACCGCACGCCAGTGTTCTCTGTATATGTTCCAATTGAGTAGGCTATACTAAAATTGGAATGATACACGACCGCACGCCATTCTTCTCTGTATCGTTCCAATTGAGTAGGCTATACTAAAATTGGAATGATACACAACCGCACGCCAATCTTCTCTGTATCGTTCCAATTGAGTAGGCTATACTAAAATTGGAACGATACAGCACTGCACGCCAGTCTTCTCTGTATCGTTCCAATTGAGTAGGCTATACTAAAATTGGAACGATACACGACCGCACGCCAGTCTTCTCTGTATCGTTCCAATTGAGTAGGCTATACTAAAATTGGAACGATACCTTCATGTTTCTCCGGTGGAGAAACATGAAGGGGCCAGGGGTAGGTGGGGCGGCGCCCTCTAGTGGCCGGCCGCCACTGAGACATTACAGCGTGTGGAGTCGTGCATTATATGTCCGGCGACAGAGGGGATGATATAGGCCCAGAGGCCGGCCCTAAAAAAAGCAGTATAATCACCGGCGTAAAGAAGTCAGAAATATTTACATTTAAGAAGCTCATGGAACCAGATTATTTTATTTTATTTTTTCTTAAAAGTGGGTCCAATGACCCATCTTAATGGACTAATGGTGGCAGCTCTAGTGGACACCATGCTAACATGAATATGGAATGGGGAAACTCATGGATTGTGGAAGAAAATATTCTATGGCAGCAATGAGCCAGGCTTCACTGTATGGCAACAAGGAGGGGAAATAGAGTGAAGTCAAAGTAATTGGGGAATTTGTAACAGTCTATGCTTTACTTGGCTCCACTGGACCATTAATAATACTGTTAACACATTGAGTGCCAAGGACGTCTGTGGACGTCCTAAAAAAAAGTAACGAGGAGTGCCAAGGACGTCTGTGGACGTCCTAAAATCATAATTCATATTATTCCATAATTCTGCTGTTTAACCCTTGTGTGGTGCTCATGTTTTTGTTACTCAGCCAATGTTTGCGGGTCTGGTGGACCCGCCGCATTATTGGGTTTTTAAATCAATACAGCCATAACAATTTATGTAAAGATACTTACCAGATGTTTAATTTATCCCAATTACTAGCAATGAAGAGAGCATATGGTTAATATTGATCATTTACCTCTGTTAGATCACATTTATCAAAGTGCTATCCGTTTTTTATGATAAAATGGGAAAAAAGGAAAAAAGCTTCTCTCTCTTCAAAAATGATCTCTAAGGCCCTCTGAGCAGAGAATCTTTCCGCCATCTTGAGATGCAGAGCCACACAAAGCAATGAAGGCAGCGCAAGAAAATACAGAATGGTTCATTCATACATATAAGATGTCCGGGTCCAGTGGACCCGGACATCTTATATGTAATAGAAATGTGTAGGGGGGGTGTATGGTGTGTGGTCATTAAATATGTATTCTGATATATGTTCTTCACAGAAAATGAGCCAAAGTCAGTGAGTCTCAGTTTGAAAAATTAATTAATTGTATCATTTTTATTTTAATAAAAAATGAAAACGCGTCCCACAGACCCGAACACCACACAAGGGTTAAGGTCGTACCTAGCCAGTGAGCATGAATCCCTTCAAGGGATCACACGGCGCCACCTTAAACATCGACACAGGAGCTGCGCCACCCACCTCAGATCCTTTACTTTGTGCAGGAGAAAGCAGGGAAAGACGTGATCAAAGGGGAAACCGATGCATGCTGCAGCCAGAGCCGTGTAGATTGCTCTGTCTGCAGCGGACAGTTGGCTCGGCTGCATCCGCGCCCACAACTGAGCTCTTCTGCTTCTATCTATCTGCATATAGTTTCTCCACACGATTCCCTGCCAGAAAGCCAGCACCCGAAGCCGAACGGCCAAACCTTTTCGTTCAGTCGCGTTTGGCATTTCCTTGTTGCGCTGGGATCCGTCCGGGGCAAAAACGGAGTCTGTGAGAAAACAGACTGTGTGCGTGTGGGGAGGAGCCCGCAGCTCAGAGGTGGAGGGGGGGGGGGGGGGGGGGGGGGGAAGGGGGGTGGGGCACGCAGGCTGCACAGAACCACACCACGCCACCACATCAGAAAACACCAGCCAGAGTCAGTGAATGTGCTCGAAATTAGAGTGCAAAAAGTATTCATAAAAGTGACTATATCTTGAAAAGTAAAAAAAACCCAGCAGAAAACCCTTGAAAGTGCACTTCTTTCAGAGGCTGTCATTTCATAATGGAACTGTCTAGAAACAAAATTTCTTCTTTGGAAGAAGCAGGAGTGTTCAATGTTTCATTAGAGTCCAGCCCTGTCAATATAGCCCTAATAGAAAAAATTCTATAGCTGTTTTCAACTGAATGGAAGTGAATCTGGCACAGGCTCCAGACAATTTTACTGAAGCGCTGTGGCACTCAATGTGTTAATAATAATTGCAATAGGCTCCGTTCTGCATTATCGTCCTTAGGGGGCATGCATTGAAACAGTTTCATAAATTACAAAGAACGGTCTGGGAACTTGATTAATGAGAGATATTAGAGTTTGTTTTACAATATAATTTACAAATTATTATACCTATTTACGTTATTATTGAAGAAAGAACTCTTCTCCAGTTCTAATGCAGGATATGTGCAAATGCAGGTTACACACACAAGATCATGTTGGGTAGAATGTATAAATTAAAAGTATGGGGGGAAATTAGCAATAGCAGCTAAAATAACTGGAGCATAACTTATCCAAGGAAGAGAATGAATATAGAATATGTACGATATGAAAATAGATAAAAAATACAAAATATATGCAGTATGAAATAGGATCAGAAGGATATGGGAATATGAAGAAAATAGAATTCCCAACAAATGTAAATGATGTTCAAAATGTGTGCTATCATGTTCACGTAAGTCTATATAGAAAGTGTGTATTGTGCTTGTGTATGGTACCAATGCAGGATAGATCTACACCTACCATGCACTGTAGGTGTAACCATTATAAATAAGGTCCATTACCATCCATTTAACATTATTGTTGATTATTCCAGCCAATAGTGGTCTTCTTTTTGTTATCATCTATTCAGTGTATGTCTGGGAAATGATGTAATGAGACTGTTTTGAACACTTGTGCTTACTGCTGTACTTTTGCATGTATAGAGGCCAACTCTCTTGGATATAGAGCGGAACTCTCTATTTTATTTTTGTTGTGTTGTATTTTTATATATATATATTTATATATATTTTTTTATTATATATATTTTTTATCTGATTGTCTTGTTTGTAAATAAATGTATGATGTTTAATGGGGATCCTAATGAATAAAATAAAATAAAATCTGTAAATCCTCTCAGCATGCAGTTGGAGTAGGCTCTGGACAGTTAGCCTGCAGATGAGAACAATGCGTTCACGTTTCAGTCTGCTGCCTCATCCAATCTCAATCTCCGTGTTCTAGAGGGTCCAGTGAATGGCTGGCTATGTGCATGACTTTGAGCACAAGTGCTAAAGCCAGGGAAGGCTTATGTGCAAGGAAGCATAGCATCTATAGCCATAATGAGTAGAAACAATACGAGTACGCCAGCGAGGGCTGACAAGACACAAAGGACAAAACCGGTGCTGTACACAGTGTGGAACAATGTCCTCTAGGGCAGGGGCTTTCAAAGTCTGAAACTGCGGGCCTCCCTTGGAGAGGGTATAGGTTTAGCCAAATAATCTGATTTGTCGATGACATGTTTATAGTTCCCATAAGGAATTATTGTTGTGCCAACTCTTGTGGTAACCAAGGAGGTTAACAATCGTGAAACGCAGGGAATGGAACCACTGACCTAAAATGTATTTTCATGATTGTCCATGCAGATGACACACATCCAAAATAGAATTTGACTTGCCAAAATACATGTTGGATATAGGCTACTGCGAGATAGACGTGTGTTGACAGCACATAGGAAGATTTTTATTTTTTTCGTTTTCCAGGTTCCAAAATATTTTTTGAAATACATGTAAATGGCCAATCTTTGCATATTGGCAATGCTATGTTATGACGGAGACGGTATGCAAGTCTGCCAAAAGTCAGAGAGCGCAGATTTGACAGGTTGGTGTAGAAACCACAGAGCTGTGGCTGAAACACTGTATCCAAGTGTAAAATTACAACATGCTAAATATTGTGTCACGTTCGCAATTCATGATTATATGTGATCCAACACAATTCTGCACTCTTCTTTGGGTTCCAGTTAAAAAGACATTATGCAAAAACACACTACAAATTCCAAAACAACAGTTCAAAGGTTCTCAGTTTCCTTCAACCATGCTCATTAGGTTTTTAATGGCGCGGCTCAAAGCAGCCTTAACCTCGACCTCTCCCTGCAGAACCAATTTGGCAACTCAGGTGCAAAAGCGCCCCCGGCTATAGAGTCCCCGAGGTTGCCTGAAAATAAGGGCACGCACAGGTAAACCGCAAATTAGCTGTGTCTTAGAAATACCTCTGATCCATCTCAGCCTCATATCACACCGTTTACAGCGAGATGGACAGAGGAGTAGAATTCAGATCAGTAAGAGGTGGAGAGATAGCCTGGTACCACCCGGATCACGTCAACTCACATTAGCCATTTCCACACATGAAGTCTGGACTATGCCCGGTAAATCAGGTCACGGTATTTCCCCTAGTTGTCCTTCCAGACATGAGGACCCCCCTTTTTCGTCACTTTTCATCACCACCTATTTAATTTTTCGACGCTGCGAGACCGTAGTCAACAACTTGTGCTGCGCTTATGGTTAGGCCACTAACTATACTTGATTAAGGTTAGAGAAATTATTTGGGTTAGGCCTAGATAACAAAAACGTGAAATGTTAAATGCGTTAAACGCTGAATTGAAATGTTGACTTTGAACACGCTACTTGAGAGGCAACCTCCGGTCTCCATTCTCCAAGGCAAAGGCTTACACCCTTCCGCCACCCCGATCACAACACCCTTACCTTTTTTTGTGATTTTTAGTTCTACAGAGAGTCTATTGGCCGACCCTGCATGTCGAAAAAGGGTTACCCAGTGTGTTAAAAAGTCATGTCAATCCCAATTCCAAGGGCTATTTGAGATTTTTTTATGGGCAATTTCCCCCGAGCCCCCGCTTATTTCCTACCCTGGTCCACAATGGTGACAATGGGCCTTTTTAACAGCAGCCATTTTGTGTATAAAGGGCAGGGTAAACACAGGTGCAACCAAAACATTAATGAGGACCTCAACATTGGACGTTGGAAACCCTCATTAATGTTTTGGTCACACCTGCGTTTACCCTGCCTTTTAGACACAAAATGGCTGCTGTGAAAAAGGCCCACTGCAGAAGTGCAACAATAACATAAGGCTGCAAATTCATCACAACAGGCCAGGGCAACCTTAATGGACTCAGTGAGAGATGAACCCAAAAGCCTCTCTTCACTTGTCACCAACAGACAGAAAGAGACAGACATGACTCGTCTGAGTGGAACAGCTCTAATTGGTATGGAGCAACAACCTGCCGCAAAAATGACCCTGTTTCTGTTACTTTACTTTACTTTATGTCATTTAGCAGACGCTTTTGTCCAAAGCGACTTACAATGCAATACAATACAGTGCAGTACAATATAAGATCAAAGAATACACATTATCAGCAACAATACAAAAATATATCAAGCAATAAACAAGGTAAAAAACAACAAACACTTATAAAAAGTATCGCTTATAAGACATAGCAAACAATAAGCACGATGAACAATTAAGAAAGGTCTGATCCTGAAGGGCCAAAATATAATCCAAATAGGTGAGTCTTTAGTCTCCTACGGAAAATAGGCAGTGTTTCAGCTGCACTGACCGAAAGGGGGAGCTCATTCCACCATTGTGGCGCCAAAGACGAAAAGAGTCGTGATCTAGATGCGCGACCCCCAGGTCCGCAGATTGATGGAGGGGCTAGACGGACAGGACGGGTGGAGGTACGGAGAGAGCTATGTAATGGTTGTAACTTAATCATGGACTGTAAATATATAGGGGCTGACCTGTGGAGTGCCCTGTAAGCCAGTACCAGAGACTTGAATCTGATGCGTGAAAGGATGGGAAGCCAATGGAGTTTATGGAGGAGGTGAGTGACGTGAGAGAATTTGGGCAGGTTATACACCAGACGGGCTGCAGAGTTTTGAATTAGTTGAAGAGGTCGGATAGCAGATGCAGGTAACCCGGCCAACAGAACATTGCAGTAATCCATGCGGGAGAGAACCAATGCCTGGACCAGGAGTTGAGTCGCCTCTACTGAGAGACAAGACCGAATCCTACGGATGTTGTAGTGTGAAAATCTGCAGGCGCGGGCAGTGGCTGCGATGAAAGCTGAGTTTGATAGCTGGTTATCCAGGATTACGCCGAGGTTTTTAACTGTTTGGGAGGGCAGTACGGTAGTGTTTTCAATGGAGATGGAGAGGTCACTAAGAGGACAGTCCTTAGCCGGGAGGAAGAGGAGCTCAGTTTTATCAATGTTCAATTTGAGATGGTGTACGGACATCCAGGCTGCGATGTCTTTGAGGCAGGAGGCGAGGCGGGCTTCAATTTGGGTGTCAGAGGGGGGGAAAGAAATGAAAAGTTGCGTGTCATCGGCGTAACAATTCTGTTGTCACGGTAACTATACTGAGGAGAGAGGAAGGCAGTCTGTGTGTGTGTGTGTGTGTGTGTGTGTGTGTGTGTGTGTGTGTGTGTGTGTGTGTGTATGTGCGTTGTGCATGTGTGTGTGCGTTGTGCATGTGAGTGTCCGTGTACGTGTGTTGATGTGTGCATGTGTGTGTCCGTGTGTGTCCGTGTGTGTGTGTGTGTGTGTGTGTGTGTGTGCGTTGTGCATGTGAGTGTCCGTGTGTGCGTGTGTGTGCATGTGTGCATGTGTGTGTCCGTGTGTGTGTGTGTGTGTGTGTGTTGTGCATGTGAGTGTCCGTGTGTGTGTGCATGTGAGTGTCCGTGTGTGTGTGTGCATGTTTGCATGTGAGTGTCCGTGTCCGTGTGCATGTGTGCATGTGAGTGTCTGTGTGTGTGTGCGTTGTGCATGTGAGTGTCTGTTAGGGCTGGCACGGATCACGGATAATCCGTGACCCCCACGGTTCGGCACACGGTTCGGAACGTCGTGGTCCGCAGACCCCCCCCCCCCTTTCGTGTTTCATTTAACGTTTAACGTTAGTGTATGATAACGCCTGCAGCGCAGCCAGACACAGACAGGCATCATGGCAAGCACAAGTGCGCTTCCTCATCCCTTGTCGCCGCTGTAAAGTCTCTCTGAAGGCTGTGGCTAGTGGCTACTAAAGACAACAAACTTATTTCAACACCTCTGAAAAAGCACAGGAATGCGAGCATGTTGCGGGCTGCACAACACGAGAGCCACAACACGCACACACACACACTCGCACACGTTTCACGAACACATTATCACCGGACGGTGAAATGTTGCCTTGGACACATAACAACAAAACAACACGTGGGGCCACCGAGTAGCATAACGTAGCATCAACGTTATGTTTCCAGACTCACCCGGTCTGGTCTGTACCCGTGTCAAGTGACTACGTTAGCTAGCAACAGCCAGGAAGTTAGGCGCAGTGCCACCTAAAACAGGAAGTTGGGTTGTTCTGCCTTCAGAGTAAAAGCATAAATTGTGTCATCAGAAAAAAATATTTTTTGAGCTGTGCAGGGCAACAAATGGTTAGAGAAGTATAATAGTATTAAAAATTCAAATTGAAAATCTAATTTTGAGAGAAAAAATCTGATATAGCCTATATATATATTTTTTTTTTGCTGATCCGAAAAATCTGTGATCCGTGGCTCAAAATCCGTCACGCGATCCGATCCGTGGGTTTTCTGATCCGTGCCAGCCCTAGTGTCCGTGTGTGTCTGCATGTGTGCATGTGAGTGTCCGTGTGTGTGTGCATGTGTGCATGTGAGTGTCCATGTGTGTGTGCATGTAAGAGTCTGTGTGTGTGTGTGTGTGTGTGTGTGTGTGTGTGTGTGTGTGTGCATGTGTGCATGTGAGTGTCCGTGTGTGTGTGCATTGTGCCTGTGAGTGTCCGTTTGTGTGTGCGTTGTGCATGTGAGTGTCTGTGTGTGTGTGTGTGTGTGTGTGTGCATGTGTGCATGTGAGTGTCCGTGTGTGTGCGTTGTGCATGTGAGTGTCCGTGTGTGTGTGTGTGCGTTGTGCATGTGAGAGTCCGTGTGTGTGCGTTGCATGTGAGTGTCCGTGTGTGTGTGCGTTGTGCATGTGAGAGTCCGTGTGTGTGTGCATGTGAGTGTCCCTGTGTGTGTGTGTGTGTTGTGCATGTGAGAGTCCGTGTGTTTGTGCGTTGTGCATGTAAGTGTCCGTGTGTGTGTGTGTGTGTGTGCGTTGTGCATGTGAGTGTCTGTGTGTGTGGGTTGTACGTGCATGCCTGCATGTGTGTGTGTGTGTAGGTATCCTGGCTGTGGTGAGGGTGATGACTGACAGGAGACGCATTCGCTCATTAGCTTCAGAAGCATGTGTGTGGCGGTATGCGCGTTTGTGCGTGTGTGCATGTGTGTGTGTATGTGCGTGTGTATGTGCGTGTGTGCATGTGTGTGTGTGTGTGTGTGTGTGTGTGTGTGTGTGTGTGTGTGTGTGTGTGTGTGTGTGTGTGTGTGTGTGTGTGTGTGTGCGTGCCCGCGCCCTGACTTGGCCTCGGCGTCTGGATGTTCATTGTTCTCAGAGATGACAGGAAAAGGAAACAGGACTGATATCAGGACCGCAAGTTCCAACAACAACTGACCAAAATGAAACATGACATTAAAAACGTAGCTGACAGCAAGAAACAACAACAGTAAACATGTCACCCCCCGATGGTAATGACGTCCCCGCCTGAAGCAAACCTTTGTTTTGAGCTGTCATTGTAGTTCCACCTTGAGCCAATCAGTGTCATTCTTCATTCAATGCTGGAAAGCATTGAATCCCTAATTTTTCTAAAAATCTAATATCAGTGGTGAGATTAGAGATAACATGGTGTGGAAATTTCATATCATGATTAGAATGACAACATTTTGTCATTTCGAACATTTCGCCAAGGCTGCTCGGGGAGACTGTTGCTAACTTTGGTTGCTGATAGTATTTACCATGTTTTTCAAAGCACAGGAACACAGTTTTAACAATATATATTTATTGGATTTTGATTTTTCATTTTACTCAGACAGAAACAACAATAGTGAGGGGGCAGAAGGAGGGGGGGGGAGTTTGGAGGGGTGGGGACTAAACCAAAACAAACACAGGACATCTCAGCTCACCAGCTCACACATTCAAGCAGGCATATGACTCAGGAATGACATCAAATTAAAATAAATGCTTAATTAGTAGCATCACACAGGTCCGTACTATTCAAACACAGGCCTCATCTCTCTCCTCTGTCCTTGTCCTCCTTGACCTGTCTGCTGCTTTCGATACAGTGAACCACCAAATCCTTCTTTCCACTCTGTCTGACCTCGGCATCTCAGGTTCTGCACACTCCTGGTTTGCTTCCTATCTCTCTAACCACTCATACCAGGTCTTATGGAGAGGATCTCTCTCCAAATCCTGCCCTCTTACCACCGGTGTCCCCCAGGGCTCAGTCCTGGGCCCCTTACTTTTCCTTCTCTATATTGGATCTCTTGTCCATGTGATCTCATCTCATGGCTTTTCTTATCACTGCTATGCTGATGACACCCAGCTTTTCCTTTCCTTCCCCCCCTCCGACACCCAAATCGAAGCTTGCATCTCTGCATGCCTCAAAGACATTGGTGACTGGATGTCTGCCCACCACCTCAAGCTCAATCTTGGTAAAACAGAGCTACTCTTCCTCCCAGCGAAAGACTGCCCTCTCGCAGATCTCTCCATCTCCATTGACAATACCACTGTGCTTCCCTCACAAACAGCTAAGAACCTTGGGGTGATCCTTGACAACCAGCTGTCTTGCTTGGCCAACATAGCTGCGACAGCACGCTCCTGTAGGTTCTCCCTCTACAACATCCGCAAAATCCGTCCCTTTCTCACAAGGGAAGCGACTCAACTCCTGGTCCAGTCACTTATCATCTCCCGCCTGGACTACTGCAACATGCTCCTGGCCGGCCTACCTGCCGCCGACATCCGACCGCTTCAGCTCATTCAGAACGCTGCAGCCCGTCTGGTATTCAACCAACCCAAATTCTCTCATGTCACTCCCCTCTTCCGGGACCTTCACTGGCTTCCCATCTCGGCACGCATCAAATTCAAGACACTGGTACTGGCCTACAGGGCAGTACACCAGTCAGCTCCCCTGTACCTGCAATCTACCTCTCAGCGCTCCCTTCGCTCCTCCACCAGTGCAGGACGCCTCGCCCCTCCTTCGCTACGGGGGCTCAAAAGTCGCTCATCCCGATCTCGACTCTTCTCGTCCCTGGCACCTCAATGGTGGAACGAGCTTCCACCTTCAGTCAGGACAGCTGAATCACTGCCGATCTTTCGGAAAAGAAAGACACACCTTTTCAGGCTCCATCTGGGCCCTTCTTGATCTAACTTCTTTCTCTCTCTTTCAAAAAAAAACTAACCTAAACTAACCTAAACTTGTACCACTGTTCCTTCAGAGGTTGTAGTTGTCATAGACTGTGTTGCATAGTTGATTGCTCTATTGCTGACAAAAATGTGTTAATGTAAGTCGCTTTGGATAAAAGCGTCTGCAAAATGACGTAATGTAATGTAATGTAATGTAATTAGTCGGCATCACACAGGCCTGTACTATTCAAACCCTCTTGTAAGAATAGCAGAATAAGGCATGAGGGGTTCCCACGTCTTATGAAGTACAGTGTATTTGTGGTGTAACATGCATGTCAAATAATCTAATGATACATATTCAAGGATCACATTGTGGCAGTGTGTTTTGGAAGGAAGCTTGTCAGTTATCCAGTTCAACAGAATGAAGGAAGCTTGTCAGTTATCCAGTTCAACAGAAGGAAGCTTGTCAGTTATCCAGTTCAACAGAATGAAGGAAGCTTGTCAGTTATCCAGTTCAACAGAAGGAAGCTTGTCAGTTATCCAGTTCAACAGAATGAAGGAAGCTTGTCAGTTATCCAGTTCAACAGAATGAAGGAAGCTTGTCAGTTATCCAGTTCAACAGAATGAAGGAAGCTTGTCAGTTATCCAGTTCAACAGAATTAAGGAAACTTGTCAGTTATCCAGTTCAACAGAATGAAGGAAGCTTGTCAGTTATCCAGTTCAACAGAATGAAGGAAGCGTGTCAGTTATCCAGTTCAACAGAATGAAGGAAGCTTGTCAGTTATCCAGTTCAACAGAATGAAGCATGTCAGTTATCCAGTTCAACAGAATGAAGGAAGCTTGTCAGTTATCCAGTTCAACAGAAGGAAGCTTGTCAGTTATCCAGTTCAACAGAATGAAGGAAGCTTGTCAGTTATCCAGTTCAACAGAAGGAAGCTTGTCAGTTATCCAGTTCAACAGAATGAAGGAAGCTTGTCAGTTATCCAGTTCAACAGAATGAAGGAAGCTTGTCAGTTATCCAGTTCAACAGAATGAAGGAAGCTTGTCAGTTATCCAGTTCAACAGAATTAAGGAAACTTGTCAGTTATCCAGTTCAACAGAATGAAGGAAGCTTGTCAGTTATCCAGTTCAACAGAATGAAGGAAGCGTGTCAGTTATCCAGTTCAACAGAATGAAGGAAGCTTGTCAGTTATCCAGTTCAACAGAATGAAGCATGTCAGTTATCCAGTTCAACAGAAGGGAGCTTGTCAGTTATCCAGTTCAACAGAATGAAGGAAGCTTGTCAGTTATCCAGTTCAACAGAATGAAGGAAGCTTGTCAGTTATCCAGTTCAACAGAATGAAGGAAGCTTGTCAGTTATCCAGTTCAACAGAATGAAGGAAGCTTGTCAGTTATCCAGTTCAACAGAATGAAGCATGTCAGTTATCCAGTTCAACAGAAGGAAGCTTGTCAGTTATCCAGTTCAACAGAATGAAGGAAGCTTGTCAGTTATCCAGTTCTACAGAATGCACTTTCTTGCACAGAATGTTCACATTTTGTAGAGTTTCCCTTTATATTGATCAGTAATAAGGCCAGTGGGTTAGTAGCATGTGTAATGGATCACACTCTATATCGATGGACAGGATGCTATTAATTTCATGTCCTATCCACCTTATTTTTGGCGGCCAGTTTTGCCTGATCTGCCTGATGGGTGCTTCTTCCGGTGTCATCCTCCCAGCCTTGTTGCTGACAACTTCACACCCGTCTGGGCGAACGGAGCAAATCACTAATCAGGTCCAGCTTGGCAAAAATCTCGTCGATAAATATCCCTTTAACACATTGAGTGCCAGCGACGCCATATGGCGTCAAGAGAAATTTACCGTATGCTGCCAGCGACGCCAAATGGCGTCAATAACTCCAAATTCATATTTTGACGGGGGAATGTCGATCTAAGCCTCTTACATCGCCTCTTACAATATGGGAGCTGTTGAATGTGTCTAGCCTATTTTACAGAACCCTTAGGTGGCGACAGTGCCCTCCCGATTAGACAGAGGCCAGGAGAAAAGAGAGAAGAAGTCATGAGGAAACGGAAATCGCCATTGATATGCTTGAAGCATAACGTTACTTGGCTGTGCCTGTGAACAGCAGTCATCTGCTGCCACGGTTGAGCCCCATCCGTGTGCGCTGCGATGGTCCATCCATATGATTTAGTTGCCGACACGGCGACAGCGGCGTCTTTCTGAGGGGTTACATTGTTCTCGGCTAGGAGCCGAGGACACGCTGTGAAGGAGCGGGGGATGCAGGCAGCGGACTTTTCAGTGCAGATCAAACAGAGCAAACCGCAGAGCAGAGACACTCGACTCCTCCCACCACGGAGGCGGAGGAGGAGGGGGGTGGGCACGCAGGGCACTAACAGCATACACCCATTGACACACACACACCCAGGCAGCAAGCAGCAGGCTCGAACTCAAAGCAGAATTCATTCTGTCGCCTTTCTAACATAAAGATGTGATTATCTCAGAAACTAATTTCAACATGCTCTTTTCGGTCGAAAACACTCTTTTTCAGAGGGGTGTATTTCCAAAATGGAACGGTTTATAAACACAGTTTTTTTTTTTTATGAAACAGAAGGGTTCAAAGTTTCATTGAGACTATTGGTTGTCCATATAAGAGGAACACAAAAAATGATATGGCTATATTAAAATGCATTGCGGCCTATGTGGCACAGTACAGCACCTTTTGCCCAAGGGCCGTGGCACTCAAAGTGTTAAGAGCGCAGTGCATTCATGGGTAATCGCCTGATGTGGCTAATATTAGCCGCTAGTTAGTTATGTTACATGGCAGTAAAACGCCACTGAATGACCAAATTCAAGATTCAAGATTCAAGATTCAAGATTTTTATTGTCACTCCATGGTACAAGTATCACGTGTGAAATTCTTGTGCTGTGAACTCCGTTTACAACATAGTACAAATATAACAGGGCATTTGAGTGCAAAAACAACAAGAGACACAACAAGCAATAAGGCAGTATAGTGATAAGACAAGTCAGAGACAGTGGCATATTCACTGCACATATAGGTGCACATGTCGTCTGCATACTTTAAACGTGCTTAAACATTTTAAATTCGGCGTATTTGACATACAGGTGCCAATAGCATATTCCTTATTAAACATACAATTGATATAACTTTTAACCATTTCAAACCACAGTTTCCATACGGATCACCAGCGTTAGTTTGTTGTTTATAACGTGGCTATATTCATAACATTTTATATCTCGGATGCGTTATTTCGAATCCCACATAGGTTACGCCAAACCCCACATAGGTTACGCTAAAACGCACATAGGTTACGCCTCGAATCCCACATAGGTTACGCTAAAACCACCACCGCAAAGTGCGAGATGATTTTTTTTTCGAATGACGGATAAAAAAAAACTGACTCTGTGAGTCAACTCAAACTCATTTCCTCATCTACTCAATAACAGCCAATTCCACAACTGTAGAGTGGGCATGGCTTCGAAGGTCTGTGGGCTCCAGACCTATAGGCTATAAACTCCTTGCCCATGGATAACATTTTGACGTTGATTTATTTTATTTTATTAGTTTATTTGGCAGGGACATATACAAAAAAAACATTAAACACCATAGGGGAAGATATGCTTTGATTTAGCCATAGGCTACTTTCCATCTGGTGCTCAGAGGCAGACAGAAAAAAAGTCCGTTCTGCAGCTTGCCCAGACATGCCTGCCAATGTATTTTTCGGACACGCAGCGCGACTGGATCGCTTCGCTACTGACAACCATGGCCATTTGATTCAAAAAGAGCGACTCTACACCGTGGACACGCTACTATGGAATTAAAAACTAATGCCCCATATACTGCTTTGTGAGGTTACTAGGCTATTGCCCTTTTCAACAGCGGTGGTGATAAGTTTGAGTTGCACTTGCACAGCACTGCAGGCGCCAACGTTACTCAAAGATATATTATGCTATCAGTACACAAATAATCTCTGTATCTTGTTATCACTGCAACAAAGTGCATGCGCGCATTTTCAATTAAACTGCTTCATCTATCTCACATAGACAGACCTATCTCCACACTCCACACTTTGCACTGTGCGAGGCAGCGCTTCATACGAATCGCTCATAAGATCGTGGTGTTTTTGCAATGTCAGCGTAGGTAATTATTATGTATATTAACTTTAGTACAACTTCGGCATGGCAATATCTGCTGCTTTACCTTAACACTGTGACTGTCACGGTCGCAACAGCCAACTAGTCGAGTCCGCTGCACTCGCTACAGGCAGGCAGCAGAGCTCAGACGGCCTGAGCCTCTGTGCAGGCTGGAGCACTGAGGTGTCAGATTTCATCTCTGAGCAGCCCTCTGATAGGCTATTGCTCGATGTGTAACCAATCAGATAGCGCTGTGGGCGGGACATTGCTCCAGATCACACAGAGGGAACTTTAGGTTAAGAAATTAACCCCTGTTCTCTGAGACATTTGTGAGGTATCTCACTATGGGAACACGCTCTCTGCGCTGTTTCCTAGAAGCATTTATTGCATTACGCCAGTCCTGACTGGCTGACGGACGTGACGTCTGCTCCCTAGGGGGAGGGAGCTTCCCCTACTATAAGAGCCTGACGTCACATCCGTACCCTCAGTCTAAGCAAGCACAACCTCTTCCTCGCTCCAGGCAAGGAGGGCTGTCTGGTGAGATACCTCACAAATGTCTCAGAGAACAGGGGTTAATTTCTTAACCTAAAGTTCTCTTTCAACATTTGTTTCGGTATCTCACTATGGGATATAGAGACTCCCGTATTGTCAGACAAGCTTACCTCGAAGACCGAGAATACAACCAGTTACGATAGTCAACAGGGACAGTTGGTGTCTCAACTCACGCTCAGCACTGTGTGAGACAGTGTAGGCGCAGTGACATCCAACCTGTAAAATCTGGTGAAGGTGTGAGGCGTTGCCCAGCTGGCAGCCGCACATATCTCCTCCACAGAAATCCCCCGAAACAGAGCCCATGACGTGGCCATTCCACGCGTGGAATGAGCCCGCAGACCCTCAGGGGGAGGAATCCCCCTACTATCATACGCCATGGTAATAGCCCCCACGATCCAGTGTGACAAACGCTGCTTCGTGAGAGGCTTCCCCAAGTGTGACGTAGCCCACGACACAAACAGCTGTTCAGACTTCCTGAAGCCAGCTGTCCTGTCAATGTATATGCGTAATGCCCGCACCGGGCAAAGCGCATTAAGCCGCTCCTCCTCTCCCGAGGAACAAGGAGGGGGATGAAAAGCATATAGCTCAATAGGGCGATATGGCACTGCCGGGTTGAAAACCTTAGGCACAAAAACAGGATTAGGTCTCATTACAACCTTATCCACCCCTGAAAACCGCATGCACGCCGGATTCACCGACAACGCATGTATGTCACTCACGCGTTTAGCCGAAGCCAAAGCGAGCAACAGAGTGGTCTTAAAGGAGAGTATTTTAAGCTCTACGTGATGTAAAGGCTCAAAAGGTGGGCGTGATATCGCTCAAGCACCATAGCCAAATCCCACGGGGCAGCCAAGTCCCTTGAAACCGGGCGCAGGCGTCGTGCCCCTTTCATAAACCGACAAATGAGAGGATGCTGACCCGCCGTTTTGTCCCCAAAGCCTATGTGACACGCCGATATAGTGGCTAAGTACACTTTGACAGTGGAGAAAGCCAAGCCTTTATCCAGCAGCCTCTGCAGAAACGTCAGGATCACCGGTACGGGGCTCTGAAAAGCCACCTCCCCGGCTTTTATGCACCACTCCTCAAACGCGCGCCATTTACCATCGTATGCGCAGCGCGTAGAAGAGGCTCTGGCGCTCTGAATAGTCTCAATGACACTTTGTGGAAGCCCGACAGTAGTCAGATTTTGCCTCTCACGGGCCAGGCCCATAGGGCCATGCGCTCCGGATGAGGATGGAAGATCTCCCCGCGAGCCTGCGTCAGGAGATCTCTGCGGAGAGGCAGAGGCCATGGCGTGCCGCACAGCAGTTGAATTATCTCCGCCAGCCAGGTTTTCCCCGGCCAGCGTGGAGCTATCAGGATCAGAGCATGGCCCCTCTCTCTCACTCTGGCAAGAGTAGGAGTGATCAGCTCTAATGGGGGAAAAACGTACAGGGGGACACGCGGCCACTCGTGTGCCAAGGCGTCCAGCCCCATCGGACCGGCCTGACCGGTCAGGGAATAAAACAGTGGGCACTGAGCATCCTCTTCCGATGCGAACAGGTCTATCTCCGCCCGACCGTATTTCACCCAGATTTGGGACATCACTTCGCTGTGAAGTTTCCAATCCTTGTAACGGGGGTTGCCCCGGGACAGCAAATCTGCCGCCCGGTTCAATATCCCCGGCACATGCGTGGCTCTTAGTGACAACAAGTGAGCGTCGCTCCACACAGTCAGTCTGTGTGCCAACATGTGAAGTCGGTAGGAGCGCAGCCCACCCTGTCTGTTGATATACGCCACCACCGTGGTGTTGTCTGTTCTGACCAGGACATGCCTCCCCTTCAGGAAGGGTAGGAAATGCCTTAGTGCCAGCGAGACCGCCTGGAGCTCCAGAAGGTTTATGTGAAACCCCCTCAGCTGTGAGCTCCATGTGCCATGGTGACCGTGGTGCGTCGGACTCAGGTTGAGTGACGTCACCCACCGCTGAACCGGCCTCATGTATAACCGGCCGAGTGGGATCACCACAAGCGCTGATGCCATCAGGCCCAGCAACCTGAGACACACCTTGAATTTTAGCAGCGCCCCTCTGCGAAAAGGTGTCAGACAAGCCCGAAAGGCTTCCTCCCTTCCCGCCGACAGACGTGCCCTGAAGACAACTGAATCTAGATGCAGACTTGATCTTTTGAGTGGGGGTCAAAACACTTTTCTCCCAGTTTATTGTGAAACCCAGGGCTCCCAGATGCGACGTAAGCTGTCTGGTCTGTGCCTGGATATGCTGGGGTGAATCTGCCAGTATAAGCCAGTCGTCTATATACGTTGCCAAGCGAATGCCCCTCTCCCTCAGGGGGGCGATCGCTGCCTCGGTGCATTTCACAAATACCCTGGGACTCAGTGAGAGTCCGAACGGGAGCACCATGAACTCGTAGGTTATTCCTTTGAAGGCAAACCTGAGGTACTTTCTGTGAGGCGGATAAATATGGATGTGAAAGTAGGCGTCTTTCAGGTCTATTGATGCAAACCAATCGCCCGGACGCACAGTGCGTAATACGGCTGCGTTTGTCAGCATCCTGAATCTGTACCGTCTTAGGTATCCGTTCAGAGCTCGCAGATCCAGTATCGGTCGCAGACTTCCTCCTTTCTTGGGGACCAGAAAATACCTCGAGTAAAACCTGCTGTGGTTTTGTTCTGATGGTACCATCTGAACAGCCCCGTTCTTCTGCAGCGAGGTTATTTCCTCCTGCAAAATACGGGCTTTTTCCCCACGGGCCTGTGACTGCAGTATCCCGTTGAAACGCGGTGGTGTTGATGCGAATTGGAGCCTGTAACCTTCTGTTACCGTCTTTATGACCCAATCTGACGCCACACATGCACGCCACTGCTGAGCCCGGTCCGCAAGCGGGCCCAAAGCCGGCCTCGCTGCTAGCTCGGGCTGAGCAGACACTGTGAGATGAGCCTTCGCGGCACCCGTACTCACTGTGTCCTGCTGGCTTGGTCGTTTGCATTGCTCTCCACAGGGAGAGCAATGGCTCCCCCGTGCGGCGTAATGAGGGCTTGCCCGCTCATGTTCCAGGCTTGCGCCACATTCATTATTATTAATGTTTTTCCTTTTATTGTTTTCACAATATTGGGCTGCGCCCTCGGCTCGTGGCCTGGATGCGCGCCTGTAAACATTTTTAATGAACGTTTTACATTGGGAAGGGAGGGACACTGGTATGTGCTTGTGTAACATTTGAACCCTGTTACACTTGTGCGATACAGCTGCGGCTCCACTGAGCTCTCTGCTGGGCAAACCCCTCTCTTCCCGTGGCTGTGAACTGAGCGCCGATGTGGCCTCTGCACGCCTCTTGGAGAGCCCGGAACATGCTCTCTGTAACTGTTTCAGGAACAGAACATCCCTCGGGGGTAGCGAATCGGTCGTCTGACTGGACCCGTCGTCTTCCCCCGGCAACAGCGCACTAAGTACGCCTCTTCTTCCTTGCCCCCATCGTGGCGGGAGGACCAGCTTGGTCTCCCTGCGTCACCACGGCGGCAAAGGTTTTCTTCCCCCACGCGCCTCTCTGTTCTGGCAGCTTGCTGTGTCCCCGTCCGCCCGTCTGGGGTGGGCCGGGGGAGGGCTGTCGCTTGGGACCGCGGTAGCCTGGTCGGGCGGCGGCCTGGGCGAACTGCCTGGGTGCAGCAGCGGGGGGGGGAGGAGGTGGCGCTCTCCTGGGCAGGCACAGGTGTAGCGCTTCACCTTCCTTCTTTTTCTCCTCACAGCGTTTTTGCATGGAGGCAACGGCTGGACCGAACAGGCCCTTAGGATCCACGGGGACGTCCAGGAGCTGGGTCTTCTCCCTCTGGGACAGGCTGGATAGGTTAAGCCATCTAGCTCTCTCCTGAGTGACCATCATTGCCATGGCACGCCCGGATGATTGCACGGCGCATCTATGCAGACGCAGGCAGAGATCCGTAACCACACACACCTCATCCCACAATTGTGTGGAGGGTGAGGCTCGGATGTCGTCCTGTAATTCGGCCTGGTAGGCTATTAGCAGGGACGATGCGTTCAAAGCCTTCACTGACGTGGTGACACACTTGTAACCTTTCTCCGTCAGTGATGACTGGAAACACTCAGCCTTGGACGGCAGGCCTGGCCCCGCCGAGGCCATGGTGTTCTTCTGAGTGGGGTGGAGGTGGGAAGCCAACACCGGTTCGACCGGCGGCAGGTGGGCAAAACCCTTCTCTTCCATCCCGGCCCAATCTAACGACGACCCTCCCAGGACGGGGTTCTTACACGTTAGGGGATTATCCCATGACCGGGTCGCCTCCTCCAAGCACTCAGGGAAAATCGGCAGCAGCTGCTTTGCCGAGGGCTTGGTTGTGGGCAGTCTCCGCCCTCCGTAGCGAGACCTTGCGGTCTCGACGAGGGCTTCAGGCCACACTATGCCTAGCTTCGCAGCCGCTCTCCGGCAAACATCGTGTAGGTCCGTACCGGCGGTCGGGTCTGGAGGGCCACTGCCGAAGAATCCCACAGCCCCCGGCTTTGCAGCCGGTGCGATGTCAAACGGCGCGTAGCCGTCCTCCTCATCGTCGGAGCCCAAGCTGACAGGCTTGTCTCCCGAATCAGAGGCTTCGCCCAAGACGTTGTCTTGCCCGGCCGTGAGGCCGTCGTCGGGGCCGGTCAGAGGGATTAGCTCGTCGACCTGTTCGCCCCAGCTCGCCCCCGGGTGGATGGTGTCTCCTCGGGGGCTCTCAGTTAGTTCCTGTGGTGGGGGAGTGGATACCCCCAGCATAGGATCCATCGCAGGCATGCTGGCCTGGCGTGCCAGCCTGCGTCTGCGAGTCTTGTTCGAGAAGCGTGCACAATGCTCGCAGGCAATCGGGGAGAGCGTAGCGTCCTGGGCATGTTGCAGCCCGAGGCACGCTGAGCACACTTGGTGAGTGTCTGCTCCCGCAATTTTATTGCCGCAATCGCACGTCCTCGCCGCCGGAGGGGTGGCTTTACCCGTGGTGGGGATAAGTGCCGCCGGCTCCGACATCGCTCAGGCTAGTGTGATGGCTAGCCTTAGCAGCTAATGTTTGGATACGAACTAGCCGCTAGACTCAGAAAGTGGAACCGTACCGTGTCGGGATAGCGCTCGTTGACCGAGGTGTAAGCTCGCTCTGTAAGCAGTGATGCTAGTCCCTCATCCACCGTACTGTCTGTCCTTCCGAGGTATGCTTCAGGAGCGAGAAGAGGTTTGAGACTGAGGGTAAGGATGTGACGTCAGGCTCTTATAGTAGGGGAAGCTCCCTCCCCCTAGAGAGCAGACGTCACGTCCGTCAGCCAGTCAGGACTGGCGTAATGCAATAAATGCTTCTAGGAAACAGCGCAGAGAGCGTGTTCCCATAGTGAGATACCGAAACAAATGTTGAAAGAGAACTACTGTATAGGAGAGGCTCCTTCCAGCTGCAGCAGCCGCAAATTAGCACATTTTTTTATTAAATTATTATATCGGCAAACAGCCAATGAAAATGCCGATACAGATAATCGGCATAAAATGTTGAATATCGGCCATAATAATCGGCCAAACCGATAATCGGTCGACCCCTAGTCTGTACCCCCCCACCCAGGACACTAAACCCGGAAAAGTCACACGGCAGACATGCTGTGTATTTCTGATATCGTTTTATTTAATCCTGGCTTCCTCTGACGTGAATAGATCAATAAAATGTTTTCCAGATAATCCTAGGCTGCAAACTTGTTTTAACATGCAAATCGGAGTGGTTTTTGACGAGAATAAAGTAACGTTAACGTTACGTTATGTCAGACAGTTCTCATCCCCATCCCAAAGCCTTCCCCTCGGCCATGAGAGGCAGGGGAGCACTCCTGCACGGCTGCGTGCGCCCCCACGGCCCGGAGCTTGCGGTTCGTGCATGTGCAGACCAGAGGGGAGGCGGCCATCAGCGCCTGACTGGCCGGGAGAGAGTGCTTCCAAGTCGGACTAATAATATAAACAACATCATTTGAGCTTATCCAGGTAAGATAAAGTAATGACACATTCAGCGGGAAACTAACTATAATTAAGACGTGCCAACTTTGACGACGTTTGGTTCAGTATTTTAACAGCAAACAGGTTTTTTTAACTTCCTGAAAAGTAGCTGATTTGGAGATTCGAGATCCTGCCGCGACAGCGACGAAGTGTATGTAGTGTGTGAAACAGATAAGGCCACTCAACACGGTCAAATGCCTTCTCAGCATCGAAAGAGAGAACCAGACCCTTAGACCGACTGCTGTATTGTGTATTGTGTTTAATAACCTGCGCATGTTATGTGAATGACGCCCTTTAATAAAACCAGTTTGGTCCCCATTAATGAGCAGAGGAACTAAACCTTCCAAATGTGTCGCCATATCTTAGAGAGGAGTTTCAGATCCACATCTAGTAAGGAAATGGGCCTGTAGGAGGCGCAGTCCTCTGGCTGCTTATACCCTTTTTTCAAATCAAGGAGACATTTGCCTCCCTAAGAGACATATAGAATGCCCTTTTCAAAGGAGTCATTAACACATTCACTGCCAGCCGTTTTTTTTTTTACTGTAGGTAGGTTCTGCCAGAGGGTTTTTTTGAGGATTCTGGCTCATCTTTCAAGACCCGAGGATTCTTTTCTGCTAAGATTTTGTGAACACACAATATCTCAAAAGAACTAATAGAATGTGTGCTTTCTCTGTCTAAAAGAGTTAGTTTGTAGAGTTAGTAGTTATGTAAGCATTAGCAGTTGAATACAGCATGGTTTCAGCGTCAGAAAAATTATTCTGAGATAAACGGCTTTTTGTGAAATTCGATAGAACAGTCACTTTAACCATTCATTTTTGGCATCAGTAAGACGTCAGACATCTAAACAATAGTTTTGAACAGTAATTTCCTCCATAACAGCAGGAAACCCCCCTCTGCTTCCAACTCCTCCCTCCGTGTGTGTCTTCTTGGCTGCAGCGGCCGTGTCACAAGCTCGTTTCTGCTGCTGTAACCTCGCGTCACCAGTCTCACTGCTGCTGCTGCTGTGCCTGTCTGCGCGGCCGCTCTTTGAGGAAGTCTGGATGGACTCGCTCGCTTCTTGGAGTTTTGGTTGAGAGCTTTGATGAAGCTTTTGCGATTCTGGTCATATTTATGCTGCGTGTTTCAAAGTGTGTTCCACCCGTAATCTATTATGCAAATTTGCAATCCCGCACCGCCAGCAATCAGCGCGAAAACGAAAGCGTTTTCGCCAATCCATTTTCATGAGAATGGCTTCGTCACACTGCTTTTTGCTTGCCTTCCTCTAGTCAGGAAAGCACTGTCGCCACTTAGTGGGTCGGTGGAATGGGTTGTACACGTTGTACACGTCCAATACTTATATAAGAGATGTAAAAGGGTTAGATGCACATCCCACCGTCAAAAAAACTAAATCGAATTGGCAGTGAACGGTTGGATTTTGTTTGACGTAAAAACACGTCATTGGCAGTGAACGTGTTAAACAGGTTCGGCAGGGGGTCAAATAGTATGTCCTTAAACTCTTTATAGAACTCGCGGTAACACCGTTTTAATGATAATTAAAATTTGAAACATAATAGCAACCATCATCTCATCCTCTCCTCACCTCCTCCTGTCCTCTCCTCCTCCCATCCCCTCCTCTCCCCTCTCCTCTCCTCCTCCCCTTCTCTCCTCTCCCCTCTCCTCTCCTCCTCCTGAGTCTCTCTCCTTTCATTAATCCCTTCCCCCACTCTCACTATGGGAACCTGACGTCTATTTGGAGATAAATCTTTCCCTCTCTGCCTGTCTCTGCCTTCTCTGGGTAATCTCTCTCTCTCTCTCTCTCTCTCTCTCCCTCTCTCCCCCCTCTGCCTCTCTCTCTGTCTGAAGCCAAAGTGCCTCAGGCTGATCTCTCTTGGTGTTTGTATTGTCCCTAGTCTTCCTCCCTGGGCTCGGCTGACGGCAACAATGATCCAACCCCCCCCCCTCCACGCTCCCATCTCAATCTGATCTGAATTACCACCCAATTACACTTAGATCACGTTAACACCGAGCCCCCCGCCAATACCATTCTCCCCCGTCGGCAGTGACACCGTGGTGCATTATGGGGGCGCGTAATCTTGTGATATTGTGTCGGGATTAACGTCAAATCTTATTATGGTGCTATGCCGGATCATGGAGGGAGGGGTGGGGCGGGCGGGGAAAACATCTTTCCTTTTGCATTTTTTAAGCCGAGTCAACACACCAAGCAAGAGAGAGAGGGAGAGGGAGAGAGAGAGAGAGGGGGGAGGGAGTGAGGGAGAGAAGAGAGAGAGGAGAGAGAGAGTGAGAGAGAGAGTGAGGAGTGTGTGTGTGTGTGTGTGTGTGTGTGTGTGTGTGTGTGTGTGTGTGTGTGTGTGTGTGCGTGTGCGTGCGTGCAGGCGTGCGTGTGTGTGTGTGTGTGTGTGTGTGTGTGTGTGTGTGTGTGCGTGTGTGTGTGTGCTGCCTCTTGCGTTAGTGCTCTTTTGGGTGAACAACAAACGATTATTTTCAGGATCGATTAATCTGTCGATTATTTCCTCGACTAATCGACTAATGACGTCCTCAAATGAGAAGAAACCAGAGAACATTCACATTTAAGACCCTGGACTGAGAGAATGTTGGCATAATTTTTTCTTAAAAATTGGTCTAAGTTATTAACAGTTACTAACAAACACATGGTGAGCTAGGATAAACAATCAGGGGTTAAGGGGTCAAAGCGGGACATGTCAGTGCGGGACATGTCACGGTGCGGGATATGACATGTCCCAGTGCAGGACATGTCACAGGACATGTCACACTGCGGGACATGGCACAGTGCGGGACATGTCACAGTGCGGGACATGTCACAGTGTGGGACATGACATGTCACAGTGTGGGACAGGTCACAGTGTGGGACATGACATGTCACAGTGCAGGACATGGCACAGTGCGGGACATGTCACAGTGTGGGACATGTCACAGTGTGGGACATGACATGTCACAGTGTGGGACATGGCACAGTGTGGGACATGACATTTCACAGTGCAGGACATGGCACACTGTGGGACATGTCAGGTCGGGGCATGTCACAGTGCGGGACATTTCACAGTGCGGGACATGTCACAGTGCGGGACATGACATGTCACAGTGCAGGACATGGCACAGTGTGGGACATGTCACAGTGCGGGGCATGTCACAGTGTGGGACATGTCACAGTGTGGGACATGTCACAGTGCGGGACATGACATGTCACAGTGCGGGACATGGCACAGTGCGGGACATGACATGTCACAGTGCGGGACATGGCACAGTGCGGGACATGTCACAGTGTGGGACATGACATGTCACAGTGTGGGACAGGTCACAGTGTGGGACATGACATGTCACAGTGCAGGACATGGCACAGTGCGGGACATGTCACAGTGTGGGACATGTCACAGTGTGGGACATGACATGTCACAGTGTGGGACATGGCACAGTGTGGGACATGACATTTCACAGTGCAGGACATGGCACACTGTGGGACATGTCACAGTGCGGGACATGTCACAGTGCGGGGCATGTCACAGTGCGGGACATGTCACAGTGCGGGAGATGACATGTCACAGTGCGGGACATGTCACAGTGCAGGACATGTCACAGTGCAGGACATGTCACAGTGCAGGACATGGCACAGTGTGGGACATGTCAGGTCGGGGCATGTCACAGTGCGGGACATTTCACAGTGCGGGACATGTCACAGTGCGGGACATGACATGTCACAGTGCAGGACATGGCACAGTGTGGGACATGTCACAGTGCGGGGCATGTCACAGTGTGGGACATGTCACAGTACGGGACATGTCACAATGCAGGACATGACATGTCCCACACTGTGACATGTCACAGTGTGGGACATGTCACAGTGTGGGGCATGTCACAGTGCGGGACATGTCACAGTGTGGGACATGACATGTCACAGTGCAGGACATGTCACAGGACATGTCACACTGCGGGACATGTCACAGTGCGGGACATGTCACAGTGTGGGACATGACATGTCACAGTGCAGGACATGTCACAGGACATGTCACACTGCGGGACATGTCACAGTGTGGGACATGTCACAGTGCGGGACATGACATGTCACAGTGCAGGACATGACATGTCACAGTGCGGGACATGACATGTCACAGTGCGGGACATGACATGGGACAGTGCGGGACATGACATGTCACAGTGCGGGACATGACATGTCACAGTGCGGGACTTGACATGTCACAGTGCAGGACATGTCACAGGACATGTCACACTGCGGGACATGGCACAGTGCGGGACATGTCACAGTGCGGGACATGTCACAGTGTGGGACATGACATGTCACAGTGTGGGACAGGTCACAGTGTGGGACATGACATGTCACAGTGCAGGACATGGCACAGTGTGGGACATGTCACAGTGCGGGGCATGTCACAGTGTGGGACATGTCACAGTACGGGACATGTCACAATGCAGGACATGACATGTCCCACACTGTCCCATGTCCTGCACTGTGACATGTCACAGTGTGGGACATGTCACAGTGTGGGGCATGTCACAGTGTGGGACATGTCACAGTACGGGACATGTCACAGTACGGGACATGTCACAGTGCAGGACATGACATGCCCCACACTGTGCCATGTCCTGCACTGTGACATGGCACAGTGTGGGACATGTCACAGTGCGGGGCATGTCACAGTGCGGGACATGTCACAGTGCGGGGCATGTCACAGTGTGGGACATGTCACAGTGCGGGACATGACATGTCCCAGTGCGGGACATGTAACAGTGCGGGACATGTCACAGTGCGGGATATGACATGTCCCAGTGCAGGACATGTCACAGGACATGTCACACTGCGGGACATGGCACAGTGCGGGACATGTCACAGTGCGGGACATGTCACAGTGTGGGACATGACATGTCACAGTGTGGGACAGGTCACAGTGTGGGACATGACATGTCACAGTGCAGGACATGGCACAGTGCGGGACATGTCACAGTGTGGGACATGTCACAGTGTGGGACATGACATGTCACAGTGTGGGACATGGCACAGTGTGGGACATGACATTTCACAGTGCAGGACATGGCACACTGTGGGACATGTCAGGTCGGGGCATGTCACAGTGCGGGACATTTCACAGTGCGGGACATGTCACAGTGCGGGACATGACATGTCACAGTGCAGGACATGGCACAGTGTGGGACATGTCACAGTGCGGGGCATGTCACAGTGTGGGACATGTCACAGTGTGGGACATGTCACAGTGCGGGACATGACATGTCACAGTGCGGGACATGGCACAGTGCGGGACATGACATGTCACAGTGCGGGACATGGCACAGTGCGGGACATGTCACAGTGTGGGACATGACATGTCACAGTGTGGGACAGGTCACAGTGTGGGACATGACATGTCACAGTGCAGGACATGGCACAGTGCGGGACATGTCACAGTGTGGGACATGTCACAGTGTGGGACATGACATGTCACAGTGTGGGACATGGCACAGTGTGGGACATGACATTTCACAGTGCAGGACATGGCACACTGTGGGACATGTCACAGTGCGGGACATGTCACAGTGCGGGGCATGTCACAGTGCGGGACATGTCACAGTGCGGGACATGACATGTCACAGTGCGGGACATGTCACAGTGCAGGACATGTCACAGTGCAGGACATGTCACAGTGCAGGACATGGCACAGTGTGGGACATGTCAGGTCGGGGCATGTCACAGTGCGGGACATTTCACAGTGCGGGACATGTCACAGTGCGGGACATGACATGTCACAGTGCAGGACATGGCACAGTGTGGGACATGTCACAGTGCGGGGCATGTCACAGTGTGGGACATGTCACAGTACGGGACATGTCACAATGCAGGACATGACATGTCCCACACTGTGACATGTCACAGTGTGGGACATGTCACAGTGTGGGGCATGTCACAGTGCGGGACATGTCACAGTGTGGGACATGACATGTCACAGTGCAGGACATGTCACAGGACATGTCACACTGCGGGACATGTCACAGTGCGGGACATGTCACAGTGTGGGACATGACATGTCACAGTGCAGGACATGTCACAGGACATGTCACACTGCGGGACATGTCACAGTGTGGGACATGTCACAGTGCGGGACATGACATGTCACAGTGCAGGACATGACATGTCACAGTGCGGGACATGACATGTCACAGTGCGGGACATGACATGGGACAGTGCGGGACATGACATGTCACAGTGCGGGACATGACATGTCACAGTGCGGGACTTGACATGTCACAGTGCAGGACATGTCACAGGACATGTCACACTGCGGGACATGGCACAGTGCGGGACATGTCACAGTGCGGGACATGTCACAGTGTGGGACATGACATGTCACAGTGTGGGACAGGTCACAGTGTGGGACATGACATGTCACAGTGCAGGACATGGCACAGTGTGGGACATGTCACAGTGCGGGGCATGTCACAGTGTGGGACATGTCACAGTACGGGACATGTCACAATGCAGGACATGACATGTCCCACACTGTCCCATGTCCTGCACTGTGACATGTCACAGTGTGGGACATGTCACAGTGTGGGGCATGTCACAGTGTGGGACATGTCACAGTACGGGACATGTCACAGTACGGGACATGTCACAGTGCAGGACATGACATGCCCCACACTGTGCCATGTCCTGCACTGTGACATGGCACAGTGTGGGACATGTCACAGTGCGGGGCATGTCACAGTGCGGGACATGTCACAGTGCGGGGCATGTCACAGTGTGGGACATGTCACAGTGCGGGACATGACATGTCCCAGTGCGGGACATGTAACAGTGCGGGACATGTCACAGTGCGGGACATGACATGTCACAGTGCAGGACATGTCACAGTGCGGGACATGTCACAGTGCGGGACATGTCACAGTGCGAGTGCGGGACATGTCACAGTGCGGGACATGTCACAGTGCGGGACATGTCATGGTGCGGCGGCGATATACGATACAGAGCCACGTCCTTCTGTCCCCCCCCCCCCCCGCGCGCGCACACACACGCCCTCCTTTTATGACCACCTTTTATGTCCTGCACTGTGACATGGCACAGTGTGGGACATGTCACAGTGCGGGGCATGTCACAGTGCGGGACATGTCACAGCCAAAAAAACTGTACGTGCGTAATATCAGACAATTCATAAACGTCTCTGCAATCCTCAACTCTTAATGGATTTCCTATGTTTAAATGGCCCTGTAATCTATGGATTGAGGCAGTAAATGCAGCTATGTCAACCACGCTTCTATCACTTGTAGCCTAAATGCCAGAACTGAAATGCAAGTCGGGTGCGGACTGATGCACCCCGGGGGGAAATTGGGACAAGCTCGCACTCATGAAATATCCACATAACACAATAGCATAACATAACACCGTATCACACAGTATCTCCTTAACGTAGAACAGTCAATAAGTAAAATAATTACCATCATAACATCAAATAAAGTAGCCTAAAATAACAACTATAGATATATAGTTGCTTGACTGGTTTTGACACATACTATGTTTATTAGCCTACTTCCCCCCCCCCATGACAAAGTCAGTGCATTTTCTAATTTTGTTACATAATGCGGCCACTTATTACTTTCCAACCAGAAAAAATGCAACCGCCGCAATATGTAATAATCTGCGCAATATGTAATACATTTATTACAAAATGCGTCAAACGCTATTACATATTGCGTTGAGGCGATTTATTACATATTGCGCATTTTATTACATAATGCGCCGTTATTACATATTGAAAGTGAGATGTTATTACATTTTGGCATTTTATTACATAATGTGCAGTTATTACATAATGCGTCGTTACAGGGCGTGGTGTGCCGGTGTGTGTTGGGGGGGTGTGGTGTACCGGTGTGTGTTGGGGGGGCGGGTCTGCCGGTGTGTGTTGGGGGGGCGTGGTGTGCCGGTGTGTGTTGGGGGGAGGGCCTGGTCTGCCGGTGTGTGTTGGGGGGGCGGGTGTACCGGTGTGTTGGGGGGGCGTGGTGTGCCGGTCTGTGTTGGGGGGGGGGGCATGGTGTGCCGGTGTGTGTTGGGGGGGGGGCATGGTGTGCCGGTGTGTGTTGGGGGGCGTGGTGTGTCGGTGTGTGTTGGGGGGGGGGCATGGTGTACCGGTGTGTTGGGGGGGGCGTGGTGTGCCGGTCTGTGTTGGGGGGGGGGGGGGGGGCATGGTGTGCCGGTGTGTGTTGGGGGGGGGGGGGGGGGGGGGGCACGGTGTGCCGGTGTGTGTTGGGGGGGGCATGGTGTGCCGGTGTGTGTTGGGGGGAGGGGGCGTGGTCTGCCGGTGTGTGTTGGGGGGGCGTGGTGTACCGGTGTGTGTTGGGGGGGGCGTGGTGTGCCGGTGTGTGTTGGGGGGGGGGCGTGGTGTACCGGTGTGTGTTGGGGGGGCATGGTGTGCCGGTGTGTGTTGGGGGGGCGTGGTGTGCCGGTGTGTGTTGGGGGGGCGTGTTGTACCGGCGTGTGTTGGGGGGGGGCGTGGTGTGCCGGTGTGTGTTGGGGGGCGGGTGTGCCAGTGTGTGTTGGGGGGGCGTGGTGTGCCAGTGTTGGGGGGGCGTGGTCTGTCGGTGTGTGTTGGGGTGGCGTGGTGTGTCGGTGTGTGTTGGGGGGGCGTGGTGTGTCGGTGTGTGTTGAGGGGGCGTGGTGTGACGGTGTGTGTTGGGGGTGCGTGGTGTGCCGGTGTGTGTTGGGGGGCGAGTGTGCCGGTGTGTGTTGGGGGGACGTGGTCTGTCGGTGTGTGTTGGGGGGGCGTGGTCTGTCAGTGTGTGTTGGGGGGGCGTGGTGTGCTGGTGTGTGTTGGGGGGGCGGGTGTGTCGGTGTGTGTTGGGGGGGTGAGTGTGCCGGTGTGTTTTGGGGGCGGCGTGGTCTGTCGGTGTGTGTTGGGGGGGCGGGTTTACCGGTGTGTGTTGGGGGGGCGTGGTCTGCCGGAGTGGTGCCAACGGAGGTCCAAAATGCTTCATAGTCACGTGACTCACATAGCTATAGTGTGTGTGCATGGGAGTATGTTCCAGGAAGTAAGTTTGAATGCAGAAAATAAAGCTGATACTGTTCAATTTGATTCTTTAAACGTCAGCCTTTCAAAGTAAATGGTAAATGTACTGCATTTATATAGCACTTTTATCCAAAGCACTTTACAATGTGCCTACATTCACCCATTCACACACCGAAGGCGGCCAGCTGCCACACAGGGTGCTGGCACAGGCATCGGGAGCAATTTGGGGTTCAGTGTCTTGCCCAAGGACACTTCGACATGCGGACTGGAGGAGCCGGGGATCGAACCACCGACCTTCTGATTAGTGGACAACCTTCTCTGCCTCCTGAGCCACAGCTGCCCCAAGTCGCCCAAAGTACATCTCAAATGTTCCATTCTACTGCAACTCGACAGCGCTGCTTAATGCAGAACGTTACATGTCTGGTCCGTTGGGAGTGACTGGACCAGGAGTGAAGATGCAACTCTTATATCTCGATGGCTCTGCCGGTGCGTTGGGGGCGGGGTGTGCCGTTGTGTGTTTGGGGCAGTGGTGTAGGGTCATGAGGGGCCCCAGTGCAGGCAGTTTTGATGGGGCGCTACATGCTACTTACGAAGTATAGAGATGCAAGCCATGCATGCGCGCCCACACACACACACACACACACACACATCTGTAGGCATAGGTAATATTAGTTACTTAGGCTATTGTATGGGGAAAATAGAGAAGTCATATGGCTCATTTCCACCACATTTTACAGCCCTGCACAGCCCGTCACCACTCGGCTCTACTTGTTTCAACCCGATGGATGTTCTGCTTCGACCGCCGATCACCCACCCCCGCCCACACCTGGTCGTCATAGCGACCGCATATCTGCCCTCCGCCCATATTCCGAAGTAGGCTATAACATAACATTACAATTAAATCCATACACAGAACTTTTAAACTGTTTATGAAATACTGGCGCCTCTGACCTACAGTGTACATGGGCAAATGTGACAATCGGCCAGGAGAATGGATATCACTCTGTTGTTAGTCAAAACTCACATGCGCTGCGCGAGGGACGGGGGTTGCGCTAGAGTGAAGCCTCTACCCCGGCGGCCTCACCAGGCAAGACCGCGGCTTCACCAGGGCCCCGCCTACGGCCTAGCGGAGCCGACGCAGCACTCAACTACAAGCGCTTTCTGAGCAGCGGACTTTTGGACAATTGAAACCACCGCCACGATTTTATTTCACCAGAGGCGAAGGCAGCAACACATAAGACTGTTGGAAAAGCATAACAGAAGAGAAGGTAAGCACCACTAAACTGGTATGCAGCACTGCATTGACAGTCAGTAGGATAGACAGAGTAAACACGATTCTGCCTGGCCAATCAGTCGTCTACAATGTTTTCACGTCACCGTATGAACCCGGGTTCACAGAATAGAACCTCGACGAGGCAGGTACCAAAAGTAGCACGACTCAACCCCAATACAACCCGGGCTGTCCCCATTTTTGATCGGTGGAATGAGACAAAAAAGCGAGACGAGCTGGGTGGGGCCGCGTTGATACCAGCGGTGGAAATGGGCCAATAGAGGAAGGCATCAGAACCATGGACAGCGCTCTGACACCCGCTAACAGACAGTCAAACAAGCATCAGCCCCTGAGAGCAGAGGAGCTGTCTATTTCACTGTGGTTCTGAAATGAACATGTTTCACTAGATGAAAAGTGGTATTTTCGTCAGTAAACGCCGTTGTAAATGGCTGTGGAAGTTCAGATTAACAACTATTTGTGGTGATCTCCGGATAACACAGGAAACTCTGAAGGATTGACGGGGATGGCTGTTTTACACAGCCCCCGCAGCCTCCCCCTGGCTTGGGGCCTTTCACATGTAAATAAGAATGAGGTGAGCTACAGAAATGCAAATCAGGGCGAGGGGCATGATGCTCGTGAGTGTGTGGGGGGGGGGACCTCTGCTATTGTTTACAGACAGCTTTTAAATCACAGCCTTACAGACAGCCTTTAAATCATGGGGTACAAAGTTTACAGCAATATCTCTATCTAACAAAAATTACCAAAATGCACAAAAATATCTGATTATCTCTGAAGAATATTACATTTGAAAAATTCCACGTTTTGCTTTGTTTTATTTGACAGGGTAAACAGAAATCTGCAGATGAGGCGATTTGTTTTTACAAAATATAATCAAAATACAAACAAAACATATCAAAAACATATTTTTGCTAATAATATAATATATTCTGGGCTGTAACTGCTTTGCCTTTGCCCTTTGGTTTGAGGTCTGCAACACAATACACTGAACATAAGTCCTTGGAAACCAAAACATGTGTTTAAGTGTGTCACACCCCAGGAAATTGAGTTATTAACCACCCAGTAAAAATTTAAACTGAATTGAATGTCTCCAAGTGTATAAAATTAGGAGCTGAACATTTGTTCTCAATGCAGTTCAGCTTTTCTTTAATGGATTTGGCTTCACGCCTCCGATCGGCTTCTCTGTACACAGGCTGAGCAGCCAGGCAGATGCTCCTCCCCCCCCACCCCCACACACACCTACACAGTAAAACTGTCAGTGTTATTTTTTCTGTGTTAGTGTAAGTCGTCAGTGTTATTTTTTCTGTGTTAGTGTAAGTCAACAGCATTCAGTGTAATTTTAACACTTAATTTATCATAACTAACACCACAAGTGTCCATTGCTTAAAGTGTTGTGGTGGATTTGGGGTGTTTACAAATTCCAACACTCTAGGTGAGCACTTGAACACACCTCCACTTCTCCAGAAACGTTTCACGTCGCCATTTTCTCCTCCTGTTTGGTAAGTTTTGCAATCAAATTTAACGTTTTAAGTTGGTAGGTCGGTTAGATTAGCATAAGTAATATCAGTGAATGTGGTCAGAGTTGAGTTTGCATGCGAATATTTGTCATCAAATCCAATTGTAAAACGTATTTGTCGAAGTGGCCGACTGCTACCATGAGGCCAGTCTGTTTAACCACACTCATGGAGAAAGGAGCTAATGCTAACGCTAGTAATATCTGCTACAGGTTTTAATACAAGTTCTTCTTTGTTTTCGTTTGCAACTGCTAAAGCCTATAACGTTATCTTGGTGGACAACGAGCGGGACATGCAGTGGAGGAGCGAGCGAGGGAAGAAAGGGAAGAAAGGTAACGTGGTATTATGGTGGACTGTTAGCAATTGTAGCTAGTAAACGTTAGCTCAGACGGCATGTAGCCTCAGCAAACCACTTATTGTGATCATATCCCCGCATTCACAGCACTCCCAGTGCTGGCGTAATCCATATAAACCCCCTTCTTGCTTCACCCGAAATGAAATGTCCAGGATTTGTGTTAGTTGGTGGCTCAAAATTAAGCTTTAGGTTTAGTAATAGCTTCGATAGCCAAAGCTTACACTGGCAGCATTGAGGCTAGCTGTGCATTGATTCTGCTTTGTTTCATAAAGCATGGTGTGGCCCTGAGATTAAAACAGTCTCATAGACCAGTTCCACAGTGGCCATGGCTCTAACTACAAACAGTGGCAGCAGCAGGGAGCCATAGCGCTAGTTTGAGCCACGTTTGCCATGTTTAAAGGAACAGCTCACCCTAAAATCCAAAATACCCTTTGTTCCAACCCGCAGATGCTGTGATGCTTTCCGCGCATGAAAGATTACTCAACTGATTTCTGAAATGACTGCCCGCAATATGCTGCCGCTGTGTTTTGTTTTCATCACCATGAGTTTGCTGAACAGGTAAATAAATAAATATTAAATAATTTAGATAGAAGTAGCCTATATGTTGATTTTAACTTGAATGATTTACAGTTGCACACATTGTGTGTGTGTGTGTGTGCCTGTAATCACGAGCACACACTAAACGCACACTTGTCCACATGATCACGTGTTTTACTGCCATTTTATTCAACTGCAAAATAAATCTTTTTTCAGATTCAATTAGATACCAAATACTAAGAAAAATGGTGCAAATCATAACAATTCAGCGCAAATAATGGCTTTCACGTCTGTGTAAAAGTGATTTGTGAAACTACGTCTGTAATGCTGGATAAAAAAAATCCTGAACACAATACAATTTTTTCTCTCTCATTGTAAAGTTAGTAGCTGGGCAAAAAAAAATCAAAAATATTTAAAATCCAATGCAAAGGTTTGGCAAAGTACAGCACAGCATAGCTTTGACTGATTTTGTCTGTTTATAGCTGTGGACAGTGTTTTGACTGATTTTGTCTGTTTGTAGCTCTGGACAGTGTTTTGAAGACAATGACTATCATGGGAGTCATCCTCTCCTTCCGCTCCTTGGCTCAGGAGGATCTGAGAGACGTAAGACACACACACACACACACACACACACACACACCCTCACAAATATAGACATGCATGTAGACACACAAATAATGCATGCAAGGACTGTTAGAACACACAGGCACAGTTGAAAGGTAAAACGTCAAAAAATGTATCTGTGCCAATCAGAAAATGAACCTGTCCCTGTTCCTAAAAAGTCTGTTTTGTCTCTTGTCTCTAGGTTTTGTCTTGTCATATTCCATTCCTGGTCAGTTCAGTGGAGGATTTCAAGGACCACATCCCGCGAGAGACAGACATGAAGGTAACACACGCTGAAAAGACACAAACCCTGGAAACACACTGGACACAAATAGTGGAAACAGTCCAAATTGCGTTCAAACCTGTTGTCTCTGTGTAATTTGCTTTCTCTCTCCTCTGTGTGTGTGTGTGTGTGTGTGTGTGTGTGTGTGTGTGTGTGTGTGTGTGTGTAGGTGGCAATGAATGTCTATGAGCTGTCATTGGCAGCAGGTTTACCCTGCGAGATCGACCCTGCACTGTTGGTGGCGCTGTCTTCACAAAAGAGTGGTAAGATAAACACAGACACACACACACACACCCTCACAAATATAGACATGCATGTAGACACACAAATAATGCATGCAAGGACTGTTAGAACACACAGGCACAGTTGAAAGGTAAAACGTCAAAAAATGTATCTGTGCCAATCAGAAAATGAACCTGTCTCTGTTCCTAAAAAGTCTGTTTTGTCTCTTGTCTCTAGGTTTTGTCTTGTCATATTCCATTCCTGGTCAGTTCAGTGGAGGATTTCAAGGACCACATCCCGCGAGAGACAGACATGAAGGTAACACACGCTGAAAAGACACAAACCCTGGAAACACACTGGACACAAATAGTGGAAACAGTCCAAATTGCGTTCAAACCTGTTGTCTCTGTGTAATTTGCTTTCTCTCTCCTCTGTGTGTGTGTGTGTGTGTAGGTGGCAATGAATGTCTATGAGCTGTCATTGGCAGCAGGTTTACCCTGCGAGATCGACCCTGCACTGTTGGTGGCGCTGTCTTCACAAAAGAGTGGTAAGATAAACACAGACACACACAACGAACACACACAAGTGTGTGTGTGTGTGTGGGGGGGGGGGGGGGGGTTTGGGGCAGCAGAGACACAAAGAAGTTATATTATGTTCTAATAATTTCCATCCATTTAATTATCTCCACTATAGGCATCTCCACTCAGCAGGGGACCCCAGCAAGGTGGCGAGGAGGCTGCTGCTTCTGCTGATAAAGATGACCATGACGGGCCAGACGAAGAGGACAACACAGCTTCCACTTCCTCGGCTGAATCCATTCAACCTCAACCAAAACGGAAGAAAAGTTCTGTGCTGGACTTTTTTGGGGATGGCTATGGAGAGCATGCCATCCCCATTAAGATCGTGACAAGCTGGAGCGGTACTGGCTGGAAGCCTGCATCCCAGCAGACGAGGAGGATCCACTTGTGTGGTGGTGCGAGAAGGAGCGATCCTTCCCAAAGCTATCTCATCTTGCACGTCGCTATCGGTGTGTGCCTGCAACATCTGTGCCAGCGGAGAGTCTTTTCAGCTGCTGGACTCATAATTAACAGGCTGAGGCCTGACACCAGAACATGTTGACATGTTGATTGCACTGAACAAAAATTCCTCTTTTCACTGATGCAGCAATTTCATTGTTAATGTAGCCTTCCTAGTAGTGTTTCTGATGGCGATTTATTTAATAATATTTTCTGTTCTCTGGAATATGTGCAATGTTCATAATGCACTGGGAAAAGTGCCACCTGCATTTCAGAGCACTTTTTTTTAAGTTATTGATGGTGGATTATTTATTTTTATTTGCTGTTATTAATGTGTGCAATGTTCATATAATGCACTGGGCAAACAAGGATTTTTTCAAAATGTCTATGGGTGAAAATTAATGGGGAATTCTCTAAAAGTATGTTAAATAAGCATATTTACATTTTGCAATAACTGCTAATCCTGTTTACATTGGTTAATGCTGCCTGCACATACTAAAACCATGCTGATACCCAAATCTTTTTCTTCTTGTAATATTTCAGTCTCCTCTCCTTTGATGCTTTTTATCTTATATCTTAATTGTTTATGACATGTACATGTGTATTTTGATTTGCATTTGATTTAATAAAACTTTACTATTCACGATGTTCCTCGCAAATGTTCTTCCCCATTCAATAAATAAATATTGATGGCATTCATTGAAAGTGTAACAATAACGTGAATTTAAGCACACAGCATTGATTTATTATTATTATTAGGGAGGGGATTAGCCAAGCATGACCAATAGCAAAGCTATCATAAGATCTGTCAACCAATCACAAGTGATATTTCTCTGTGGCTCCATCCAATGAATGGACAAGCTAGCGGGTTAGTGACAGCTCTATCCACCAGTCACAAGCCATCTTGTATTGTAAGAGTGAGCTGCTCTCATCCAATGAATGAATTCGTTTTTCGCTAGAGGGCTGAGCTTGCTGCTATTCACATTCTAATTAGGCGCACTGCAAGGTGTGAAACATCTATTGTCGCGGCTGAAAGTCCCCCCCCGCCCCCGCCCCCCCGTGCCGACACCCGCGGATGCGTTTTCGGCGATCAGCGGACAAAACAAACGCAACACCACAGGTTTTGTACTGCCGTGAACTGCCAGGAATTAGAGAGGTATGTGGCCGTATGTGGCGATCTAAGGGGACGGAAACCTGGCTTTTCGTGCAGTGTTTCATGTTGATGAATGTTGATTGTATGTTGAATAAGCACGTCATTTTGTTACAGATGGCTACTGAGTAGGGATGGGCATCGAATTTCGAATTTTCGAATAATCGTTGTTATTATCAAGGTCGACTTTTATTATTGAAAGTCGAAATTCGAAATTCGAAATTCGAAAAAAAAAATTGTGAGTGAAATGTTGCATTGTCTCCCCTGATTCTAAGTATAGTCGAATCGCTTGGTTTGAGCAAGTAAAACAATTTTTATAAGCATTTTAAGCAAGGTTTATGGAAAAATGAATGGCAAATGAAATCCCATGAAGAGGGAGAGGGGGTGACTTTGGCACCCCTTTGGCACTCAGACCTGAGCCTACTAAATATTTAATGAACCACTCATGATTGTCAAAACTGTTTTTTATTTTCGAAAAATGTCAATGTCATGTAACATGTTCTTTACTTCAGTGGTGCAATGCTTGTTTGAGCTAAAAATCCACAGCAGAAGCTTTTTCTATTAATTAATAAAGCCTTAGACTTAGAATCAGGGGAGACAATGCAACATTTCACTCACAAAAAAAAAGAAAAAAAAAAAAATCGAATTTCGATTAAAAGTCGACTTTGGCCAGCGAATTTCGAATAGTGTTTTTGCTAGAAATGCCCATCCCTACTACTGAGTTTATAAAAAAAAAAAAACATGGCAGAGATGGCTTTTTCTTTCGAGGGCATATATAGTCAAGTCAAGTCAAGTCAACTTTATTTATATAGCACATTTACATACAGCAGCAGCTGAAACCAAAGTGCTTCACAGGCGAGGGGCAAATAAGGAGCACAAATATAAACAGGTAAGTGCAAAATACTAAATAAAATGCAACACAATACAAGATATGATGGCAATTAAAAGGAGAGAAGAAAAGGCACAGCTTTAAATGTAATGCGTGTTCTTATTTGAACACAGGCGTATTTCTGGGGTCTATTTGCAAGGGTCCGTTCTCTGCCCAGGAACCCCAGTGCACCCACACTGCCTGCACTGTCTATATGTCCACCCCTGGTTGGGGAGGGGCGGGGTGTGCACACACACACACGCACGCACGCACGCACACACACACACACACACACACACACACACACACACACACACACACACACACACACACACACACACACACACACACACACCAACCCACAAGTAGAAGCTGGAGAGGAACCTTCAAGTCTCTAGTATTCCATTAGCCGGTCTGTGATGTACTGCTCTACCTGCTAGACTCCCTCACACACACACACACACACACACACACACACATATGCACGCGCACACACACACGCAAATGCATGCACACGCACACACACACGCAAATGCACGCACACGCACGCACACACACAGATGGGCAGACACCCTCCCCCATCCCACTGCCTATCTTCATCCTCCTCCGTCACACACACACCTCACACCCTGCGTCTCTCTCTCTCTCACACACACACACACACACACACACCCTGCATGACGCACACACCCTCCTCTCAGTCAGTCACCATCCATCACGCCAGACTCCACAGATGGACCCGCAATGAACACACACACGCACATGCACACACACACACACACACACACACACACACACACACACACACACACACACACACACACACCACCACTCTCACAAACTCATACAAGTGCAACCCCCTGTGACACACATGCACAGACCCTAGTTTCTGTCTCGCTTTCTCCCTCTCATCTCTCTCTCTCTCTCTCTCTCTCACACACACACACACACACATCCCCTAGTCTCGCTCTCTCATACATATACATACAACTTTCAGACACAAACACACACACACACACACACACACACACCCTGCAGACTGTCATGCGTGGCTCTAAGCAGCTCAGAAACCCAATTAGGACACAATTAAGGTCAAGTCAAGTCAAGTCAAGTCAAGTTTATTTGTATAGCACATTTCATACACAGAGGCAATTCAAAGTGCTTCACATAAAATGGTTGACAGGAAAAGAAAAGAAAAGAAGAGAGTAAGATGGACATTTAAAAGCATCACAGCAAAACCTTAAAAAAAAAGAGTATAAAAAGTGCATTAGAATAAACGAAAAGAAGAAATAAAATGGACATTAACAAAACTTAAAAAAAAGAGTATAAAAAGTGCAATAAGCAACAGGCGCAGCAGTTGCAGAAAGAGGACTCATTGGGTTTGCATAGTAGCTGTCAGCAGTTAAAAGCGACGGTAAACATAAAAGTCTTTAGTCTATTTTTAAAAGTAAGTAAGGTTGGGGCAGATCTGAGGTCTTCAGGCAATTTGTTCCAGCTAGCAGAAGCATAGTGGGTAAATGCAGCCTTCCCGTGATTTGATTTGATCCTAGGGACAGTTAATAAGCTGGACCCTGTTGACCTAAGAGTTCTAGACAGTTCTTATCGTGGGAGCAATTCAGCTATGTATTTTGGGCCTAGGCCATTAAGTGATTTATAGACTAATAACAGTATTTTAAAATCTATTCTCTGACACACTGGCAACCAGTGTAAGGACTTAAGAACTGGAGTGATATGATCAGCTTTCTTAGTCTTCGTTAGAACTCTAGCAGCAGCATTCTGATGCCAGACAGTTCTAACTGAGAGACGCTGGCACCAACTTCCCAGGAATCCTTCAACCTGTGTATCTGATCCATGCAACCACACAGCAGAGAGTTCAGCTCTAACGAGCCTCGCTCTTTGCACACGCGTGTTCAGTCCAATTAAAAGCACAACACCTTCAAACTCTGTCGGCGCCCGGCTAGTGCAGTGGTTCCCTACCTGCCAACACGAGGGTCACAGGTTCAAGACCTCCGTGTTACATCCGGCTTGGTCGGGCGTCCATATAACCCCAATTGGCCGCGTCTGCGCTGGGTGGGAAGCCGGATTAAGAATATGTGTCCTGGTCGCTGCAATAGTGCCTCCACTTGTCGGTTTGGGGTGAGGGGGACTGGGGGGAATAGTGTTATCGTCCCACGCGCTACGCCCTGCTGGTGAAACTCCTTGCTGTCAGGTGAAAAGAAGCGGCTGGCGACTGCACATGTATCGGAGGAAGCGTGTGCAGCTCTCCCCAGATCGGCAGAGGGGGTGGAGCAACGGTCACGACAGCAGTGGGAAATAGCCACACACACAAAATAAAATAAAATAAAATAAAATAATCTATTTTTTAATATAAAATTGACAAGTGGGCAATCTCTGTTCTCTGTTTGTTTCAATTTGTGTCCCACTGATGATAATAGGCGTGGCGACCTCACTGATGATGTCACCATTGATGTCATAAGACTGATGATGTCATCAGTGATGTCATAAGAGCAAAATCATCTTATCACTGATGATCAGTGATGTCACACACGCACACACACACACACGCACGCACGCGTGCGCCAATAGAGCAGGCAAGGCCACGCAGCAGCCGAGCTGCGGGCGAGGCCGCGCAGCAGGAGAGTTGCGAATGCGAGCTGCAGGGCTCGCCGAGCTGGGGATGCCAAAATAAAAACAAGAAGACGGCTAACGGGTCAAAACCTACAACTCTGGCAGGACGCTCAAGCCGAGCGCACGTTCAACAAGTCAGAGGCAACAAATCGCGAAAACACTACCGGGGTTAAACCAATCAAAGGCTGCTCTCACCTTTAATCCCCACCCCTGTGCGTGCTGCTTTAACGACACCTCCTCTCAGCCCGGTCACAGCGTGTTCCGGTCGGGGCGCCGCCGCATAATCCTGCAAGCGCTGACCCACGCGGCGCTCCCTACGCCCGCTGTCCACGCCCGCTCCCTACGCCCGCTGTCCACGTCCGCTCCCTACGCCCGCTGTCCACGCCCGGGGAAAGAGCTCGCCCTGATGAGCAGATCGCACCTCGTTAACCCCTTCATTCAGACAGAGCACTGCTGCTCCTGTAGCCTCCAGCAGAGACAGAGTGTGTGTGTGTGAGGGAGGGAGGGAGGAAGGGAAGAGTGGCAGCACGAGTAGAATGAGATGGGATGGATGCTCTCTCTCTCTCTCTCTCTCTCTCTCTCCCTCCTACACACACGCTCATACCCCCCCCCCCCACTCACCCCCGCCCTGCTACAGATTGCATTGCACTGCTGAAATTTTAATGGTTCTTTTAGGAAGAATAATGAACATGCCGGTCCCTGGAGTTGCGTGTGTGTGTGCGTGTGTGTGTGTGTGTGTGTGTGTGTGTGTGTGTGCATGTGTGTGCTTGTGTGGGGTGTGTGGGGGGAGGGGTGGCTGGGAGTGGTTCTGCACTACACACACCTACAGTGGTATGCAACAAACGTGTGTGTGTGTGTGTGTGTGTGTGTGTGTGTGTGTGTGTGTGTGTGTGTGTGTGTGTGTGTGTGTGTGCGCCCATGCGTGTGTGTGTGTGTGTGTGTATGTCATACCTGCCAACACCCGATTTTTGCGGCAGTCTCCATATTTTTAACCCTTTCTCACACTGAGCTCCCGATTGGTCATTTCATCTGTTAATCTCCCGATTTCATAGTGATACAAATCAAATGGCTGTTTGTCAGTGCAGGTAACTCTTAGCACTCATCTCGATAGCTGCACTGCCTTTCAGAGGCTGTAGCGGGCTTAGTTCTAAAGGCAGAGTGAAGTTCTGGTATTTTATGAAACTAGAAGACCTAAGGCATCCACTGGTGCCAATGATTTCATGCTAGCTTGTCGGGAAGAGGGCTATATAACATTCCAAGTTTAGGCTCAATTATGGCAAGGGAGCGTGTGCCTCTTCTTCAGAGCCTCCTGGTGGCAGGTATAGAGACACTGCATGAAATAGGCCACGCCCATCACGGGGGAAAAGCTCCGTTCACTTCCACACACCAGCGTCATTTTCCTTGAATTAAACATAGCTAAAAGCTGTTGTGTGGTGGGCTTCGCAGACAACAAATGTAAAAACGTTAAAATCGTTAAAGTTTTTTTGTACTCCTGAGCAAAACAAGGAAGCCATTGAGAATTGGCGAGAAGAAAAATGTGGATCTAGCTGTCAATGAAGTAAGTTGGAGTGTTCATCTTCTGTATATATGATCTTTTTGTGCAACACGCAACCATGCACACGACATAGGAGAACGCCAGGATTGGAGGGGGAGGTTTCTGTTTTCCCCCGTCTTGGGCGTGGTTTCTGAATGATGACGCGTTAAGCAGTGTCTCTATGGTGTATGCACATACAGTACAGAAAAACCTCTCTTCTTCAGAGCCTCCTGGTGGCAGGTACTGTATGGTGTATGCATACATAGTACAGTGTATAAGTGTGTTTTTCTCTCTCTGTTTCTTGTCTGGCGTTTACACACATTCAACACAGCGTGTACTCACACACTCAGCAACCCGGCACAGATTCACTTACACCCCCCTTTCTTCACACACACACACACACACACACACACACACACACACACACACACACACACACACACACGCACGCATGCAGGCGTACACTGAACAACATCAAACACTCCAACTGACAGACACCCCCCCCCCCTTCCCGCCCCCGCCCGGCTCTGGGAGGATTGGGGAGAGAGGGGGGGAGGGGGGAGTAGATAGAGATCCAAGCCATCCTCAAAATGCTCTCTTGGTGCACCCTTGCAGTCACACTCACACACCACACACACACACACACACACACACACACACACACACACACACACACCCCCCAATGGAGTGGAACAAAGAGGGTATGGCAGCATGGGGAGGCTCTAACAGGAGCCCCACAAATCCCTGAATGCTTCAGCGTAGTCTCGTATAGTATATAGTATATAGTATAGTATAGTATAGTATAGTATAGTATAGCCAGTGGGCAACAGAATTAGGGAATGTATGAGGCCAGTCCTGAAATTCCATTAATTCGAAAAGTCCGCAGGGGGGCGCACGTCAGGTCCGGAAGTGACGACACATACATTGGCTCCAATGTAAAAATGAGCCGACTTCTCTCTCGTTCTGTGTCTTAAATAAACATTTTCCGAATGAGCTTATGGTCTGAATAAACAATTTCAAGTCTTTTTCATGCTCTCCTGGGCTCCGTTTTCTAAATTATGGTCCCATTTCGAGTAAAAGAGCCGATAAAAATTATAACTTTGGGGGCGGGATTTTCTTTGATTGACACCAGCCACAGGAAACCAGATGATCCCAACCAGTTGCCAAGGCAGGCTAGCTAGCTAGCTAGCAACGTAGCCAGAGATTAAAAGTAAAATAACAGAAACAGCGTTACCTTTATGATATTTTAATGATGTTAGTAGACCAGTGTTTGGAATAACGCCGTTTAAAAGAACGGCGTTAGGTAACGCCGTTATTTTTTCAGTAACGGGGTAATCTAACTAATTACTGTTTCCGTCGTTACAACGCCGTTATCGTTACTGAACGCTAAATGCGGTGCGTTACTATGAAATGATTGAGTAAACTACCCGTAGCCTACACTAGTGTTGTCAAGTGAGGAGACCGGGTGGGTTATAACGAGATAAACGATTATGATTGGCTAAGGCAGAGTCATGTGTTTCATGGTAGCCAATCGGAGCCAGTGTTACACACGAGCCAGGAGTCAGGACACGGGCGACACACACACACAGACACACCAAACAGATTCGAGGAAGCAGCAGAAATGGCGAGTCCGGAGTAGAGAGCTGCGCGGGGCTGAAATTTCGGCCCAAGCCCTCCCCGGCCCGTGACATGCAGACCCGTGCCCGATCCAGCCCGTTGCGAGGCCCGAAGCCAATATTACGATATAATGACACATCTCTCTCCCTCTCTGTTCCGCGTGCTGCGTCGCCGCGCGGCCGTCCTGCGCAGCCTCTCTCTGTCTGTCTCTCTGACTCTCTCTCTCTCTCTGTGTTCGGGAGCTGTCCGCTCGCTGTACATGGACGGACAGGGTCTGTGTGTGGCTATGGGAGTGTCTGTGCACCTCTCCTCCTCTTTGTCTGACTGCTCCGCTGTGTAAAATCAAGCGAGTACGCTAATACAACATTATTTAATTGAATTATTGAAACGGCCCGACCCCGGACCTATTAATTAAAAATAAATAAAAAACAAGCCCGGCCTCGGCCCGAGGGGCCCGTGAGGGTACCCTCAGGTTTGCAGCAATCCATGAAAATTTGGCATTTTCAAGGTGGAGATAACGCAAATAGTTACTTTCCCTGGTAACTAGTTACTTTTATTATAGAGTAATTCAGTTACTAACTCAGTTACTTTTTGGAACAAGTAGTGAGTAACTATAACTAATTACTTTTTTAAAGTAACGTTCCCAACACTGTAGTAGACACACGTAACAGTATAGATCCCCGTTATGAGGTATGTTGATCAAAAGAACACCTAAACGCTATATCGAAATCGGGTTTTAGTGGACGGCAGCGACCATACAAGTTGGGGCTTCAGAGCTGATCTGCGGCTAGCTAGCTAGCAACGTAGTAACAGTATAGATCCCCGTTATGAAGTATGTTGATCAAAAGAACACCTAACGCTATATCGTTATGTAATGTGACGTGACATGATCACCACATTTCAATAAATATAACGTTTTTGCACATTTGAATGCTGCTGGTCGTTTGTTTAATGCTGTATATATTGGACATTTAAAGCTGATACACAATTGTGTTGAGGTAATTCCGCAAAGCTCAGTTAAAAATATAACGTGTAACACTTAAAACTATCAAATGTAAATTTTTCACAGCAATACAGTCCAGCCCATGGTGAGCTAATTGTTTGAATTATATCGAAATATATTTGCATGGTGTAGCAGACATTACAATAATATGACAATATAAGCCAGTTACCCTAGCTAGAGAGAGTAATTTAAGCCCACCAGATATCACCATATTTCATTTCAATAAATATTAAGCATTCATTGATTGAAGCAGACTGCTGGTTTCTCCGTCGTCATGTCCTCTGGTCCAATCTTCGGTTCGTAGTTTGTTTGTGTTCACTCGACATCAACAATCTTATACATGATAATATACAACAAGGCTATCTTTGTTGACAATGTTTATTGACAAAAGCATTAAAACAAGCAAATATAACAATATTCTCCGGTCACTGGCACTAGCTACAACTTGTTCAAAGCAAATCTCTCATGTCAGCATTTGGCTTGTGTGTTATTGCAATTTCCTATGTTGAAACAACTGATCAGCAGTAACATGTTTTAGCGTTAATCTCAGGAGAACAGAATATTATAGCTTTGATCTTCACAAATCATGATCCTCTGTTGTGTAGTTTAGCGTTAATCTCAGGAGAACAGAATATTATAGCTTTGATCTTCACAAATCATGATCCTCTGTTGTGTAGTTTAGCGTTAATCTCAGGAGAACAGAATATTATAGCTTTGATCTTCACAAATCATGATCCTCTGTTGTGTAGTTTAGCGTTAATCTCAGGAGAACAGAATATTATAGCTTTGATCTTCACAAATCATGATCCTCTGTTGTGTAGTTTAGCGTTAATCTCAGGAGAACAGAATATTATAGCTTTGATCTTCACAAATCATGATCCTCTGTTGTGTAGTTTAGCGTTAATCTCAGGAGAACAGAATATTATAGCTTTGATCTTCACAAATCATGATCCTCTGTTGTGTAGTTTAGCGTTAATCTCAGGAGAACAGAATATTATAGCTTTGATCTTCACAAATCATGATCCTCTGTTGTGTGTGTCCCATCTGGTACTGGACGGCGGCTACCCCTGGAAGAAACGAATTAGACACTGTTAATCACTGTATAACGTTAACGTTTGCTTACCCAACACTACGTGTGATTGGTAAATACTGTAAATGCAGAGGTGGATAAACTATCCAGAGGAGTTGAACCGCCTTGTTCCCCCTCATTGATTGATAGTTATCTAACGTTAGCTAGATATATAACGCTATAGCTGGTAGATCATATGAGTATGCTTTGAGTCTGCCTCATCTCAAAGAGGTAACCTAGGTAAACAGAACTGCGTTTGTTTTCTGTCTACGTCCGAATCTGTGCAGCATGCAATACTGTTTAACGTTGTATAACGTTAACTTATGCTACTCTAGTCTAACGTCCTCCTGTAATGACAAATGGACATGTAGCTAGCGTTAATGTCATGCTATGCAATTAGCGTTACGTTAGAAAATAAGATTACCTCGATTTTGTGGAAGATGCAAGCGGCAGGCTGGTGACGCCGCACGAGGTCTGGAGGAAATAATACTCTGGTTTTTCTTCAGGCTACTGTATTCACTGTGAGAGCAATGGAGCAAGGCTAGCAATAGCAACTAACGTTAGCAACATTTGTTAGCCAAGCTAACGGCTAGGAGGGAAAATAACATGAACAAGATGGATGCTGTGGCAGAGGAAACCCTCCCCCGAGTCCCGTCCACGCTCACGCCCTTTCCTGTTTTCCCGGCTCCAGGTTTGAACAGATTTCCCACAATGCAACAGGAAAGTGGACAGTGTATATATCAACGTCTTTTATATAGTGCACATAGTAGCGTATTTGCACTTTTGCGGGAAAAGAACACAGCAGACAACAGCGCACAGCGAACAAAAGACGGGGACTATTGTTGCTCTCGCTGCGCGCCAATGGAGGACATCAACAATGGGACCCTCACCAGCGCTTCCATGCACAGATACGACAGGGACACTCTAATAAACATAAGGAATAAACACCGAAATCACCCCAACCAGGACTGGTTGGCACCGGACCTCGCCAAATTCCCCAAACTCAAACAGCAGCAACGGAGAAGAGGGAGGCGAGGAGGATTGGACGTCCGCCTAAGGAGACGGGCAAACAGACCACCTTTGCAGAGCGTCCTTCTGGCTAATGTTCAATTGATCGAAAACAAGATGTGTGAATTAAGAGCACGGGCACAATTTCAAAAGGACATAGCGAGCTGCAACGTTATGTGTTTGACTGAAACCCGGCTCTCACCTGAGACAGCAGACCACGCCATTACAATACCTGGATTTAGCCTGCACAGGGCAGACAGGGACCCAAAACGTTCCGGTAAGAAAAGAGGGGGCTGTGTTTGTTTGATGATTAATAAGAACTGGAGTACCAACAACACTAATATCGGGACGTTTTGCTCAGCAGACCTAGAGTATGTCATGATTCAGTGCGTACCCCACTACAGCCCGCGGGAATATACCAGTGTCACCCTCACAGCTGTGTATATTCCACCTCAGGCAGACACAAAGAACGCTCTCAGAGAACTGGACCACGCAATCAGCGCACAGAAAGCAAGACAGCTGGAGACGGCGCTGGTGGTCGCAGGAGATTTTAATAGAGCGAACCTGAGGAAGAGAATGCCCACCCTCCACCAGAATATACACTGTAGCACACGGGGTAAAAACACTCTGGACCAGTGCTACACGGACATTCCTTGCTGCTACAAAGCAACACCCCGCCCCCCATTCGGCAAATCGGACCACGCCTCTATCTGGCTCGTCCCCAGACACAAACCAAAGCTTAAACGACACCCCCCAGTCTACCGAACCGCCCAACGCTGGTCAGACGAATCAGATGACATCCTGAGAGACTGTTTCGACCAAGTGTTATGGGGAGAATTCAACACAGGAGACCTGGAAGAATATGCTGAAACGGTGTCATGTTTTATTAAAAAATGCACAGAGGACATAGTCCCCACAAAAACAGTCAAAACAATGCCAAACCAGAAACCCTGGATTAACTGTGATGTCCGGGCTGCACTTCACGCCCGGACCACCGCCTTCAAGTCCGGGACGCCAGAACAATACAAGCAGACGAAATACGCCCTCCGAGCTACAATAAAAAAAGCGCGGAGAGAATATGGAAGGCAGCTGGAGGCAAAACTGGACTCCAACAACCCCCGGGCGGGTCCTCAAGGCCTGCGCCCACCAGCTGGCAGGCGTATTCACAGACATTTTCAACCAGTCTCTCTCCCTCCGACAAGTTCCCTCCTGCTTCAAAGCAGCGACAATCATCCCCATTCCCAAGCAGCAGAAAGTGACCAGCCTCAATGACTGGCGCCCAATAGCCCTCACGCCAATAGCCAGCAAGTGCTTTGAGAAGCTGGTCATATCACAGATCCGCCCCACACTCCCCCCGGACCACGACCCACTACAATTTGCATACCGCCCCAACAGGAGCACAGCGGATGCAGTAGCACACGTGCTCCACACCGCCCTGTCCCACCTGGAGGGGAAGGACACCTATGTAAGAATGCTGTTCGTGGACTACAGCTCAGCATTCAACACCATAGTACCCTCCAGGCTGGTACACAAGCTCAAGGATCTGGGACTAAACACAGCAATGTGCGACTGGATCCTGGATTTCCTGACAGACCGCCGCCAGGTGGTGAGGGTGGGCAACCTCACCTCCTCCCCACTGACCATCAGCATAGGAGTGCCCCAGGGGTGCGTCTCCAGCCCCTTCTGGTACGACCTCTACACCCACGACTGCGTGGCGACTCAAACTTCGAACACCATCGTGAAGTTTGCAGACGACACAGCAGTCGTGGGGCTGCATTCGGGGGGTGATGAGACGGCCTACAGAGAGGAGGTGGGGGCCCTGGAACAATGGTGCCAGGACAACCACCTCTCTCTGAACGTCTCCAAGACCAAGGAGATCATTGTAGACTACAGGAGGGGGGGGGGCACACCCCCCCCAATCACCATCAACGGCACAGTGGTGGAAAGGGTGGACAGCTTCAAGTACCTGGGAGTCAACATCCACCAGGACCTGACTTGGGCCGGCCACACCGCCACTGTTGTCAAAAAGGCCCAACAGCGAATACACGGACTCAGGCACCTGAAGAAATTTGGGCTAAGGCCAGAAATCCTTACGGACTTCTACAGAGGCACCATTGAAAGCCTGCTGACTGGCTGCTTCACCACCTGGTACGGGAACTGTACCACCATGGACCGCAGGGCGCTACGGAGAGTGAGACGCGCGGCCCAGCGCGTAACAGGATGTGAGTTGCCAGAACTGCATGAACTGTATAAACAGCAGTGCCTCAGGAGGTCCCTGAAGATCATCAAAGACACAAACCATTCCCACAACAGCCTGTTCTCCCTGTTACCCTCAGGGAGAAGATACAGGGTTCCAAAAGCACGCACAAATCGCTTGAGGAACAGTTTCTTCCCGCAGGCCACGAGACTCCTTAACATACACAAATAGTATAGAAGCCTCTGAGGTTCGAAAGGGTACTTTCACTTGGTCCAAGTAAAGGTTTTATTGGTTTTCTTTATAGCTTATTAAGGTCTACCTCTACTCTGAACACCCTGGCCACCAAGCAGATATGGGAGAGGGACCTTGAGGTGGAGATTGATGACGAGGACTGGTGTGATATATTTGATAATGCCAAAAGAATTTCTGTGTGCAACAGACTGTGGTCGATGCAGCTAAGAATTATACATAGATTGCAAATATCACCCAGCCTTCGTCATAAAATGAATGCTAGCCTGTCTCCCCTCTGCCTTAACTGTAAGATAGAGGTGGGAGATTACACTCACTGCATATGGTCATGTCCTAAGATAGAACGATACTGGTCAGACATAGTGCAGCAGTTGAGTGTCATATTTGGTGTGGAGTTGGACCCAGACCCTGTCAGCCTTATTCTTGGTCTTCCCCATAAGAAACTTGTTTATAAACATCACAAACGGCTATTTATTTTTATTAACTTTTGCTGGTAGAAAAAATATTCTTTTGTTTTGGATTAAAGACAAACCTCCAACAAAGAGGAACTGGCACCAGATAATTATGCAGCTTATGCCTCTGGAGTTCATGACATGTATGCTGCACTCAACAACCGATGTCTTTTATAAAGTGTGGGAGCCCTACCTGAAATATATCGACCCTAACCTAGCAGAGACACTGACTATTGGATACCTCAACCGAAGTGATACTGCCACCTGAGTACTGCACTGTAAATTTTGATAAGTTAACGTTACTTAAAAAAAGTAAGGTAACCGATTGCCTCAAAATTTCCAAGTAAAGTAGATCAATAATTCTAAGTTTATAAAACTGAAAGGAACTGAGTATCGTTAACTCATTAATTAGGGTCAATATAAAATGTTAAGTAACCCATACTCATTAAAAAAAAGTTTAGTGAACTCAAAATCATTAGTAAGTAGTAAATCATTAGTAACGTTTACGCAAATTATTAATTAGAATGCCTATAAAATGTTAAGTAACCCATACTCATTAAAAAAGTTAACCTAAAATGTTAAGTAACCCATACTCATTAAAAAAAGTTAACCTTACAGTAAACTGGAGTATAGTTAACTCAAAATCATTAGTAAGTAGTAAATAATTAGTAACGTTTACGCAAATTATTAATTAGAATGCCTATAAAATGTTAAGTAACCCATACTCATTAAAAAAGTTAACCTAAAAATGTTAAGTAACCCATACTCATAAAAAAAGGTTAACCTTACAGTAAACTGGAGTATAGTTAACTCAAAATCATGCATTACGTTTGCTGAGTTATGAACACTCCAGCAATTTTCAACCAGCTTTGTATCATTACAACATCAGTAGTTTGTCAGAAAACTGTAAACAGTTTTGCAGGCATTCATTTAGTTTGACATTTATTGAGAGTTGATTTGAGTTAAGTTGTGGACCAGTGATTTCATTCATTTTTGCATGAATGACATTACTGGTCCACAACTTACGGTAACTCAAATCAACTCTCAATAAATGTCAAACTAAATGAATGCCTGCAAAACTGTTTACAGTTTTCTGACAAACTACTGATGTTGTAATGATACAAAGCTGGTTGAAAATTGCTGGAGTGTTTACGTAAGCAGTACTCATAAAAAAGGTTATCCTTACATGCCTAAGCATTCACATCACTAGAATACGAGGAAACAGATTGCATTGACATTGTCAACTAAGCTGAAAAGCGTAAGTGCTTGAGTTAAAAGAAAGACAACAGTTTGAAGGGAAAACTGAACAAGTTTATTTGTTCTTTTAAACAAGTGTCTGTGGTACTCTTTTCAGGCAGTCATTTCAGTCTTTAAACATGTAAATCAAAATGCATTTTGTTGTCAAAGACAGTATTGAAATACACAGGGTTTAAATGAGGGCTTCAATGAGGGCTTGACATGCATACAATTTCACCATGAGCAATCTCCCTGCCTTCCTTCTTAAAAGGAATACAATTCTCCTGTGGGAATCAAAATTAAAGAGAAAAAAAAATCTTCTAAATCTATTTTGAGCTATACTGTCTAGAGATGAAGCGATAACCGGTTTAATGATAAACCGCATGAAAAATTCCTGACAATTACCATACCGTTTAAAATTTCAATTATCATTAAAACCATGTTACTGTGATTACAGCACTTTAGTTTTCAATATAAAACGTAGTAAAATTATTTCAGTGAGTATTTTTTTTTCTTCTAATCAGCACATTTGAACAATACAGTGATAATACTGATAACCCGATAATTTGTCACTATAATTGTGATATGAAAGGGTCATAACGTTTCATCTCTAGACTGATAAGACACAATACCAGGTACCAAACTGATCAGACAAAGAACAGCTGACATTCACAGATGCAAACCACTAACGTGACATTTTGTTGATGCCTATTTCAATAATGATGAACATACACAATTGTGTAACAGTTAAAAGAAAAAAATTATTGAAGTTATCAAATGATAGTACAAAAGATCAGAATGGTCAGTCTTAATATGTAAACAATTTAAATGAAAATGCACTTTGTTGGGATGTAGACTATTTCAAGAATGATGACCATATGGCATATACTAGTTTTTTTTGTAACAATATTGTGTAAAGGGGCTGACACACCAAGCTGATGGTGGGCTGTCGCGTTGGTGAGCATCTGTAGCCTTAGTTTTTGCTGTGTGTCCCGCACGGTTGGCACTAGTCAGCGGCTTTTCCGGCTGATTCAGAATGCGTTGGTGAGAGAAATCTCTGATTATCAGCTTGTGACTGACTGCCACTGTAATGCCATGGTAACATATTTCCAATATAACGGTATTTTAGGCCGAAATTGTCTCACTTGGTGAGAGCGCATGCGAAGCACAGCCACGCAAATAGCCTACCATTTCTTCAGTAATTTATATAATTGCAGACAGCAAACACATCTGCTGTACAAACGTAGTAATTGCTACTCAGGGTTCCTACACATCTTTCACCACAGTAGCCTACTGTGCTTACAGTGTTTCTATATTAACTCAGTCCCATAGCAACTGCAATAGTGTTTTCCCCGGAGCATGTAATATACAATTATTGGGTTAACACTAGATATAGACATAGCCGCGACACGCAACTATAAAGGACTTTCCTTTATAGTTTCGCTCCTGCTGTAATCAGGGAATCCGGCACAATCGCCGCCCGGTATTCATTCTACACAAGTGGAAAGCACACTAGACTTGTGTAGAATGGTTTTGATCTTGTAAATCCGACCGTATGTCATATTGCTGTCTCGCTAGCAGAAGCTGGCTAGGTAGTCAAAATGGCTGCTACTGTATCTGCCAGTCAGGGGAGACAAAGAAACCTCATATTCATAAACTATGGACAATTTCAGAACAAATAGACCGCGGATGGAGAGACAACACCCGTGGCAACAAGGTGTATTCTTTTTATTTCAGATTGGTGCAAGTTATGAAGATTTCGGGCGGCGAGTGTGCAGGATTCCCTGATTACAGGGGGGGCGAATGCAACTATGAAGGAAAGTCCTATATAAACGGCTATATCAACACCCAGCTTGCTGGCCTACTAGCAAGGAGTTATTTCACACAAGCACAGAATGTATGTACAAATTGACCATCGGCTGTCATCTTTGCAGTGTTTTAAAGTGAAACATTTTAAGTTGCGCCGATACAGGTATGATGCAACAGTTTGCCTTTGTTTCTGCTATTCCTTTGACAATGGGTTGTGTGTTCCAACCTTAACAGTTTGACAAATCAAATAAATAAAAAAACAAAAAAAACATATTGCTCCCTGCAATTTCTTAATCTTGACATGAACTAACAATTTCTCCGAAATCATCACACTGATGAAAAATGCTGAGCATACCACTAATGTGCTCAATGTATCTAATGACTATGGTGTGACACAAACTATTGGTAAACTCGGTCAATTGAGCTACATGACCAAAGGGGGGGTGGGCTACTTCTCCAATCCAAGTAAATACATTGGCAAATTACATTGGAGATAGAAGGGTAAAGGTCTCAGCGTGACCCAACGTGTGTCACATCCCATTCACATTGTGAAGACATTCACTCACTGCATCAGAAGAGTTTTGAGTGATTGGATTTTTGGTTTGAGGGATTTCTCATCAATTGAGAGAAGCACTCTTTGAATAAAATCAAAGGTGTTCTTCAGTTGTTTAGGGTACTGCAAATCCAGGGCGTACATCAGTCCAAAGAGTAGGCACATGGCATGTGGAAGATTTTCAAGCTCATCCATCACTATTGTCCCTTCCAAAATGATTGCAGTACCTCTAGCCTCTAGGTACAGCGAGTGAGGAGTAGGCGGAGTTTCTTCAGCAATCACTGTCAGGATCCCAATGGAGGTGTGGCTCATGTCCTCGGGAGGGTCATCACGGTCCTACAACAATAGCAGCATTACAACCACAATTACATATCAAATGTCACCTTGCATTTATGTGGTAGAAAGCGCAAGACGACACAGGGTCCAAATATCAAATCTGATAAACACATATTTTGCATAACACTGCGTGTGTGTGTGTGTGTGTGTGTGTGTGTGTGTGTGTGTGTGTGTGTGTGTGTGTGTGTGTGTCTGTGTGTGTGTGTCTGTGTGTGTGTGTGTGTCTGTGTGTTTGTGTGTTAGGGCTGTCAAAGAATATTCTATATTCTAATATATATTCTAATATAAAAAGTAAAATAATATTTGAATATGAAAATTAATATTTGAATTTATTATTATTATTATATATATATTCTTTTATAACATTTAACCAAGGTAAAAAACCTGGCCAAGAGGGCAACATCAAAACATACATCGTTGGCCTGGTTATTTAAAAACATTACAAAAGTGTCGGCTACTGTATTAGTACTGACTGAATAAATCTGGGGGGGAAACAGTTTATGTTGAAAAAAGAAAGTTCAAATAAATATACCAAGTAGATATAAGCTCTCTTGTATTGGTTTGCCTTGCCATGCATGCAAAATAAATAAATAAATAAATCAGAATATATTCAAACGGATATGTTTTGTTTATAGGGAATATTCGAATATGATTTTGTGGCAATTTTGACAGCCTAGTGTGCGTGTGTGAGAGATACCATCCATAAGTAACACAATAACAGAATGTATGACTGTTCTGGCCATGGGTTTCATACACTTTCTGTAATTAAACATCTAAAAGCAAAAATCTTATCAGATGAGGGACCCTGGAAGAAAATCTTATCAAATAGGGATTTGTCGTCTAATTTGTGTCAGTTTAGGGTCCTTGATGTGGAAAAGTTGGAGAACCACTGCTATAGCCTATAGGCACCTGTGTGGAGTAATTAGGTGGCAAAAAACAAACCGAATAATAAATAGTGATTTGATTGCTGCAACCAATCACCCACAATAAAGAAATCGGCTCGCACAGGGCTCCAGTTTGACTTATTCACTGCCAAAGTCAAGTCAAAGTGACATTTCGAGCACCACTGCTCTTCAGACTGAAGTGACAAAGCATGATGCCATCTTAAAGGATAATTTCTTTTTTTTTTCAACTGGGAGCCTATTTTCCACACTATATGTGTCTAAGGGACTCATTGTAACATAATTTTTTCAAATTGTTTGAGTACTCACCGAGATACAATTGTTTACAGCTCGTCAAACAACTACCAGTGTAACCCAGTCGGGCAATTGCGCACCGTCATTCCATGTTCAGTAAAACTGCTTGTTTTTCCGCTGGGAGACTCAAACTGTCATTATAGTGTCTGGCAACATGGAACGACTCTATACATGAATATTATTCTCTGGGGTTTACTGTCGGACAGAGAAAATGGGTGTGAACAGGCGAGGAGAGAGAGAGAGAGGAGCAGAATTGTCTCCAGCACAGCGCTGTTAGAGAGAGGGAAAATCCTCTGTGTTGACAGCACGAGCTTCCCTGTATTGCTGGTTGCCCCTCTGCCTTGCCTGTTCATACGCCAATTTTCTCAGTAAACCCCGGAGAATAATATTCATGTATAGAGTCGTTTCCATGTTGCCAGAGACTATAATGACAGTGTGAGTCTCCCAGCGGCAAAACAAGCAGCTTTAGCTAACGTGGAATGACGGTGCGCAATTGCCCGACTGGGTTACACTGGTAGTTGTTTGACGATATTGCTTGAGCTGTAAACAAGGCCAACTTGGTGGAGAGTACTCAACCAATTTGAACAAATCATGTCACGCTGAGTCCCTTAGACACATACAGTGTGGAAAATAGATTGAAACAAAAACCAGGTCGAAAAAATATATATATCCTTTAAATAGACACATGATACTGTGATGTGCTTTGTCCGTTTGTCTGAGCAGTGGCGCTCGAAACGTCACTTTGACTTTAGTGCAATAAATAAGTGAAACTGGAGCCCTGCAGTGTACAAGCTGTTTTGTAAACCTGTATTTCATATTTGTTCAAAAAGGGCCCACTGACAGTCGCAGCTCCTGATGTCACCCCATGCAAAACCCAAATGCTTTCAATAATGAAAAAGGATAGACGGGCAAAGTGACCGCCTACTTCCTGTTTCAGCACTGTGCCAGAGATTTTTATCCACCATTCATTTTCCCATAAACATTTCGTAAAATGCTTATAAAAAATAGTTTCACTTCGTCAAACCAAATGGACCAGCTATATTTAGAATCGGTAGAGACCATAGAACATTTCACTCGGAGCAAAACTTTAAAAAACTACATTGAAAAAATATTTTCTTTAAATCCGCAATTTATTTTATGTTTTAGTCCGAGTGAAATGTTATGTGGTCTCTCCTGTTTCTAAATATATCTGAACCATTTGGTTTGAACGAGTAAAACTATTTTTATAAGCATTTTTACGAAATGTCTATGGAAAAATAAATGGCAGATGAAAATCTCTGGTACAGTGCTGAAGCAGGAAGTAGGCGGTCACTTTGCCTCTCTATACCCACCCAAACAGTTATCTGTACACCTTCACCCGTCTGTTTGAAAGTAGAGGGGTTCCACTAATATCTACTATGACCAAATAAAGTGTAAAACATTGTTAAACACAACCATATTCTGAACTATATGCTTGTCAAGGTTGTACTATTTTAATGCCGGCATTGCTTCCCTACTGTGTTTACAGCCATAGTACAGAATTCACTAGAGGAGGGCATACATTTATCATATACCACAAGTCTATCAGTCTCTTGGGCAATGAGCCTGCTCTGTAAAGATAGCAGGCTGTTGTCACCAGCCACCAAGGCCCTTGCCTGTAGCTACCGCTGCCGCAACCCATTTACCATCACAGCTGGAGTTGAAGGCGAATTCATGACCTGCCCTCCTCTGCCTCTGATTGGCTAGACTCATTCCTTTCATCTGTTGAATTGGTCAGGTTATCGCCACAGGATGAAGTAGGATTCACAACACACGATATATTTGGATATTGCATGTGCACCATTTAATTCACAGGCATCAATGGGTTTTTGCAATGACAATGCAAATCGTGCCAGTGTACTTTGATGTCAAAATGTGTGCCTGCTATGAAAAATAAATGCAGGTTGGCAGGTCTGCAGTATACTTATCAACCTCCTGTGGCAGTATAGTAAACACATTGCCCAAGAGCATCAACGACAAAGAAGTGCTGATGTTGACCAGGGAAGGTTCAGCACATTGTTGTGTTTAACTACAGGTTGCACTTTATTTGGTCATTGGTGATATTAGTGGAACCACTCTACTTTCAAGCAGATAAGTGAAGGTGTACAGATGACTGCTTATGTAAGTGAAATTCATTGTATATATATTTTTGTCCTTGAAGGCATTTGGGTTTCACATGGGCCGACTATAGGGAGCTGTGAAGGGAGCCTTTAGAAGGGTCCTGGATCAGGGATAGATGATCAGTGCATCAAAATAAGTACAGCAGCACTGATTCAGGCAGAGTGGAAGAAAAGTATGCCGATTTATTTTGCACATAATCTTACACATATCCGAAAACTGTAAACTTTTGCAAGCATTAATATAGTTTGACAGTTATCACGAGTTGATTTGAGTTAAGTTATGGACCAGTGGTTTCATTCACGCACAATTGACATCACTGGTCCACAACTTAACTCAAATCATCTCTCTCTGTAACATTCAAACTAAATTAATGCCTGCAAAACTGTTAACAGTTTTCGGATATGTGTGAGATTATGTGCAAAATAATAAATCTGCATTGAAAATTGAAAATACACTGTATCATGTGGGGTGGAATTAAATAATGAGGACTAAAGACTACTTACAAAGCATGTCTTGAAGAAGTCTGTGTTCTCATCTCCAAGGAAGACAGGAAGGCCACGGAGGACTGCTGTTCGCTTCCCAGTAACATCTGCAGTCTGACAAAAATATTTCAAACACACCTAAGTGGTCAAAGACAATCAATTACTAGCTTTGCAGCACAATGCAGTTGCACTATTTTGTTCCTTGCATAATATGAAGTAATGAATTACTTTGTGTATGAGAAACTTACCCCTGGTGGAACTTGTTGCAGATACTCCTGAAGTTTTGTGCCGGCATTTCCCCCCTTGGACTTGAAAATCTCAAAGAAGCGAGGAGTGTATTTGTCAAGTTCTTTGAAGAACTCTATCTTCAGGCTTTTGTGTGATAAGCGAGCGAACTCCACCAGAAGCTAAAGGATAGGTAAAGAAAGAACAAAAAAAGACAAAGTCTTATTGGCCTGAAAATGTGTGTTGCACTGGCCTCCAGATTGAACATAGGTTAGCCTACGGCAATTGCAGTATCCAATTAGTTCTGAGTGCCAGGTGACGTACTGTGAGGTGCTTTACAAAGAATCTCCCTTTTTTGTGTCTAAACGGCAGGATGTAAGACAGGTGCAAGCAAAACATTAATGAGGGCCCCAGCACTGGAACACCTAAAGGGATTGGAAGTTGGAAACACTAATAACTAACAAACATTAATGTTCTGCTGGCACCTGTGTTACTTCCTGCCTTTCAGACACAAAATGACTGCTGTGAAAAAGGTCAATAGTAGGTAACTTCACTGGGCACTAGGTTGAGCCAATCAGATACAGCAATGGTAGGAATGTGTATTCAATATTTGGAGGCCAGTGCAACATTTGTTTTCTGCCCAGTGTGATTTGGTGTTTTGTTACAGTTTGATTAGATTGATTATATTTTGGACTGGGATTTACAATGATCTGTACATTTACCATACATTCAATTCATAACATTTTATAGATAACCCAGCATAAATAATGACATTATAGAAAAAAAAAAAAAAGTTAAGAATTTTCGATTACCTGATTCTCCGTGAAGAGTGCTGGCCACCTTTCTAGTGTGTCTTTCACTGGAGGCACCATGGTCACCAACTCCTGTCTTCTCAAGGCAAACGTCCAGTCCATGTTCTTGGATATCAGAACAGAAGTTGGGCGACGTTTCTTCATTTCCTCTACGATCTCCTTTCGTTTGGACTCCAAACTGTCCTCATCTTGACCACCAGGAAATGGCGGTAGAAAATTTATTTCTGACCTTTTGGGTCTTTTGACACGTCTCTGAGGTGCTTGGTCCTCCCTGCGAGGTCCTGGACCGGGTCCTCTTGTTGTCCCTCGATTTACGGCCACATCTGGCATCCCAGCTCGAGTCATTTTACGGCGGAAGTTGGCCATTTTATACTTGAGCCTATTTTTCCAGCCACGAAATCCATCAGGGGAGCCTGGTTCACTGAGGCATGGGTGTTTTTGAATCAGTGCAGCTGCAACAGCAGTGAAGTCTTCATCTTTGGGATATGCTTTGAAGCGGTAGATTGTCTCGGCAAGTTTTTCCAGTATCGTGTGCCTTATCTCCCAGGCCAAGGAGAGGTTTAGATATTTCTGATGTCTCACGTAGTCGAGATGTGCCTGGCATAATCTGTACTCGATGTCCACAGAAAAGTTTGGGATTTCAAAGGGGTCCGGCCATGGACACCGAATATGAGATAGAGAGGATGATGACGCTAACCGACTACTCAGAGATGGCCGACTTTCAGGGGAGGAAAAAGAGATGCTCTCTGTGCCAGCTGTGCTTGTTGAAGGTGTTGGGTCAGAAGGGCTTGCTGGAGGTCTTGGGTTGGATGTGCTTGCTGAAGGTCTGGGGTCAGATGTGCTTGTTGAAGGTGTTGGGTCAGATCTGCTTGTTGAAGGTGTTGGCCCCTGGGCAATTATCTTTAGGGTGGGTTTGTCAAGCGGCATGTCAGCAATGTCGTCAAGGTTACAGAGAGCATTGTTATATGCGGGATCCTCAAACTGAAGGGAGAACTTGTACTGAAGACTCAGCTTCTCCTCAAGCTGTTTGATAAGTGAGTCAAGTGTCTGTGGTCTCCCATGGAGTGTAATTCTCCTGATGTCACCTTCATGTACAATGATCCTTAGTGTGGTCCTCTCCGTGCTTTGTAGTGGGTCTACAAAGGTTTAAAAAGAAGTTATGTTACTTCATAGCACTTGACATCCAAATCTTCAGCATTCAATCAGCACAAAATATAATGTTTAAGGGTAACACATGTTCTGCCCCTAATTCTGTAGGCTGCCAGAGGAAACGGGTCATTCAGATCAGAGAGCATGTTGACTGACAGTGATGACGCATCACTGATGTCACTGATCATAAGCTCATAAGAACGCAGATGCTCATTATACCATGATGTCAGATGTTTGCACACAAACAAAACATCGCTGTTAATGACAAGGATTTTGTGAATTTGACTAAAATCAGGGAGACATGAACAAGTCCCAACAGACACAATCATATCTGGACTGTATTTGATGCTATCGATGCTCACGGAAGATGCGACAAGGACAGTGTTCTGAGCAGCATTCCTCTGTTTCAGAAAATTCTGAATATTCTCAGGGAAAGATGAAACCAAAGTAACTGTAACCCTGTCCATTTCGATGGATGGCTTGAAAAATGATGAGGAGTCTACATGGTAAGCCATCATTTTTTGATGCCGGACAGCCAGACTTTGTGGGACATTTTTGAAGTTTTTTGTGTTGCGAATTGTTTGTTTGAAGAATTTATGCTTTCCTTCAAACCGCATTGTCCACATATCTCTGAGTGGCCCATACACCCTGATCAGCTGCGGATAATGTTCAATGAAGTGGTGCTTGGGGCGCAATGTGAAATGTGGAAATACTGTTAAAAGTAAACCTCTGTGGTCTGAGATCTTGGCTTCAAGAAAATCAAGAGAATCTTCAGTGAATCTAAATGACACTGACAGTTCCAGGATGTCCTTCAAAAGCATTAAAATTCCCCATGTGTGATCATTCTCGGGGACATCAAAACCAATTATGAGTGGGAGAAGTCTTAGCAGTGCCCAGTTTTCATGGGCGTTACCGCCAATGGTATTTCTAGAGGCAAATGTGGCTGGGATGGTCTGAGGCTTATCAGTTTTGTCTGTGAATTTGTAGGGAAAACGTTTGATGGCTTTGTTCAAGGAATCAAGGGAGATGTACTTCTTGGAGATAAAATCTTTAATGCACAAGGCCATCTCAACGGGGATGATACCCTCCAGGAGGTCGTGCATTATGTCAGGTGGAAACCCAGTAACAGTGTGGAAATGTTCCAAAGTGTCTCTTAAAACACAAGGAGCTTTCACACCGTACTCTTTCACCAAACTTGGATCCTGTAAAACTTCCGAAACTTGCCTGTCATGAGTCTGGCGGTTTCTGCTCTCAAATGCTCCTGACCGGACTTCTTTCTTCTGAATGTCACTCTTCTGTGCCATGCAATGTCGACATGGGTGCTGCACCGTGAAGCACTCCTGGAACCCAGCCAAAGAATGAGCACCTAGGTTATCAGCTGACACATAGAGCACAGTTCCTTTCACACACTCGCCTAGCTGCTCAACATAGACACCGTGTTTTTCAAGAGTTACCAGGTCTTGAAGAAGTGGGCGAAGGACAGCTGCATAGCCATACTGTTTGATTGCACTTGATTTGCATAAAATTGCTAGCTGAATAGAGTGAAGTGTGGAGCGATGTTTTGAGGGAAGATTGGCAAGCACCCAATAAACACCGGTCAGTTTGTGCTTCTTCCTTGAAGTCCCCAGAGGATTTGCCAGTTCATATTCATCGATCCCCAAGCCAATCAAAATCTTGAAGGTGTCGGTCTTTAAAAAAGCATTCTCACGATAGTGAGTTCCATCTCTGTAAGAGTTGAACCCATCAACGCTGTCATCATCATGAGTGAGAATTTTATCTAGAACATCAGCTCTGTTTAACAGTTTTTGTAACATTCCCAGAATTGGCACATAAGTGAGTGATTGCGATTCATTGTCAAGCTTGTATTCAACTGGCATTGGTATTGGAAATTCCTTCTGAAAATATGATGCTCTTCTACAGGCTGTAGAGAGTGGCTTGCCAGCATCAGTCATTTTCAAGAAAAGGTTATTCTCTTTGACAGCATTCACAATCTCGCTCACAACTGAATCATTGTCACTGACACCATGCTGATTGAGAATTTGCTGAATGGCATTACACAAAAGGGGCTCTGAGAGAAGAACAATTTGATTCAGTTGCCGTATTAGCTCCTGTACTGCCATGTCAGATATATGCAAGATTGCCTGCAGCTTAAGAAAGAGTGAGGCTAAATTATGCTCCAGTTGATGCTGTAAATGATCCAAATTTTCAGTATGAGCATCTTGCCCTTCCTCATTTTCCTCTTGGAAAAAATCTGTGGGATCATCTTGAGCCTCATCTTGGTGTACATCTTGTGGCACATCTAGATTTTCATTACGAGGTGCAATGTGCACGGCAATGTCAGGCTTCAAATGGTTCTGACTGTGAAGCCCATGCTCTTTAGATTTATGAGCATTAAATGTTGAGTAGACATTGCTCTCAAAAGCACAGTTTTCATATGGACACTTCACCGTTTCCTGTTTTTTAAGATGTCGGCGCAAATGGGAGAAAAAGATGAGTTCTGTGCAGGGTTCTTCAAAATTACAAAGAGGACAATGAAATATTGTAGGGATTTCTTCCGCTCCACTTATCTGCCTGTCATGGGCTTCATGTGGGTGGTTTCTTGATAAATGCACTTTGAGGGCATTAAATGACTTGAATGAACACAGGCAATCTGTGTGGAGGCATGGAATTGGAGTAGTTCTGGCATAGCTTCCATGTTTGATGCGGTAGTGCTTGAATAGTTGAGCCCTCTTTTCAGAAGAGAACAAGCAGTACTTACACTTCCAATCCATAGGTGTCTGTTTTCAAAGCTCTAACCCTACAAAACAAACAACAAAAGCAATCAGTTAAACAGTAATTAACTCAGTCAAGATGCTTGTGTAAAGCTAGAATCTATCCATCAGTTTGATGGAACAGAGTCACTACAGTCTACTACAAGATAGGGCTGCTGGATGATGATTTGGTATTATTGTGACTAGTGCAGTGCCCGTTCCCCCATGCACCACCCCGTGGGCGCTCCCCCACACACACACACTGCGCTCTGTCAGGTCCCCCTAAGCGCAAGTTTGAAGTTGATCCAACAAACGGTTCTCGAGATATGCGAAGAAAATACCTACAGACAGTCCTGGAATAAGTCCAAATTGCATGAAATGCGGCACCGCACCCCATTGGGGTCCGAGCAGCGCACTTACCAAGTTTGAAGTCAATCGGACAAATGTTTCTGGAGATAAATCGCTTTTTGTGTTGCCAGTAGGTGGCGCTATGCCAAATTGCACGGAATTCAGCTCCCTGCACTCCCTGTAGTCCCCCTAAGCGCACTCCCCAAAGTTGAAGTCGATCGGACGAACGGTTATTGAGATAAACATAATTTTTGATGTTGCCAGTAGGTGGCGCTATGCCGAATTGCACGGAAACACGGCACTGCAGTGCACAATAGGGCACACTCCCAAAGTTTGAAGTCGATCCGACCAACCCGTCCTGCAGCTCGCATTCGCAGCTCGGCCGCTCCGTGGCCTTGCCTTGCCGCAACTCGGCTGCTGTGATGTCTGATGATGTCCGATTTATGACATCACTGATGATGTCATCAGGATTTATGATATCACTGATGATGTCATCAGGATTTATGATATCACTGATGATGTCACAGTGGGATTTATGACATCACTGATGATGTCACAGTGGGATGGATTTATGACATCACAGATGATGTCACAGTGGGATTTATGACATCACAGCGGGACAAGCACAGTGGGACAGAGAAACAAACAGAGCACCAGCTCCCATTTATATACTGATGATGATGATGATGGTTAAGAAAATCAATTCTCCGATTTTTTATCAATTTTTATTTTAATCCTTTGATATCGATTCATACGTCACACATTTTTTTGTGGTCTCCGGTTAAATATTTGGGAGCAGCTGCCAGTGTGCGGACTAGGGCTGAACGATTAATCAAATTTAAATCGAAACCGAGATTTGAAAGAACACAATTAGATTAATCGCAAAGGCTTCGATTTGACGATTTAACATTCTACATGTGACATGCCTGCATGTAGGTACACGTGACGTGACGTCGTTACGCAGCAGCAGCACGCCGTAGACGTGACGTATGTTTATGCTGCAGCACGCAGTACTATCAAACGTGCCTGGATGGATGGAGGAGGAGAAAGCATTAGCTGCAGTCTGCAGAATAGCTAGCTAGTAGCTAGCGAGCCGATTAGCAAACTTTACAAAAGTTGACACATTATTCACTCTGACTTGATTTTTAATAGATTATCTACAATGGAAGGGCAGCTATCTAACAAGACTCTGAAATGTAATGTAACAAGAACAAGAAGCGGCCGCCGGATGATTTAGCACCAAAGAAAGGCTGGAACTACTTTGGATTTAGAGCATTGTTTAGTGACCAAAAGACAGTGTTATGCAAGCGCGGTGCCGACAACGCTTCAAACGTCATAAAAGCTATGGAAATCAACAGATGGACCAGACTCCAGTGCTTCACCACAGACTACACCTCACCATCGGTACGTTATTTAGCCTAGCAGCTAGGGCTAGGAACGTAGCAAGTTAACTTTACTAACGCTAGCTCTCTCCCTAAGGAGATAGCTCATTTAGCTAGTAAAGTTAGCTTGCTAGCCCTAACTGGCTAGCTCACGTTACATGTTCTGGTTATCTTTCTTCTTCTTCCCCTCTCACTTAACATTCTCAGTCTGACTCTGCCTGAATGCAGTAGGCTACTTGTATTGTAACGTTAGCTTGGTAAGCCTACAGTAATGTCTAAATGCCCCTCTTCACCTCCCCCAATATATTATATAGCCAATATATTGTCAGTCTGGGAAATGGAATGATTCTGTAGTAGCTAATGTCCTCTCTCCCAGCGTTCTGCTCTCTCCCTCCCCAATCCCCATCTCTCCTTCCTACTTTCTCTCCCTCCTACATCATTATTAGTATAATTAGTTCCAATCTTAAAAATGCAATACAGCTATGTACCGTACTGTAGTACTTATAGAATAATTTGGTTAATTATTTTGTTTTTCAGAAAAGTTGCGAACAAGCTACATAAGTGGAGAGAATGTCCCACAAATCAAGGCCCGGGTGAAGACAGAGATGGAACAAGTGCAGGTAGCACTAAAGGTAACCTGCATTAATTCTCTCCTCTCTCCTCATCCTCCCTCTCTCCCCTTCCTTTCCTTGCAAAATAGGGCTTCACTGAAACACTGCTTGTGTATATAGCCTGCCCTGTGCCCCGTCATTGATGTGTGAATGAATGTGTGTGCTGTGAATTGCATTAATGTGAAACTTAACAGTTGTGTCTGTGTTTTGCAGGAGAAGAGGGCTGCCATCACCCTCAGATGCTGCTGCTGTGCCTCAAAGTGCAGCACAGGAAGGAGCCGGGCCATCGGCTGCAAAAAAGGCCAAGCGATCCTTGGGCAGTTACTTCAAGAGCTGTGGCGATGCTGGTGCTTTTTGTTTTGTTTTTATTGTTAAAGACTTAAGACTTGAGTTGTGTCTCAGACTGAGACACAGAGAGAATTGCAGCTGTTGTTTAAAAGCAAATAAATGTTGCTGGAAAAAATTCTTATCCAAGTTCTCATCCTTGCATTATAATATAGAGCAGTTTGTTGATTGTGATGTTTGAATGTGGTAGGCAAATGCTTCATTGTGTTTTACATTTATTACAGTTAATATTGCACTGAAACTTGAATTTAAAAAAAATCGAAATTAAATCGAAATCGCAATATCGGTCAGAAAAATCGCAATTACGGTAGATTTTTTACCCAAATCGTTCAGCCCTAGTGCGGACTCTATTTTTTTATTACTTATGTAGTTGAAACAAAAACATAAATAGTGTAGGCTACATAAATGGAAATGTTTGATCATTAATATCTACTATTAGAAATTATATAGGCTGGAATCAAATCACTGTGCATAATTGTGAAAGTGTCTTTATTGACAGATGAAAAGGCTGTTATTTACCCTTTGTCACCACTTGGTGAGTAAATATATTGGATGTGTAACTAAAACATTATCAAAGACACCAGCCACCCCGCTCATACCCTGTTCTCACTCCTCCCTTCCAAAAAACGCTACCGGAGCATCAAATCACACACCACCCGTCTCAGTAACAGCTTTTTCCCTTAGGCAGTCAGGCTGCTGAACAATTGACTCACACACACTGCAATGCACTGTCACTTTGTTGTCACAATATTGGCCAGCCAGAACCTTGAGTGCCATGCAGAAACGCGGAGACACAATTTGCAGAAAAAACATTATAAACTTTGATTATCAATCTGCTTCTTTAAATGATAGAGTGAAGTGACGATAAATTACTTTGTTTGAGACACACGCGCACACACACACGCACCTCACTGATTGCTGTTGACTGACTGGCATTTTATGGAGGCGGCGTTCTGGTTCACCGTGGATTTATTTAACGCTACCGTAGTTTGACTGTCAAAATCCCTTTACCTCGTCTTTTGTTGAAACGTCCAAACTTGTCTATTTCGTTGCTGTGGTAAAGGGACGCTAACGTTCTCATTCGCTATAAAGTATGAAGAAGACTCAGTGGCGGTGACGGCAGCGATTTTGTTTCTGTGAGCATCTTCCATCAACTCAAGTTTCTATTTTTGTAATGGACAGTTTCTTGTTATGAAAATGAAAAAAAAAACATACCTTTGGGGGCCTGGGGCTTTTGGGCTTAGTGATGGCTTAGTGCAGGGGGTTTTCAAAGTGTGAGGCTCGCCTTCCCAGGGGTGCTCCAATCACTTTCAGGGGAGGCTCAGTGACTGGAAGTAAAAACAATATTGCATTAGTTATTACATTAGGAGATCATATAGAATAGCCTAAAAAATGTGTGATTAGGTTGGATAGTTCAGAGATGCAATAGTTTTGGTGAATGGTACTGTTGTTTTTTCCCAGGTTCAGAAACAAATAATTGACTTCAGACACACCTTTTCTACGTAGGCCTATTTGGTGTAGTCTGAAGATGTGTCAAATAGCAATATCAGGCCAGTGTTTCCCCTACAATTGTACAGGCACTGCGAGGGACCCCCGCCAGGCCAGAAAAAATTAGGGGGATGATGTGTTTGCAAATTTCAATAGAAACCTTTATGGCATAATACCATACAACAAAACCTATATTGGTGTTGACAATAATATATACAAGAGCACTAAATAATAGAGATGCTGCGATCGAGATTTTTCAATTCCGATCCGATTCCTATATTTTAGCCTCAAAACCGATTCGATACCGATTTCGATCCGATACCGATACAGCACATATTTAAGCCTCTCTATGCTGTCGATAGCTAGCAGGCAACAAACATTTTTAGGGTTAGGTATGTATGTGTGTGCTTTGGTAATATAGTATGTAAACGATTTAGTTCATCTAATTAATTTGATGTAAAACTAAAACATAACAATCAAATACACACTTATTTTGTAATGGGTGAACACTGGACACAAATAATTATTGTTTCCTCACACATACACCCCCACTCTGTCTCACACAGGACACATACAGCTCTCTCTCTCTCTCTCTCTCTCTCTCTCTCTCTCTCTCTCTCTCTCTCTCTCTCTCTCTCTCTCTCTCTCTCTCTCTCTCTCTCTCTCTCTCTCTCTCTCTCTCTCACAGCCCTGTCCCTCACACACACACACAAAGTTTGTGAATACATTTCCACTGCCAGATTGGAGGAGTCTTTTGTCATTTTCTAATGTTACTTCTCTTCAGTGCAATACGTTTTGATAACGACCTGCTGTACAGCGCCGTTCGCTCAGTCAACTACGTGTCGTTAACGTTAGGTTAGAGGAGAAAGATAGCTGGTGTTAGCTAGCTAATTAGCCATGTTAGCTGCCTCAGTGGGTAACGTTAGCCTATAGAGAGTATTTATCTGACGTGTATGTTAGCTACTCCTCAAACCTGCGGGTGGAAATGGTTTATGCGATGCGATGTATGTTGAAGCAAGACAACGTTTTAATGTACCTTGAATTGGACAAATTACGACGGGTCGTGCTCACGCAGATCTAAGCCCTGGCCATCCTAGGCTCAACGCGAGACTCATCAGTCATTCGGTTGAGTCTCGCAAAGTTAAAAACGAGTATTCTACAATTCGAAATGCATTGTCCATCCCTACTCCACACATCATGGAGCTTTTGGAGGGTGATATGGCTTACATTAGCGCAGCTGAAGACACTCAGGCCAAACTCAATGTAAAAACTTAGTCACTGACTCGGAGGCCAAAAAAATCATTTTCTGTTTAACCAAGAGCTGAGAACAAAATAGCATGCTTCCCGAATTGAAGACTAGTCATGGACAATCCAACACAATTGTTTTTTGCGGCCATTAACGTTAATAAGCACACTGCATTTGCTGGAACTAAAGTTTATTCTAACGTACTTTCAAATGCATGCTACGTCAGCAGATAACGTTAGCTTTATAGCAGCTAGGCTAATGCCACACATGAACTCGCCTCTGCGGCAAAAGGGTGCTTTTTGGCGGCTAATGGTAGCGCAAAAATAAAACTCAAAGTTACTCTCCAAACCCTGACCAGTTAAGTTTGCTGAGGTAGATAGGCAGTACAAGTTAATATTTGACTAGCTGAAACTTACCTTCTCCTAAATTCCAATGGATGAAATTGCTGTGAGTGTGAATAAGTCTGGTGTGGTATGCCTCCTGTCTGGTGTGTTTTCCTCCTGTCTTCCGTGTGGAAATGAGCCGCCTGAAAGTGGGGAACTGCGCATGTGTAGTCTCCGAGTGCTGCCGAGGTCTCCCGAGTTTTGCCGATGGTCCACGCTGCTGAAACCGGAACCAGATCTGTCTCGTGCAAATGCGCATGCGCATTCAATAAGGCTCTGCTTGATTACTTCTGGTTGAAGTGTATGTAATGTGATTGAAACAGTTCATCAAGAGATGATCAAAAGTCTTTCAGGTGAATCTAATCAGTTTAAGCTTAATTTCAAACTTGCCAATGAGATTGAAACAGTTCAGCACATAGTGATCAAATGGGTTCCAGGTGAATCTAATCAGCTTGACCTTAATTTTTTACTGCCAAGTTTATGTTGAAAGAGATTCAAACATTTTATCAAAAGATGATCAAATTGCTTGCAAAGGAAATAAATTAGCTTAACGGGCAGGGTATGTTTTACCGGTTTGATTTTTTGTTTAAATTGACAAAGGGAAAAACCAGAAAACGGTCGTAGTTTAGTTTTTTTTTCAGTCAGTGACAGACAGACATCAGTCAGTCAGTCAGGTAGACAGACAGTGAAACACACAGTCAGTTCAGACACTGACAGACAGTCAGGTAGACAGGCAGACAGTGAGACAGACAGACGGTAGGTCAGGTAGACAGTCAGTCAGTCTGAAAGACAGACAGACAGTGAGACAGTCAGGCAGACAGTGAGACAGACAGACGGTCGGTCAGTCAGTCAGGTAGACAGTCAGTCTGACAGAGAGTCAGTCAGTCAGTCAGGTAGACAGACAGTGAAACACACAGTCAGTTCAGACACTGACAGACAGTCAGGTAGACAGGCAGACAGTGAGACAGACAGACAGACAGACGGTAGGTCAGGTAGACAGTCAGGTAGACAGGCAGTCAGTCTGAACGACAGACAGACAGTGAGAGAGGGATACTGTAGCCTACTTACGATCAGATTTTTTTTTTCACAAACCTTTGGCAGGTGCAAGCCCAGAAGAGGTCAACATTCAAACCGGTAAAACGTACCTTGGTCCCCCTCCTTCCCCTGGTGACAGACAGCTGAGAGAGAGCCTGCATGGCCCTGCTGGGGATAGTCACCCTGGCAGAGTTTAAAGAGCTCAGCCAGGCTCAGCTCTCCAGCACCAGGTGGAAAATAAGAATGTGCACACACAGATGTCTCAGATGAACAGGTCTGGCTGTCCTCTGTCCATACAGAATAGTTAATTGATGTTCAGATGTTTAGACAGACTGGCAGACAAGACAGGCAGACAGAAAGACAGACAGATGTCTATTTAGAATATTCATATGTTTACAATATACAATAGTTCACTTTTTGTTGTTCTTCTGTTGTATCAGTAATTGAAGCTAGCCCTTTCAAAGTTGCTGGACACGTAGGAGACAGTCTAAAGCCTACTCTCAGCAAAGGGTAGGCTAATCGGAGCTACGCTGAGCGAGCTGTGGTCCCGCAGAGTTGAAAAAAATCAGAAAACGCACGAAATTACGAAATCCAGCAAAATGTACATCTCTTTTTGGGCCAGGGACACAGTTCCACTCAACCTGGAGCCGTAATTTTGGCTACAGTGTATGTTGAGAACCCCTAGTACATGCTCAAACCGTCATTTTGGTTGTAGCTTCAATTACTGAATTTTAGTGAATATAAAGATACGACACTTTTTTTTTTTTTTTGGTAAAGAAAAAAACTTCCGTTTTGACCTCCCATTTTTTGTGGGCTGAAAGAGGAGTGTGAGAGGAGTTCCCACAAAAAAAATTAGGCCTTGAAATTACTTCCCCTAGGAGTTATTCAGGTTTGATTTTTTTTTTTTTTTTTTTGTATTTTTTTTTTTTTTTTTTATAACCATGTAGGTACTCTAAGGACTCCATTTTTGGCGAGGAGCCCGAAAAACGACTTCATTTTGGCCAAAAAGCAAGGGAAATGGCCCAAACGCGACTTCCGGTTTTTAGGGGGCGTTTTGACCTCCCATTTTTTGTGGGCGGGAAGAGGGGTGTGAGAGGAGTTCCCCCAAGAAAGGACAGCCTTCTAGTCCATTTACTTTAGGAGTTAAACGCACCCCTAGTTTCAACATTTTTAAACGATTGGACCTCCCCCCTGCCTAGGGGGAGGGGACTTCGGCTAACCTTTTCTCAGGGTCTACTCTCCTATAGGAGGGCTACATGCTCCAATTGAAATTATAGCTCCAGGTGGTCCAGGGGAGTTAATTGACAACCCTAGCTGAAATTTGCACTAGGTTCTGCCGCTTGTGTACCGTTCACCCATGTTGAAGGGCTAAGTTGGAACTAGGGTTAGGAAGTTAGACATGTAGTCTTATGTAGTTTTATGCGCTGGTCCCGAATATGGGCGGGGCTTCCGCCGGAAGTGACCGGAAGTGGGTGTAAATAGGCTTTGAACATGGCATTTTGGCCAACCCTAGGCTGTTTTGCATATGGGTTGTTGGGGGGGTGTCATATGAGCATGAATTAGGCCAATTGGAGTCGTTTGGTGAAACGGCTAAGAGATTTTTTTTTTTTTTTTGTATGGGAAAAGTACTTAGGTTTTTTTTTAACCCTAGGAAATTGTATTTTAGCATAGCACAAATACTGACATAGTATTCCCCCGGACATGGTGCACATCATTCCCAACAATTTCTAGTTCCGATACGCTCCGTATATAATTCATATCAGTTAAATATCAAAGTCAAAATATCACTATATCTGGCACAAATATCACCTATATCCGTGAGAGGCAAGTTCCCGTTTTTTCAGTGTACATGTACTCTTAAGCAAACGTTACTCATCATGATGAGTACCGTATACGGTAGTTACTTTACTCACCAGAAAGTAACCTCTACTCAGTAAAATGAGCAGAGTATACACAAACAGTAGAAAATTGTAAAGGTTACTTTTTTCTTAAAGTAAGGGTAGCAATTACCATTTGAAAGTAACCTCTACTCAGTAAAATGAGCAGAGTATACACAAACAGTAGCAAATTGTAAAGGTTACTTTTTTCTTAAAGTAAGGGTAGCAATTACCATTTACAGTGTGCCTTTTGCCTTGTACATCTAATTAAATTAAATTTATTTTATCGTATTCTCATTCATCTGTCCATCCTTTTCTTCATTGTTGTCCACATCTATGTCTTTGTGAAGTGTTTAAGCTGCCCTGTCTTTTTGTTTTTGTTTTTTGTCTTTGTCGTTGTCTTGTCTTGTAAAATTTAAAATTGAATAAAAATATTATTGAAAAAAAAAAAAAACATACACAAATAGTGAAGTAGCCGTACTGTACCGTACTGTAGCTGCTACCATTACGTATGTCTAATGTTTAATTGTATGTTTAATAAGGAATATGCTATTTGCACCTGTATGTCAAATACGCCGAATTTTAAATGTTTAAGCACGTTTAAAGTATGCACACGACATGTGCACCTATGTGCAGTGAATATGCCACTGTCTCTGACTTGTCTTATCACTATACTGCCTTATTGCTTGTTGTGTCTCTTGTTGTTTTTGCACTCAAATGCCCTGTTATATTTGTACTATGTTGTAAACGGAGTTCACAGCACAAGAATTTCACACGTGATACTTGTATCATGGAGTGACAATAAAAATCTTGAATGTTGAATCTTGAAAATCCATTCATCCAATCAAACGAAATCAAACAATATCGGGAAACGAGCTTCATTTTGCCTTGTCAAAAACATATAGCTAAGGTGGTCCATTATATTTACTGTCAATGAGTATAGCATAGCATAGCATAGCATATGATAGCATATGATAGCATATTATAGTATAGTATAGTATAGTATATTATAGTATAGTGTATCAACAATATATCTATTTTTAATTTACAATACGAATATACAGTAACATTTTAGCTGATATTTGTATTGTAAATGGTATTTAGCAAGATCATTGTATGTCTGATTTTAATATAATATTTACTTGAGGTGTTTTCTTTACGCCTGAACTGTGACTCTCATCCAGAGCCAATGAGTGTTTCCCCTTCTTGTCATTTAAAAGAAGGTCACATTGCAAAGTGTTATCCTTGAAATGCCAAAACGCATCATTCATCCCCCCCAAGTTTGGTCAAAATCACACCAATGGTGTGAGAGATATCACATTTAATGAACGGATACAGTCTGATCCCTGGTGTGAGGGACAATTATAGTCATCTATGTTTATACAGCGCTTCCAAAACACAGACACAAAGCGCTTTACAACCGATCACAAACCAGCAGAAGCATTAAAGACAAGGCAATATGAATAGTCATAAAAGGCCAATTAAAAACAATACTAAATTGTCCTCAAGGAGGTGGTCGCTCCAAAGTCTGGGGGAGCTGATGGCCAAGGGGGCACAGTGACGCACTGGTAGCGCTCTCAGCTCGCACTCTCGCCTCACAGAAGAGGATTTGATTCCCGCCTGGGATGCTTGTGGCACTGGGGGCATGTCTCCCCATGCCTTCAGTGCCTGGTGCCCAGGTGGGCTATCTCGTGAAAAGGGCCTTTCTGTGGGGAGTTTGCATGTTCTCCTCGTGCTCCCCTGGGGTTCCATTTAACATCAATATGGAGCCCCACTAAAAACATGCAAGATGATCGTCGTCTGATCAGCAGCGGTTGGAAGAAGTTGGTCCCCGGGTGCTTCACTGCAGCTGCCCACCGCTCCTGGCCTGAACCATGGAGGACGAGGAGCCAGGATGGGAAAAATGCGGAGGATCAATTTCACAGCACCTCTAAGCATGTGTGTGTGTGTGTGTGTGTGTGTGTGTGTGTGTGTGTGTGTGTGTGTGTGTGTGTGTGTGTGTGTGTGTGTGTGTGTGTGTGTGTGTGTGTGTGTGTGTACATAATGGCTGCCAAGCACGTGTGTGCATGCATTGGTGCATTGTGACAAATAAAGACGGGGGTTGTCCGTCCGGTTTAAATGTTCTCACACTGTTGAACAGCCAATAGGGATGTGCCTGACCACCTCTGCCACATACAGCACAGAAGTGATAGTCAACATGCGGCCTGGGGGCCAGATGCGATATGGTGCCAAGTGGCCCCCTGGTGAATTTTCTAATTCACAATGAAAACTATAAAGTTTGACTTAGCTCCAGATAAATTCTCAAATATCGCCACCTGCTTACCACCCAGATACTTATATGTATGAACAGTGTTTGGAATAACGCCGTTTAAAAGAACGGCGTTAGGTAACGCCGTTATTTTTTCAGTAACGGGGTAATCTAACTAATTACTGTTTCCGTCGTTACAACGCCGTTATCGTTACTGAACGCTAAATGCGGTGCGTTACTATGAAATGATTGAGTAAACTACCCGTAGCCTACACTAGTGTTGTCAAGTGAGGAGACCGGGTGGGTTATAACGAGATAAACGATTATGATTGGCTAAGGCAGAGTCATGTGTTTCATGGTAGCCAATCGGAGCCAGTGTTACACACGAGCCAGGAGTCAGGACACGGGCGACACACACACACAGACACACCAAACAGATTCGAGGAAGCAGCAGAAATGGCGAGTCCGGAGTAGAGAGCTGCGCGGGGCTGAAATTTCGGCCCAAGCCCTCCCCGGCCCGTGACATGCAGACCCGTGCCCGATCCAGCCCGTTGCGAGGCCCGAAGCCAATATTACGATATAATGACACATCTCTCTCCCTCTCTGTTCCGCGTGCTGCGTCGCCGCGCGGCCGTCCTGCGCAGCCTCTCTCTGTCTGTCTCTCTGACTCTCTCTCTCTCTCTGTGTTCGGGAGCTGTCCGCTCGCTGTACATGGACGGACAGGGTCTGTGTGTGGCTATGGGAGTGTCTGTGCACCTCTCCTCCTCTTTGTCTGACTGCTCCGCTGTGTAAAATCAAGCGAGTACGCTAATACAACATTATTTAATTGAATTATTGAAACGGCCCGACCCCGGACCTATTAATTAAAAATAAATAAAAAACAAGCCCGGCCTCGGCCCGAGGGGCCCGTGAGGGTACCCTCAGGTTTGCAGCAATCCATGAAAATTTGGCATTTTCAAGGTGGAGATAACGCAAATAGTTACTTTCCCTGGTAACTAGTTACTTTTATTATAGAGTAATTCAGTTACTAACTCAGTTACTTTTTGGAACAAGTAGTGAGTAACTATAACTAATTACTTTTTTAAAGTAACGTTCCCAACACTGTGTATGAACTAACTTAACATAACTATCCTGTGTGCATAAAATTGTCAGAATAAACTCCGGC